>NW_006205449.1:2124189-2140797 GCF_000334495.1 Tupaia belangeri chinensis
TTCTATAAACACTCTTGCTTCAGAGGGTATAACACTTTATCATCATGTCCCTAAAATTTAGCTGGTCCTGGCCATTTTGTAGGACCTTTCCCAGCGTCCCATCTTTGAGTAAGAGCTTTGTGCATGTATCAATGTAGGCCACAAATTTGCTGCAGTTGTTAAAAAACCTCAATGGGAAGTTATTACGAAATTGCCAAGTTGAGTGTAAAATTCATTTGGAAGTATGTATATGCACATGCTAGAGAGAACTGGTTTTAAAATTTTATTTATGAGACAGTGTAATCACATAATTTTCTATCTATGATATGTCTCTGGGCTACAGGAAAACCTAACATAAAAACAAGGAGCACCGCACAGTTTAAGAACAGACCTTCCCACAAACTTGGAGGCGGCTTGCATGTCCCTTGGTGTTCTTCCCTCTCTTCCCGCCGGAGGGAGCCACCACTCCCTATGTTTGCGAGCTGTTCTCTCGCTTTTCTCTTTTTTAAAAATGAAACTTCTCTGTATTATGGAGTGGCATACTCAGAAATGCCTAAAACAGAAAATTATAAAGCAAGCACCTGCGTGATCGCCATACAGGTTCCGATTAAAGTTTGAAAATGAATAGTAAGAGAGGGACTGACTTAGCAAACGTGGGACACTACACAGTAACAGCCCCAGGACAGGATGGCCTCACTGAAGGACAGGTGTGCAGGCGAGGAAAGCAAAACACCACCGTGCATCTCCTGCAGTTCCAGATTCCTTTGTGAGGTTTTTTGGTGTATATAAATCCGTTATCCACATTCTGACAAATATTGGGCTCATAGAAAAGCGATTGGTAGCTACTCTAATTAACTGCATCATAGTATGTTTTGGTATCTGCATATATTTCATCCTTTAGAAGGTAGAATAGATTTCTCTAGAGCATTCATATAAGATGCATTGTATGGAGTAATTTACACGAGATCGGCTAAAAGGACCTCTAGCATCAAATAAATATACAGGGCATACAAATAATCATAGGACTTATGATGCATTTGTTCTGAGACAAAATGATCCCAATGAAGTATTCAGAATGAGTTCTGGCAACTTGATGCTATATTTTTTTCAAAGAAAATATCTCTTTGTTCTATTTTCTTAACTCTGTCCCAAGTAGTTTGCTATAAGGTCTTTTGACTTTTTTTTCAGTAGTTATTACTAAAAACAAACCAGAAGACTCTAGATAGCTCATGGGGTAGGGATTGCCTCTGAGCTGACTCAGAGGTGAGCACTCAGGGGCAAGCGTCCACCCATCCCCATCAGCAGAGCATCCAAGCAGCCAGTGCTGCCATCAGCCGACTCGAGCTGTGGCTAAGCCTCTTGGCTCTGAGTCCCAGCATGTCTCTATCAGGCTCCACTCCTGGGCCGGGTTCTTGCCTTATTTTTTGCCCTTCATTGCCCTTTCAGTCAGAGCAAGTTCTATGCTGGTGTGGCCAGGAGGAGCTTGAGTCCTCTCATCTCATGATGTATTGCTCAAGGTCCTAGACGTTATTCTCCCTCACCAAGACTGTAACTGGGCCTGGACTTCCTGGCCTCTCAGCACTACCTCACTGTGAAATGAAAGGCTCTATCTGTGTCCCTCCCGCTCCTTCTGGGCTTATTTGGCTGCTGCTTCTCGCAACTTTGTCATGCTCCTCCCCAAGGCACTAGGAAGCTTTTTCTTTCTTTGTGTGTGTGTGTTAACGTATTTTGCTACTTGACAAGTCATGGCTGCATTGAGAGTTTTTATAAAGGATTCAGATAATTCTAAAGAAAAAATCTGATCCTTGAGCCTGCACACATCTTTCTGTATTTCACTGAAATTAAGTTAGAAGGGAGCTTAGGTGAAGAAACATTTTGCTAATTGAAATGGATTTATGAAGGGCAAGAGAGAGGGAAGGATAAACAGTGAAGAAAATAATACTTTGTAAGTAAAAAAGGAGAGTTGAGCTCATGAAATCACCTCGTGGGGTTTTCTGTACACAGTAGATCTTGTTTTCTGTTCTTTTGGAAATAGCAATGGACTGTTGGCATCAGGTTCCAAGACCAACCCCAAGTTAGGTGTTATCTAGGAGATTCACAGGACTTGGCATGTAGCTGTGTTAATGGCCAAGATCACTACAGTGACAGGACATAGAGTGAAATTAGCCAAGCTAAAAAGTGCCTACGTCAAAGTCCAGAGGAAGCCTACGTGCCATCCACGAGCCCTTTCCCATGGCGTCACAGCAGATGCGCTTACTTCCTCCTGGAAGGAGTTGTGCTCGCATGTGACATCTGGCTACTGTTAGAAATTTCTAGTTAGAGCCCGTATACACTCATCTCGGGCTCTCGTGGGGTCTGGTTACATAAGCTGTTTCTGCCTGCTATGTGCCAAGATTCCAGACTCCCAGAAGGACAGCTGTTCAGAGTTTGTACACAGGTAAGACAAAGATAGGGAATAGCAGGTGGGAACATGAACACAGAAATCCAGGTTCCCAGATGACATCCAAGGGACCTCGCACGCAGACCTTTCTAAGAATAGTTAGCCTCAGGCCTGCTGAAGGCACAGTTTTCTGCACAACTGTCCGTTAATGCTTTGATGAGAGTATGGTACAGTCTCCTGAAAGAAGAGACAGGAAACAGTCCAGTTGTGTCTTTGAAGTGTAAATAGAGCTTGCCACAGGGCCTGATCAGCAATGCAGAGTATGGAGGAATGTATATTTATTTGATCTTTGTATCAAGCTAATTATCACCAATTTTCAGAAGCTGAAAGAAAAAGGTTTTGCACAGTAAAACATGTAGTCATTTTTTTATCAGGATCGGGAGGGAGAGTAATAGTAAAGAATGAAAGGGAAGTAATTGCTAAGTAACAAAGTATGCTACTTCTATTATTGGCTTTTAAGAAAAGTAGACCTTGGTTTTTACAGCAGTTTTAAGTTCACGGCAAAATTAGGAGGACGATGCAGACATTTCCCTCATGCCCCTGCCTTACACGTCCACAGTTGCCCCATGCTTAAGATCCCTCACCAGGGCAGAACCCTTGTTACAACTGATGAACCTCCATGGAAGCACCTCACCACCCAGTGACAGTTTGCAGTACGAGTGCAAGTTTTTGTATGGATGGAAGCTCTCAACTCTTTTGTTGTGTATTCTGTATATTCGGACTAGTTTACAACATGTACCCACCGTCAGAATATTATACTAGAGAGTGTGCATTGTACTGCAGAGTAGTCTCAGTGCTCTAAAATCCTTCGTGCTCCACCTTCATCCTTCCTTTCCACTTAGTTCTGGGCAAGACTGATCAGTTACTGTCTCTAGTTTTGCCTTTTCATCAATATGTAGCCTTTTCAGACGGATTTTTTCACATTGTAATATGCATTTAAATTTCCTTCCTGTCTTTTTTGCTTGATAGCTCATTTCTTTTTAGTGCAGAATAATACCTCATTGTAAGGGTGTTCACAGTTCATCTTTATATTCAATTACTGAAGGACATCTTGGTGGCTTCTGAACATTTGGCAGTCATGAATAAAGCTATTGTAAACATCATGTGCAAGTTTTTGTATAAGTTTTCAACTCCTTGGGGTAAATACAAAGGTGTATGAATGCTATGTCACTTGGTAAGAGCCCATTTAACTTTGTAAGAAACAGCCAGACTGTTTTCCAAAGTGACTACAGCATTTTGCACTTCTCTTATAAGCAGCAAATGAGAGTTTCTGCTGCTGACATCCTCACCAACATTTGATGTTGTCAGTATTCTGGATTTTGCCACTTTTAGATTCCTTCGTATTTTCTACAGATGGATCATGTCATCTGTGGACAAAGAGAGTTTTATTTTTTCTTTTTCAGTCAGGATATCTTTTATTTCCTTTTCTTATCTTATTGCCTAAGTAGTGTCATAGGATGGGAGAGTGTTGAGCTGCGTTGTGTAAAATCCTTGGTTGATTAGGTCCAGATCACTAAAATTAGAGACCTATTCCTAGGCGCAAAATAAAGTCACAACCACAATAAAAGTAGGTAGAAAAGAGAATTTAATAGAGAAGAAAGATTTTAGGAAAGAAGTATACCCAAAAGACTTTTGGGTTGGCAGTTTGCCAGGTAACAACTGCATTTGAAACTGATTAGGTGTTATTTTTATTACCAGAGGTGATCATGAATATATAACAGGGGAGGTCTGTCACACTATCTAAGTTCTTTGTTTGAATTCCAGGGCTTTCTCCTGCGCTTGCGCAGCTCTCTCACAGGTGAAGAATTTGAGGGATCTGGTGACCTAACTGCGCATGCCCAGTGGGAGCCCTGATGATCGGAGCATCCTAAGTAGGATAGGCTGCCCAATCAGTTTATTGTCCCACTGGGAATCAGGATGTTGACCAAAATGTCTGGTTGGGTCTTTTTGTATTTGTGAAGAACAATAAGAGGGAAACTTACAATAATCCCTCTGTCTTCCTCAAGTTCCAAGGTAGAAAAATGGGATTTGCCTCAGCTTTCTGGCGCCAGGAGCTGGGTTCCGGGAAGAAGGCATGTTCATGGAGGGTTTAGTTGTAACTCCTGGTAAGTTGTGATTGATGTGGCAGGGTGTCCTGCTCCTTACTAGCTACCTGCCTACCACAGTAGGATTTCCAGTATAATGTTGAAAGGCAGTGGTGAAAAAAAAAAAGTGTATCTTTGTCCTGTTCCTGACCTTAGGGGGATCTTCAAATTTCTCACTTAAGGTATGATGTCAACTGTAGATTTTCTGTAAATGTTCTTTATCAAGTTGAGAAAGTTTTCTCCACTCCTAGTTTTAGAGTTTTATCAGGAATGGGTGTTGGGTTTTGTCAGATGCTTTTTCTGCAGCTATTGATATGATTATGTGATTTTTCTTCTTTAGTTTGTTGATATGATGGGTTATTTTAATTGTCTTTCCATTAAATTGACAGACTTGCAAAATGATAAATTGTACACACCATAGTATATAAAACGTCTTTTTTAAAAAAACTAAAACAGTTGACAATTTTATTATTTTCACATTTCACAATACAAATGAAAACTGCAATTTTTTGTCTCACTTCTCTCCTTCAAAACTACTCTTATTTTTTATTTTTTTTAATAGGAAGGGGGAGAAAGTCTTCCTTGACATGCTGCTAGAAAACACCCAGAGTCACAGTACCATGATCTTCTGGTGAAGTAGAACAAGTTAATATAAAGCTGACACAAAGAAGCCTCCATTCATCCTCATCTGTCTGGCCAAGTCATCCCTGGCCTAGTGGGCACCATCATGGGCTGGGCAGGAAGTCTCATCATTGGAGACCCAGCATCCCGGGGATGTAGCCTCCCATGGGTGGCCTCATTCCAGGAGCAGGTCCTACTGGCATCATCCCAGGAGGAGGAGGAGGGCCCATCACTGGCATCATGGGAAGATCCCCCATGTGGGATGTTGGCATCATGCCAGGGCAAGGAGGACCTGGGAGACTAGGGGAGGTGGGATCATTGCCCCTGCAGGAGGAGGAGCAGAGAATGGAGTAGGAGGTCTCTTCCCTTGTTGAAAGGCAGTGGTGGTTTTGTCAATCAGACTTTGAGCCTGCTCTTCCATCCATTTCTGATGGTAGTCTTTCACATCCTCATTGTGTTTCCTACCACTGCAGTGTCTTTTTCTCACGGATGGAGAATCGTGGGTGAGGTATGTATCACAGTAGTCACAATAACACTTAGGCATGTTGCTCCTCAGGTCGTTGGACTTTCCGCTCTGCTCTGCGTTGCCTGGAAGTGACCTAAAACGCCTTTTATACATTGCTGACCTTGGTTTGCTAATATTTTGTTGAAGATTTTTGCATCTTTGTTCATGGAAGATACTGGTTTGTAGTTTTCTTTTCTTGCAATGCCTCTGGTTTTGAAATTAGAGTAGTACTGGCCTTATAGAATAAGTTAGGAATTGTTCTCTTTTGAAAGAGATTGCAGAGAATTGGTATAATTTCTTTCTTAAGTGTTGGGTAGAATTTATGAGTGAACCCATGTGGGTCAGGTGCTTTCTATTTTGGAAGGTTATTAATTACTGATTCAACTTTTTTAGGTGTAGGCCTATTTACATTGTTTTTTCTTGTTTGAGTTTTGGCAGATTGTGTTTTACAAGGAATTGGTTAATTTTATGTAGTGCTCAATTTGTGGGGATAGTAATCCTTCACTGCCCTTTTCATGTCCATGGAATCTGTACTGATGTTCCTCTTTTATTTATTTTTTAAAAAATATAATTATTTTATTTAACTTTATTTATTTATTTGCTTATTTTAATTTGACCAGAGAGGGAGGGAGGGAAGGATGGAGGGAGAGAGAGAGAGAAAGAAAGAGAGAGAAAGAGAGAAAGGGAGAAAGCAAGCCACCATGGTCAAAACTGTGGTTGGCCATTGTGGGAGTCCAGCACCCCTAACCACCATGCTGCCTGCTGGCCTCATCCTCTTTTATTTCTGATATTGGTACTTTGTGTTCTCGTTTCTTCTTAGTTTGTTTGACTAGGTGCTTATCTTTTTAGAGGACCAGATTTTGGCTTCTTTGATTTTTCTCTATTGATTTCCTATTATCATTTGTATTAATTCCTGCTTTTATTTCTATTATTTCTCAGGTTGGATTTAATTTGCATTTCTTTTTCTAGTTTTTTAAGATGTGGAGGCTTAGATAACTGATTTCACATCTTTTTTTCCCTAATGTATGCATGTAGTGCTATAAATTTCCATCTAAGTACTGCTTTCATCACATCCTACAAATTTTGATAAGTTGTGTTTTCATTTAATTTATTTCAAAATATTTCCAAGTTTTTCTTGTATTTTCTTCTTTGATGTGTGTTATTTAGAAGTGTGTTGTTTAATTCTAAGTATTTTGGAATTTTCCAGCTAACTTTCTGCTGTTGATTTCTAGTTTAATTCCATGGTGGTTTGAGAACAAACACTGTATGATTTCTATTCTTTTAAATTTGGTGAGACATATTTTATTAGGTGGTCTATCTTGTGACCTTGAGAATATGCATCCTGTCGTTGTTGGATGAAGTAATCTGTAGGTGTCCACTATGCACAGTTGGTTAGTGGTGGTGTTGAGTTTGACTGTGTCCTTCCTGATTTTCTGCCTGTTGGATCTGCCCCTTTCTGATGGAGGTGTGTTGAAGTCTTCAACTATAATGGTGGATTCATTCATTTCTCTCTTGCAGTTCTTTCAGTTTTTGCCTTACATACTTTGATGTTCTCCTGTTAGGCATGTGTATGCCTTGTATCTGCTAACAGCTGTAATATCTTGGAGACTCAGTCCTTTTATCATTATCCTTGATACCATTCCTCGTTCTGAAGTCTGCTGTCTAAAATTAATATAGCTACTTTTACCTTCTTTTGGTTTGTCTCAGTATGGTGTATCTTTTCCTATCCATTTTCTTTTGATTTATGTATCTTTACATTTAAAGTAGGATTTTTGCAAATAACGTATAGTTAGGGCTTGTCTTTTTACCCACTCTGACTCTTTGTCTTAATTGGCATATTACAACCATTGATATTTAAAGTGGTTATTGTATTGATATTGTTGGATTTGTATTTACCATATTTGTTGCTGTTTTCTATTACCTTTGTTCTTAGTTCCTTCTTATGTCTTCCACTCTTTTTTTTTGGAGAGATTTTCACTGTAGGGCGCGTGCGCTCACCAGACAGACAGAGAGAGACATAGAGACAGAAAGCGAGAAATCACCCCCCAGGGGGGATGGTCACGCCACAATCCCTTCTCCTCCATTCTCCTCTCGGGATCTTGGGCACGCACGCACACGCGCCTGGCGTGAGTTTTAAGCCACCGGGTCCGGGACACGAACCGCGGTCGACTACGTGGGAATCCAGCGACATAGCCATTATGCTAACTGCTGGTTCCCTTTTTTTTTTGAGAGGTTTTTCACTATAGGGCATGTGCTCTTGCCAGACAGACAGAGACATAGAAACAGAAAGAGAGAAATCACCCCCCAGGGGGGATGGTCACGCTGCAATCCTTTCTCCTCCATTCTCCTCTCGGGATCTTGGGCACGCACGCACACGCGCCCGGTGTGAGTTTTAAGCCACCGGGTCCAGGACGCAAACCGCAGTCGACTACATGGGAGTCCAGCGACATAGCCATTACGCTAACTGCCTTTTTATGTCTTTTATGGTTTTAATTGAACATTAAATGTGACTTAATTTTCTTCCCTTTCTTAGCATACCAAGTATGATATCTTTTATTACCTTTTGAGTGGTTACCCTAGGCTTTGCAATATACATTTACAACTAATCTAAGTCCACTTTCGAATAGCACTATTACATTTCGTAGGTGGTACAGCCACTTTATAATAAAAAAGTCCCAGTTCTTCATGCTTATCCCTTGTATTAGTGCTGTCACTTATACATAAATAGATATGTTATATACATGTACATGTACTTGCTTGAGTTGTTATTATTTTGAACAAACTATTACCTGTTGAATCAACTAGGAGAAGAAATGTAAAAATTTTAATTTTACCTTCACTTAGTATTTCTTGGATGCTCTTCATTTGTTTTAATGTAGATCTGAATTTCTGACCTATTTATTTCTCCTGCTCCAAAGAACTTTATTTTAACAGTTCTTGGAAGGCCGGCTTACTGGGAACAAATTGCCTCAAGTTTTGTTTGTTTGAGAAAGTCTTTACTTTTCCTTAACTTTTGAAGGACAGTTTCATGGAGTAGAGAATTTTAGCTTGGTGTTTTTTTCTTTTAGCACTTAACACGGAATATTTCACTCTGCTCTCTTCTTGCTTATGTGGTTTCTGAGGAAAAGTGGAATAGTCATACGTAATCTTTTTCTTTGCCCTTTGATAGGTAAGATGTTCATTTCCTCTGGATGGTTTTGGGATTTTTGTCATTATTTTTAATTTTCTGTAATACTTTCTTAAAGTTATATGACTAGGTGTAGTGTGTTTTATTTGTTTGTTTGCTTTTGCATTTATTCTGCATGGTGTTCATTGTACTTCTGTGATCTGGTATCTGGCCTACATTTGGGGAAATTCTCAGTGATTATTCTTTCAGATATTTCATGTGTTCCTTTCTCTTCTTCTAGTATTCCCATCACACATATGGTTTGCTTTTTTAGTTGTCCCACAATTCTGGGATAATCCATTCTGTGTTTTTGTTTGTTTGTATTGTTTTGTTTTAGTTTCTCTTAAGGACTGGCCTTGTTGAGAAAAATAGAATGCTCTGGTATATTTCAAAGTGGTTTCCTTTCCCTTTCTCTTGCTAGGAGAATGAGGGGATTTTATTCCCCCGTAGTCACTGTGGGGCTCCAGTCAAGAATCTGGAGGCAAAACCCACAGACATGTCTACCCCCTCCCACTGGGTCCTGCTGGTGTTTGTAACTCTCAGACTCGTTCCCTCTGAGCTCTGGCAGCTCATCAGTCAAAGTTCAGGTGTCCCTGCCCTGGCACTGGTTTCCATGGAGGTTTTGCTCCTGGAAGCTGTGACTCTGTTCTCTTATCTGTCTTCCCATCTAGGGGATGGAGGCAGTGGTTTTCTCTGTGACTTCACTTCTCTTGTAAAACCTAATAGGAGTTGTTGGTTTTTCAGTTCAGTACAACCTTTTAGTTGTTGATAAGGTGAAATGCTGACTTTTAGCGTCTTATGATGTTGGATGGGAAACCAGAAGTCCTTCTTTTATTATTATTTAGTTACTATAAAAATACACTTAAAATACTTTAGAAACAATAAAAAGCTCTTTTAGGATGTCATTTGGAAGTTCAGAATGTACAGAAGTTTATAAAGGAACAGGTAAAAAAGACAACTATTATTCATGTTTTGTCCATTTCCAGATATATAAGCTGTTTCTGTCTGTGAACAAATGATGTGAACAATGGTATATTTTTCCCCCTAACATTGCTGACTTCACAAGTTTTGAAAATTTGCTTTTGAAAAGTCACATTAATGTGGGCAAGCTAGATGATCAGACCTACACCCATGCTGGTTCTTGCCTAACACACACAAAGAATTAGAGATGTGGACGAATGGAGAGGATAGCCAACAGTTGATTAATGGAGGAGCAGGTTTCAACACAGGGGAAGGGAACCCAAATGGGGTGCCACAGAGGAGCTGGGACGGGGGCTTTCATCCTGGCTGGGAAGGACCTGTGCATGTATTGTTCTATGGGGACTGTGTGGTGATTTACGTCATTCTTCTCCTATGTGGGAGTGGGATCACAAGTCACAAGACTTTAACTATTTAGATCTTAGTAAATAAACATTCAAATCTTTGTCTAAGGACTGTGGCCTATGCAGAGTCTAATTTTTATCATGTTTTTCACAGTCTAAGACAAAATTTTGCTCTTTGGTATATTTTTCCTTGTGCTTCTAAAATGTAAACTCCTTTAGACACCTTGCATGTTAGGTTCCCATTTCTCAAATGAAGATCATGGTGTGTTGGTATTCAAGGTCCTTTGCTCTCTTGAACTTTTCTCAAGGATATTTGGATTATTTTTGTCCTTTCGTGCCTTTAGATGTATTTAATACTCACGTGTCCAGATTTTAAATGCCCAGTTCCTGTGTCGACTTGAGCATGCCGGGTATGCCTGTGGGCTGGGTATGATCCTGGCTGACCAAGGCTGGCAGGGATTACGGTGAGGCAAGACTCTGCTGGGGCAGGGGTGGGGTGGGGTGTTCCTGTCTGTCTGTCTCTCTTTAAATAAGGAAGTAAGTAAATAAACAAAATTTCACAAATACATTATTCTTTTAAGGTTTTTGTTGTTTGTTTGAGACTTTTTACATATCATGTTGCCCACTTTTATTGCTGTGAGTCAAAAAATAGATCCGTTTTTCTCCCTCTACTCCTTGATATTATTTTCTGTGTTTCCAGGCCTGATTATACTTTATACTCTGTAAGTATTTATAATAGGCAAGGCATTAGAAACAGTATAGTCCTTTCTATAGGACTATACTGTTACTTACTTAGAAAAGTTAGATAATTCATTACAGCATCTCCAGTAGTACTTGCGAGTATAATTTTTCCTGTTTTGTTCATCTCTGACTCATTATGAAAAATAAGCATTATTTTTGGGAGAGCCCAGGTCTTCGTGTGTTTCACATCAGAATATATCCGCGTGAGCAGCATGTACCCGTTGCAGGACAGATGGTGTGATCTGTGCAGCCCAGGCTCCTTGTAAAGAATTTCAGAATGGCAGCCACCAAGTCATAATCCCAGGGAACGCCATTTACAACTGCACAGGTTGTGACCTCGAAGCTGGCCTTGCCTGTCACCGGGCCTCAGGGTTGCAAGGACCTTTATGGAAACCTTTTCATCTCCCCTGCGTGTGTGGACTCAGACTTATAGTTGAGATTTGACTTCAAATTTTGATTTGTTTTTCCTTCCCCTCTCCCAGTGATTTGAATTCTTTTAGCTATTCTAAAAGAAGGATATGAGCTCTTTCTTTTATGTTTCCATGCAAATCATTTAAATAAGATATGGCACCATTTTCATAGGTGTTAATCAGGGCGATTGTGGAAATAGGAGCTCTTACCTAAAACAAATAGTTTGGGCAAGGTAAGTGTAAGAAATATAAGAAATAAACTTTCCAGTGTTTCCTGATGTGATTTAGTTGCTTTTAGGACTTTGTAGATCTTAAAGTTCTTACCATCCATGATCATGTCTTCTTCCAGTTCTCCAGAGGACTCTGGGTTTCTTCTCACTCTCGGGGTTCTTTGGTCCCTCTCTGATTTCCTTTTTCAGCTTATGCAGCCTGAGTGACCCTGGTGTCATCTCATACTCTGTGTCACACTAGAGTCCTTTTCCTGGTTGCCCTGTGTCTTCCCATCTTGTTGATCTGAAACATTGGACCACCTGCTATTGCTTCTTAAACTTGAAATGCTCAGCAGTCTCTTGGGGGAATCAGGAATGCATATCCCTTAGGGTTATCAGACTTCAACTTACAAAACCTTGTTGCTTCTCGTAATCTTTAAATCAGCTCTTGTTAACTTGCCTATGTATTTCATTTAAAGACCTCACTTATCACCATGCTGTCTTCCTTCTCTAGTCCTTATTCTTAGGTGTGCTACCTACTGTGTGAGCTGTGTGATCCTGATCTTCCTCTGTCACCACATCTTCACTGTATCATAACACATAAATTCTTGTTTTTCTTTTCTTTTTTTTTCCCTCTTGTGAAGAAAAGATACCCACTTTTTTTTTTTCCTAAATTGAATTGCCTATTAAAAATGAATGGGATATCTTCACTCCTATGTGTACCTCCTCCTGCCTGATTTGGGGCCTTTGTTAAGCCATCTGTCTTTTATCTCTCCATCAGCTCAGATCTGTTGTCTCATTGGTTCTTCATCTGCTTACAAATATATTCATGTTTTCTGTATCCAAGATTATTTTTTGAGAGGGCTTTTTTTTTTTCCCCCTAGAGGGCATTTGCATTTGTCAGAGAGACAGAGGGAGACAGAGAGACTGTAAGTGAGAAATCACACCCCAGAGGAGATAGCAATGCCACATTCACTTCTCTTCCATTCTCCTCTTGAGATTTTGGGCTCGCATGCACATGTGCCTGGTGTGTTTTAAGCCATCAGGTCCAGGCCTTAAACCATAGTCATCTACATGGGAGTCCAGTGACATAACCATTACACCACCTGCTGGTCTGCAAAAATTATTTCAAAAAGAAAATACTTATATATCAGATAATTTGTTGACTGAAAATTATAGAAAATGCAAACTGGTTTAGCAAACAGGGCTCAGGTTGAAAAATCCAGCTGTACTTATTTCAAGTACAGTACAATGCAAGGGCTCATAGCTACTATGGGACTGATGTCTGGACTGCCTGTCTCTTTTTTTCTCCTCCCATTTTAATTTTTCTTGGTTCACTTTATTTTTAGTTATCTTTCTTCTTATAGGGTAGCTAGCTCAAATCCCATGTTTTATGTCTGAGGGGTCCTTTCCAAGATCCCTTTTTCCTCTCAAGAGTCTCATTGTGTCTCCTTGGTTCCTCTCAGTCATGAACTCATCTCCAAGTTAGTCATGTAGCCAGGAGGACAGAGTGCTCCATATCTGAGCCTGGCTTTTACCATGTGAAGCATGTGGATGAACTGGCTATGTTTCTCAGAGGACTTCTGAGAATATTCCTAATAAGGGAAGCAGAACAGGTGTGGGAGAGCCCAAAATGAATATCCGTATTCTTTCCCCTTAAACTTCTTTGAAGTGACTAGTCTAGAAAATATAAATTATATCAAACGAACTGCATTGATACAAAATTGACCCAAAGGCATGGAAAATAGAACCAAGTACTGTGAATATCTACATTTAAATATACCAGTAGAAATAGCTCATTTCAAACTCTTTGAATTAACCAGCACTGAATTTTTATAAAGTCTAAGTACACACTTTATTCTCCACAATCTCAGGTTTGTGAAGTGTCAGCAGTATCAGGAACAGTACTACTAGTGTGTATAGGTCCTAGTTAGTATGAGAGATGTAGAGAGTCCATGGTCAAAACATTATAGTCATTATTGGAGTCATCATATCTTTTGGAAGCCAGGCAACATTTGGGACGAAGCCTGAAATGAGGAGGTAAACTATCCAGAAGGTTTGAAAGCTCTTTTTCTAAACTCCCAATAGCACAGCACCAGTTGATTTTACCTCTGCAACCTAAGTAACAAGTGGCACTGATCCTTGTAATATCCACAGCTTGTCTCTCTTTTGATATTTCATGAGCTAAGACTGAATTTAGCTACTTAAGTTTCACCTGTATCAGGGGTCTGGAAAACAAGAGGTATCTGAAAATAGTTGAGAAAACTAGAAAAGCCATCTATATGCCATGGAAGATTTTTGTTAGGTATCTAACAGGGAATGGGGTATACTAAAGAGTTTCTCTCCTTAAGAGTTACTGCCAGTTCAATTCTATTTGATCATTAGAGTCTAATGATTATACCATCTTGTTATTGATTACTTCTTTGTAGCATCAAGTCTCTGTGACCTAATACTGCTTAATAATATAGACAAATATTTTTTAGATTTTAGGGTCTATTTACCTCTTTCTTTTTTGCTTGAGGGTCTTTTTCTCCTTTTTTCTTAATAGAGCATGTGTTTGCAAAAGACACAGACACACACCCAGATAGCACCCCTCCCTCCACCCCCGGCTGCCCACAGTGGGACCTGGTTATGTCAAAGTCCTTTTTTCTTCAGTGCTCCATGCCATCTGGATCCTGGACATCTGAGTGCAGTTTGCTGCTGGAGCTGGTATTCAAACCCCTATTCGCCATGTAGGACCCAGCTTCCTTTGTACAGCTCTTAACTGCTGAGGTATGGGGCTGCCATTAGTCTACCCAATGTCTTCACACACACAGGAGAGCCAGTTACTGACTCTGCAACTGCATTGGTCACTCAGATGGTGGTCTGGGGTCCTGTCTTACTCAGTTTCTCCTTACCAGGCTTATCTTTTAGTTACTCTTGCTTGGTTATTCCTGCCTCAGGTAGTTCTAATGTCATGTAGCCCCCATCCCTCTTTTCTATGTTTGCTTTAGGAAAATCACTCTATCTTCCTCACCTTTACTTCCCACCTTTTTAATGTTCTGTTTGTTTGTGAAACAGAAATGAATCCTAATCAAGAGGACATGACCTCTATCCCCAAAGACCACAGATTTTTTGAGGAAACAGATCCAATATACAGAAACCATATGAAGTAGTGAAATGTTGAAGTCTATACAGTAGGGGCTTAGAAAAGGGAAAGATTAGTGTAGGTCAAAGGATGCTATCAGATATAGGTGAAGTTGAGGTTTTGAGAGACTAAACTCCCTGAGGGAAGAGGTGGAGAATATGATAGGCGGACAGTGATTTGGGGCACACCTAGAGTTGCAGGTTGGGTAGAAAAGGAGTACATAGTAAAATAAGCAGAAAGGGCCTCAGCAAATGATTGATACAGCTATTAATAATAAATACTATATTGGATGCTGCTTCTCTGTAATTTTTTATTGTGATATAATTTTCAACTTAGAAATAATTGCAAGAATAGTGCAAGAACTCTTATATGTATTTTCAGATTTTTTTATGCCATAGATTAGTTTAACTTCTAGAACTTCAGGTAAATGGAATCACACAGCTCATGCATACTCTTGTTTCCTAGTTCTCGCACTGTATGCTTAGGCATCCATGTTCTTCTGCTTAGCATAATTTAAGTTCACCCCTGCAGTTCACTGCTGCAAGTATTGATAGTTCTTCCCTATTTACTGATTGTTAGTATTCCATTGAATGAGTATGCACAGTTTGTTTATTATTTCCTATTGATTGGTGGGAAACTGACTTGTTTTCAGTTTGGGGCTCCGATGAATAAAGGTGTTACAGAATTCGTATGAAGCTCCTTTTTGCTGTTGATGTGTATTTTTATATGTTTTGGCTAAATACCTGCTAAGACTGGGATTGCTGAGTCCTTGGGTAGGTTTATGTATGTATAAAAAATGCCAAACTTATTTCTATATTAGAACTTTTTATACGCAAGGAATTCCCCATACTTTTCTTGCAGTGGTTATACCACTTTACTATTCTCAGTAATGTATGTTGTTCTGGCTGTGCCATAGCCAGGCCAACATTTGATGTTCTTTCATTTCTATCCTTTCTAGTGTGACAGTAGTACCATCCCGTTGTGGTTTTGGTATACATTTCCCTTATTACTGATGATATTAATACTTTTTCATGTGCCTGTTGGCCATTTGCGTATCTTCTTTTTGAAGTATTTCTAAATCCTTTTGCTTTTTAAAAAAAATTACTTGTCTTTTTATTCCTGAATTATGAGTTATTTATATATTTGAGATGTCAGTCCTTTTTCAGATACATATTTTGCAAATAGTTTTCCTAGTCTTGTTCATTTTCCTAATGATATTTTTTGATGATCAAATGTTTTTTTATTAATGAAATCTAATTTATTGTTAATTTATGGTTATTTTTTCTTCCTACCTTAAATTTTTTCCCAGGGCAAGCATTTGGCATGGTGGTTAAGGTACTGAACTCCCATGTGGCTGACTGTGATTCAAGTCCTGGACCCAGTGGCTTGAAAATCATGCTGGGCATGCATGCATGCCCCAAATACTAAGAGGGAAATGGAGGAGAAAGGACTGTGGTATGGCCATCTCCCTGGTGGGGGGTGATTTCTCACTTTCCCTTTCTCTGCCTCTGTCTCTCTTCAGGCGAACACATGTGGCCTTTGTCAAAAAGTCTTTTTTTTTTTCTGCTCCCAGTTACAAAGATATTCTCCTTTATTCCTTCTAGAAGTTTTTATGGTTTTAATTTTTTTCTTTTAGTTCTATTATTCATCTATAATTAATTTTGTATAGGATATGAGGTTTCTATATCCCCAGGTTGGATAGCCAGTTGCTTTTGCAGTATTTTTTTTTTTAATATGATCAGTTATTTAATTAGGTTCTTGGCAAAAAAATCTAGAACACCAATTTATGAGGATAGACTCCATTTGTAAGGGCAAACACGGATCGCAGGTAGCCCTGGAGCTGAGGAACAGCTTTGATTTTTGGCAAAATTTGCGAATCCACGGCTTTCTGATCAGTCTTGCGCTGCTCTGAAATCTCGTATTTCTCCTTCTCTGTGTCGAATATCTCACCTTCCTGGTGTCTGGGCTTCCGCAGTTTCTTTTTCTTTTTTTTTTTTTTTTGAG
>NW_006205449.1:2141306-2149306 GCF_000334495.1 Tupaia belangeri chinensis
ATCCTGGATTTAGTGGCCGAGTATTTCCTCTTGTACATGGCCTTCCTGGAATACATGGCAGACCAGGAATATCTGCTGATGCCCCGGACTAGGACAGGGTTTCGGCTGCAATGGGGCTTCCCCTTCTTGGGCTTTTTAGCTTTGGGGTCATCCTTTTTAACCTTGCCACTGGCATCAGCCTTCTTGGCTTCAGGTTTCTTCTCATTAGTATCCTGCTTTGCAGCTTTATCGCCTGCCATCGTGTATAGTGGGAAAGAGAACTCCAGTATTTGTAAAGAGACTTTCTTTTCTCATTTAATGATTTTGATGTCTTTGTCAAAAATCAATTGCTTATAAAGGTGAGGGTCTATTTCTGGAACTTTCTGTTCTACTTTATTGATCTTTTAAGCAGTATCAAAGTGTTTTGATTGCAGCAACTCTGTAAGAAGTCTTGGAGTCAACTTATCTGTTTTTCTTTTCAAATTTGTTTTTGTTAAGTTCTCAGCATTTCCATATGAAGTTTAGGGTCATCTTGTCAATTTTTATTATCTATTTATAAATCATCAGTTCTTATAAACTTTTGTCACATTGCCTGATGGGATTTTGATTCGTGATTGCATTAAATATACAGGTCATTTTTTGGTGACTATATGTTTTAACAGTGTCGAGTTTCCCTCTTCATGAACATGGTGCATCTCTACTTTCTGTTTGATATGGTCTTGGCTCCTTAGGTAAATTCTGTTGTTATTGAGGTAATGGATTTGAGGCGCTTAGCATACTTAGCTTGGCACAGGTACTAAGCTACCCCATAGTGTTAATATTTATTATTAGGGCCATTAATTTTCACAAAACCTTATAAAGTACTTTCAGTTTGTATCTTTATTTTACTCACCTTTGAACTTGACCCCAGTTACACAGCTAGTAAATATTAGGGCAGGGTTTGGAATGAAGTCTTTATGATTCTTTTTTTTTTTTTTGGAGAGGTTTTTCACTATAGGGTGCGTGCGCTCACCAGACAGACAGAGACAGAGAGATAGAAAGCGAGAAATCACTCCCCAGGGGGGATGGTCACGCCACAATCCCTTCTCCTCCATTCTCCTCTTGGGATCTTGGGCACATACGCACACGCGCCCGGCGTGAGTTTTAAGCCACCGGGTCCGGGACAAGACCCGCGGTCTACTACGTGGGAGTTCAGCGACATAGCCATTACGCTAACTGCTGGTTCCCAGGTCTTTATGATTCTGAAGGCCATGGTTGTAAATGTAGTGGCACTGGATGGGAGCTGTGAATTGTTTCTTGCTGTTTTGGGGATGGCCTTATATATTGAGAAATTAAGGTTAGTTTCCAACAGCAGAATTTACCCTGAATGGTTTCAGGAACACAGGGATTTAGTGACGAATATACTAGCTCGTGGTTCCTGCAGCAGAGCCATACTCCAGGTTTGCGTGTGCCGGGCCACCCTGCACATCTCCTCTTGTGAAAGCGTCAGCACCCGAGTCCCAGTGATGTGGGGGTGCAGTGGTGCTCAGGCCCAGCACCCTCAGCAGGAGGCAGGATAGAGAGGCACTGGTTCTTGTTCGTGACTCACAAAGAATTAGAGACATGGACATAGGCTAGCAAGTGGAGTTTCATTAGGTAGAAGAAAGAAGAGCCTTTCACAGCTTGAAAGGGGAGCTCTTGAATGAGAAGCTCCTGAGGCGCTGAGGTGAGGGTTCTTTATTTTGGTCAGGAGGGGCTCTGTTCAGGATTGTTCTAGGGAGGGGCTTATGCATGCATTCCCTTTATGGAGGGGGTTGCATGTTAGATGGGTCTGGTTATTCTCCTAATTTTGGAGAACATATGAAGGTCATGAGACTCTTTGTTTAAAAGACCATTATATTTTTCTCAGAATATAGTGGGAGCTGGAAAAACTCCTAATTGCTGTATTTGGTTTAGATTTTGTTGCTTAGATTAATCATTGAGTCACTGCTGTAAGCCATTTTATTAAAAAGTACATGTATATATGTGTATATTACACATTCAATCACTGTATATCATTACAACATGCAAAATAAATTTTCCCAGCATGAATAAACTGTATATTTGTCCAGTTAAAGATAGTATCATACATGTTATTTTGCGCACACAAGTGTGCGTGCACACACATGCCAGTCGAAAAGTCAGTGGCCTCTTGGACCTTGACTTTAATTGTTCTTTTGTGTGCCCTACAGGGAGCTTTACAATGTTGGTTATGTTCTGAGGGGCAGGTGATAGGGAGGAGAGAAGTTTAGGTTTCCAAAGAGCTGGTTTCAGCTGGTTAAAACCCTGTCTTACCACCTCGCTAGTTTCTGCCTCACTAGCAGTACATTCCAGAGCTCTGCCCAGCCTGACGGCTGCATGGGTCAGAAGTTGGTGCCTCCTTTATCTGTGACCCCCTCGTGTCGCCTCCTCTGACTCCAGGTTTGCAGGGGTGTGCATGTCTCATCAAAGGAACTGGATCACTCATGACCTTTTTAGAAAAGCCTGAGGACTGGGAGGTAGTGAGCTTGGAATTTGGACTGAGAAATTCCCTGGAACTGTACGTGATCTCCTAGTGTCTCTTGCTGCTTATTTATAGGGAGGTTTCTCTATTGACAGTAATATCAGGAAGCTTCATAACCGGAACCTACGCAGCAAGTCCTTAGCTGTTACACAGACTGTAGGTGAGCTCTGTCCCCTCCATAACATGTTTTCTCTGGTGATTACACAAGTTGGATTAGTTGAATTACCAGCGATTCGACCTTAGATAAGTTACTGTTAACCTCTCTGCGCATCAGTTTTCTCACCCAAGAATTCAGACAACTGTAATACCGCATTAATAGTGTCATTTAAAGGTATCCTTTAAAAGTATTCTTCTAAGCTACTACACATGAAACGTTAACATAACACCAGTGCGAAGAAGGTACTACAAAACATGACCTGTTCTCTACACGCCCTTTACGTATGCATCCTGCGTCTAAATGGAGAAAGAGCTCAGCTGAGAATGGTTACGGGGTTGGCAGAAAAAGCTTTGACTTTTTAAGATACCACAAGTGTGGGGACCAGCAGTTAACAGAATGCTATGTCGCTGGACTCCCACGTAGTAGACTGCGGTTCATGTCTTGGACCCGGTGGCTTGAGACTCATGCTGGGCGCGTCTGCGTGTGTGCCCAAGATCCCAAGAATGGAGGAGAATGGAGGAGAAGGGATTGTGGTGTGGCCATCCCCCTGGGCAGGTGATTTCTCGCTTTCTATCTCTCTGTCTCTGTCTGGCGAGTGCACGCACCCTATAGCAAAAAAAACACAAAGCCTTTCCCCCCCTCAAAAAAAGATACCACAAGTGGTCTAATTGTTTCAAAGTGGGAGAATATCTGGTAGTAACAAAATAGCAGTCTTTGCTTCCTACTGGGGTTTATGTTGATCAGCTCAGACAAGTGCCATTGAGATATTCATGGCCATTGTCCATTTCCTGCAGGCTCTCCATAGCTGTGCAGCGTGTGCGGTAGAGCCGAGCGCATCCGGCCCAGTCAGTGTCATTACTGTACCTCTGCTGAGGCTTGCCTCTCATAGGCTCCCTCTCTGCCCTGTCCAGCCCTGCCCGGGTGACAGCAGAGCCATCAGTGTCACTTGGCACTCATGCCTGTGCCTGAGGAGAGGGAAAGACACTGCAGAGAGCCTGCTAATTCTGCAGCAGCAGATAGGAAAATGTGGGCTGCTTCTGTCCATCCTCGGAGCAGCAGAAAGGCTGAGAAGCTCTCCCCAGCTAAGCGCGCCCTCCCGCCCAGCTGGAAAAGAGCCTCTGATGCTCTCCCTCTCTTAGGTATGTGATTGCATCACAGAAGAGGCCCTGGCAAAGCACGGAGGTGTGTCTTAGCTTCTGCCTTCACTAAGTTGAAGGACGCTGTAGAGAATTCCTAGAGCAAGGCTTTGGCTCCCAAGGAGCTTAGCTTTGGTTTTATTTTGTCCTGTGCAAGAACCAACATAACTCAGTGGCATTGGCTCTCCTCCATTTGTTCTCAGTCGCTCTGCCTTGTGACTTGCTTCTTACCTTTGTCCACTTGTCTGTCTCTGAAGAACTCTTTCATGTGAGTGGAGATGCTACTGTGCTAAGCCTGATGGCTGCTTTTCAGGGCACATTCCAGGGGAGTCTGGAGCTAGTCGCTGTGTGAGGCTGGACAGTGCTGCGAGTGCTCCCGATCACAAGAGGCCTGGGAGGCAGACCCAGCATGCCTCCTGGGTGGGTAGGGCCTCAGCAGTGGTGCAGCAGCTGTTAACCCACCTGAGCTAGTGAGAGGTGGAAGGTCATTGCCTCTAGTTCGGGGAGGCTTGGACAAGGGCCTTCACTTATCTCGTGGCACGTGCAGACACTGTTCTGTCCTTCCCTCACCACTCCAGGCACAACTGTGCTCTGACCCTTGCTTCTGTTCCCAGCTGAGGTCCTTTCTTTGCCATTTCTGTTTCTGCTTTCTCACACTCTGCAATTCTGTTTTTTCTTTACGCTGCTGGTGGCTCAGTTGAGTCAGACAAACCTTGTTTTCTTGCAGTCTTTCCGTGGAGGGTGGGGCGGTGTCCAGGTTCACTCAGCAGTCTCCCCCACTCAGGTTTGGGCCAGTTTTCCTGAGTACATGTCCCTTTTCTGTCCCTAGGAGGCAGGTGTGCTCCCTAGCCGCAGCCGGGGGCTAGGGTTAGCTGTCCCCGGGTCGTACTTCACCAGGGCTTCTGTGCTTAGTAGGTGAAGCATCCTTCAGGGAGCGGCCAACCTGCGGACCTTACCTCGCTGTCCTGCCTTAATTTAAATAATGTTCCATCTTTTCAGAATGCATTGAAAATGGATATGTGAAGCTCACTGTGATACATTTAAAAAATGACAGAGAACACCTGCCTCTTATTGGAAAAGTTGGCTTCTTTTGGAAAACGAATGTTTTTGATGGCTATATACAGGTAAAAACAAAGTTTTCTTTCCTTCAATTAAGATGGTTTATGTATAATTTTAAAAAGTTTGTTAATATTTGTATAATCTTCTTTTATAATGTGGGATGATGTACTCTGGTTTCTGAAGACCTGTGCACGTTCTCCTAGCCTCTGGCAATCAGTTCACTCATCAAATGCCCACTGAGTGCCTTTGGTGTTGTACTGAGTGTGGTGGTGTAGGAGTGGCAGGAGTCTGCAGAGTGTTTTGAACAGCCCTGTGCTCCCTCAGAGCCCCTCTGTCGGTCTGTCTTGTGAAGAGAGGAGCTGAGGCTGGACCAGGCAAATGACATGTACTCCGAACATCATAATCACTCATGTGCAGACCTAAGATGGATTGCATTGGTACGTTCTTACTCCAGGATTTCCTTCAGTCAGAATTAGCCATGAGAATGGGAGAGTTGGTCTCGTGGTTGGGAGAAGAGGAACAGGAAAGAGGAAGAGAAGGAGATGCAGAGAAGAGGGAGGAAGTAGGAGGCACTAGGTCCAGCTTTGGCGCTATTCTCCATGTTCTTCAGAGCCCACCAAGGGAAGGAATATGTAGAGGAGATTGTAGGGACCTGCCTTAGGCGGGCTTCGGAGAGTATGGAGAACAGCACTGAAGCTGGTACCTCTTCTTGGGCCTGCTGGATGGTTGACTAATTTGCATGTTCTCAGTCACATTTTTGGGTTCAGTGTGAACACTGAGTTACCCTTAGAGTTCCCAAAGGGACAAAGCCAGGGAAGTGATGTCAGTGTTCTGTGGTTGCCATGCAGATCAGAAATTCCCTACTAGGAATCTGATCATTAAAGCTTAGCAAAACAGTAAAGTGTACTTAAGAAGTTCCTTTCAAGGACTTACATGGTTTTTATAAAAAAGGGGCTTAAGAGGGCCAGCAGGTGGTGAGGTGGTTAAGGCACTGGACTCTCACATGGCTGACCACAGTTTGAGTCCTGGACCTGGTGACTTGAAAATCATGTAGGGTGCATGTGTATACATGCCCAAAATCCTTAAAGGAGAATAGAGTAAATGGAATTGCAGCATGGCTATCTCCTCTAGGGGCTGATCTCTTATTTTCCTTCTCTCTCTCCCCGCCACCCCCAGCAAGCACACGTGCCCTATAGTAAACTTAAAAAAAAGAAAGATTATGGGCGTGGTGGCGCCCGTCCTATGGCAAAAAAAGAAAGATTACATTATACACAGATCAATTTCCTTCCTTCCTTCCTTCCTTCCTTCCTTCCTTCCTTTCTCTCTGTCTGTCTGTCAGTCTTTCTTGGATGGGTAATGATATCAATTACAATTTAAAGATGCTTACAGTGGCTGAACGTTGGTATGAATCTCACAGAACAGGGCTCTGTAAATGGTTACCATGCTGCCCGAGCAAGTCGTGTGAGCAGCTCAGCTGCCCTGTCAGGTTAGCCCTGCGTGGTCTGCAGTGCAACTCAAAATCAAGTGCTCTCCTGCTGTGTCTTCTTATAGTTTCTGTCAGGATTTCTGACCGACGGATTTTCTTTTGGTTAGCCTTTCTTGTGCGTGTGTGTTTCACTCTCTTCTTTCATGCCTTGACCTCTTTTGATGATGTTGTTTTAATGTGACCCTAAATCTATATGAAGTTTAGCATCAGTTTTAATTTAAATGAGGTATTTAGAACACTCTGTGGTTCTGCTTTCCCAGAAGAGTTGAATTCAGTAGAGCTGACAAAGTGGCAGCCAGTTTACATCGGTCACTTCTAAACCATCCAGTTTTTTTTTTTTTTTTGAGAAGTTTTTGCTATAGGGCGCGTGCGCTCGCCAGACAGAGAGAGACACAGAGACAGAAAGTGAGAAATCACCCCCCAGGGGGGATGGCCACGCCACAATCCCTTATCCCCCGTTCTCCTCTCAGGATCTTGGGCACGCACGCACACGCGCCCAGTGTGAATTTTAAGCCACCGGGTCTGGGACGCGAACCGCGGTCGACTACATGGGTGTCCAGCGACATAGCCATTACGCTAACTGCTGGTCCCTAAACCATCCAGTTTTTCAACTTACGGAATATTTTTGTTCCTTAAATTTATCATTCGAATTAAAACCCTTTGATCTGATCATGCTAGGGTCCAAAGGGTTAGCACTTCAGGCCACGTTTCATCAGTTATGACTTCCAGAAGCAGTGGAATGCGGTGATCGCTTCACACGGATAAATAGCTAAGGGTAACCATTTAAATTACAATGAAAAATGCTAACATAGGGCACAAGTCAAGGTGAAGAATGAGCCATGTCAGAGGTGGTAAGTACTGCAAGGTTTTATCCTTGTCTTCGTCTCTGAGCTTCCTTAGAATTAAACGAAACAGTACATGAGAGTTTCGCCTGGTCAGTGTCTGACACGTAGAGCATGTTAAAAGGTAGCCCTCTGTACAGCCTGTCCGTAGAGGCATTGCTCACAGCTGTAGGCAAGAGAGACCCAGGTGTCCTAGCAACAGCTGCAGGGGTAAACTGGTGTATCTGTACAAAGGGACAGTCTCTGGTCGGAGAGGAAGGACCTTCCTGCATCGGCGGCAGTGTGGGAGAGCTCGGGGGGCGTCACGCTGGGAGATACGCAGTCTCAGAGGACAGGTACTGTGTGGTTCCACTTGCAGGAGGTTCCTATGGTTGTCAGATCACAGAGACAGAAAGTAGAAGTGTGAGCACCGAAACGCCAGGGTCTGGGCAGGTGGCAGGGGGACTCGGTGTGTAACGGTTTTTTAAAACCAGGAGCTCTGGAGATGGATTGTGGGGCGGCTGTTCAACCCAGGAGGGTGTCGATGCCCCATTCTTAGTAGAATGGCCAGATTTGGAGCATTCTGTGTTTATTTATTTATTTTATTTTATTTATTTTTTTAATTACAACTTGTTTTTATTTTACATTTTTCCACAAACATTTACTTTACATAGCAAAGAATTTTAGCTCATACTCCATAATTCTTGACAGTTTACAAACAACTTTCAAAGTTTCAAAATACTGAATTTTAAAGATAATGTTCAAAATATGTCTTATAATTTTGTATAATTTTATAACTCTATAACAACAGAAGCAGTATGGTTTCAAATATATATATATA
>NW_006205449.1:2149505-2178809 GCF_000334495.1 Tupaia belangeri chinensis
TACACACACACATTTAGAGTGCAGACACTCGGGCATTCTGTGTTTATTTACCCCAATTAAACAGCAAACGTAAAGATAATCTTATTACAAGCACTGTTAATAATCAGTATCTCCACCCGACTCCTCTCCTGACACAAGTCAGACACTGACCCAGGCTAAACTCACAGGTACTCTTCCATCTCATTCGAAGGCAGCTAACAGGCCAAGGCAAGGCTAAAATCTGGCAGTACTTACCATCTCCGACGTGGCTCATTCTTCGCCGGGCCTTGTGCCCTGTGTTATAAGCTCATGTTTGCTCACCTGGTGGCCCTAGGAGCTCAGGTGCCCACAGATGTTGTATCAAGATTCAACATGTTGGAAACTTAGTGTTTCTCTCCAAGTCATCACCTCTGTAATGGGAGAGGGATGAGGGACACCCCTCTGCCTTGCTCTCTGATGCAAATGGAAGACTTCTCAGTTTAGGTTTCTGTATTTCTTCCCTCTCTTGCTTCCTGTTCCTTATCGGCACTGGTCATTCAGGGTGCTGCTCTCGTCTGTGTCGGGTGCTGCCCTCATTTGTTTGCTTGGCAAGTCAGCGTGCAGGTGGCTGGGGCTTGTGATGAACAGAGCGCCCCAAGCCTGTGTCTCCGGAGTCTGGCTTTTCCTGTCTGGGCCGTGCTAGCTGATTTTCAGAATGTGGCTATGTCACTGTCTTCAGGCTCTTCACATACGATGTTCCATTTTTTCTTCCTCTTTTGCTTCATTAACTCTTCTTCACGCTTTATGGCAAGACTTCACTTATCACTCATTAGAAATATTTATTGATCACTAAGTGCTAGACTGAGCTAGGAGCAAGGGAGTGTGAGGTAAGCACTTTCCCCACTCCCACCTCCAAACAATAACAAAAATACATTCCCAGACACGCACACACGTGATGGCATGTCTGCTCGGTTACTGGCCTGCAGTGTGAAAGTGGATGACTCTGAAGTTCAGCTGTGGTGGAAGTAATTGAGTAAGCTGGACAGTGAGATCTGGTGAGAAAGCTGTAGCCCGAGGTGGACACTGAACTGGAGCATTCCGGGCAGCAAGTCTGGAGCAGCCCCATGGGGGTGACAACGCGGTGAAGCTGAGGAGTAGCTCCCTGGAGTTGAGTGGTGTGGGGATCGAGAGCTGAGGGGTCCCCTGTGGACACAGGATGATGGTGAGACTCTGGAGCAGTGAGAGAACCACAGAGAGGTAGGCACAGAGCCCGGTGGCAAGGTCCAGAGATGAGAGGATGAGCGGGAGGCTGGCATGTGGCAGTGACTAGGAGGGAGCAGGGTGGAGCTGACAGTGCCGAGCCTAGAGCAGCAGGAGTTTCACAGAAGAGCAGACGGTGACAGTCTGTTGGGGCAGTGAGCAGCCAGGAGGGCGTCAGCACTGACGTGGCACCTCGCTCGCGGAAGCCCTGAGCACAGTCGTTTGTGTGAGTTGTGTAACGTTGGTTACCGCCAGACTGTGGGTCTTGGGTGGACAGGGACAGTGTGCATTGTGCATCTCTGAGGCCCCAGCACTAAATTCTGTGTGACAGCCCACCCATGTGCGTGTGTATCTGGGTGAGTGTGATTTTTAAGTGAGAAAACACACAAGCTAATTATGGTTCATACACAAAGTAGACTGAAATGCCAATGACAGCACTCTAGATTTTGATGCCTCATGCGGCATTTCCAATCCATAGACACAGCCTTCTGTGAAATGGGACCTACCTGGCCCTTGATCCTTCCTCTGCTAATGCTTTGTATTTGTCTTGTAGAGCTGTTCTGTCATGAACGTCACCCTGTTAGATGAGTTCGGGAAGCCCTTTTGGTGTTTCAGTTCCCCAGTGGGCCTGAGACCTGCTCCCAGCCGGCCTGACTGCCCGAACTCCCTAGGACAGAGGTACTACGTGGACTATGCGGACGTTGAGGGGCGAGTGCACATGGAGCTGATGTGGTTCGCCAAGTTCGAGGAGTACTTCGTGGTCAGCCTGGAGGTTTACTTGCACTTCACAAAGATAAACCACTGGTTCGGGACCCATTACCAAGGCTAGCAGTAGGTGGCCAAGT
Organism: Tupaia belangeri chinensis; assembly: GCF_000334495.1. Taxonomy (NCBI): domain Eukaryota; kingdom Metazoa; phylum Chordata; class Mammalia; order Scandentia; family Tupaiidae; genus Tupaia; species Tupaia belangeri. The sequence goes on from NW_006205449.1 coordinate 2,151,569, forward strand.
TCACCGCCGTTTCGCTGTTCATTTTGGACTCACCAGCTTTGTTCTTGGTGTTAACAAGTTACAATAAAGCCTGTCCACATGGATGTGTAGTGCCTTCTTACTGCACAGTAGAGTGTGAGTCCTGGGTCATTTTTGAGTTAACGTTTTTGGGATTATTGCCCATATAGGGTTTTTTGTTTTTGTTTTTTAAATTAAGGAACCCAAATGACAAGACATTTAAATTAGAAGCTTCATGGTATCCCTTAGAATAAGAAAGTGCTACATTTGTGACCTTCAGCAACCACATTAACATTTAGTAAAACAATTTACAGGAAAAGCGTCAGAAGGAAGTTGTAACTTGGAAGAGCAGGGTCTGGTGCCAATGCAGTGAAGGCATCCAGCCCCACACGAGCAGAGCCGTGCCTCTGCAGAGATACTGGACGAGAACTGAGGGCTTCAGCAGGGGTGACATGCACCTCAGCACACGTAACTTGAAGGCCTCGGCCCTACCTGTTTTAACTGAGCTTACTACATTTTGACTGTGTTTTCTTATCTCCCACTGAGAACCTATTCTCAGAAGTGTTATTTGGCTCTGTGTCATGGCCCCTGCTCAGGCAAGTGTGACAAGCTCCCCACCCGGGTCTCACACTTCTGTTGCGGCATCTGACCACTTTTCTCCTCGGAGCTGTGTGTACGAGAGTGAGGGTGTGCGAGTGTAGGATAGAGTTTGAAGTAAAGATTTGGAATAGACTCTCGGGTGTCGCTCAGGTAACAGAGTGGAAACATTTCCTGATGGGACACGGGACACCGTCCTCTTTGGCTTTGGCCCATAGCCCGCAGGGAGGAAGAGTTGAAATCCGTATTCGTACAGAAAGCACTGGCACCTCTGCTGCCTGTTACTACGAGAGGCCCTGGGGAGTCCCTGAGGGAGGGTTGGGCGTCGAGGCCTTGGCGTGAGCAGAGACCAGAGGGCAAGGGATGGGCATCTCTATAGGACTGAATGCGAAATCGCCCACAAGGCACTCTGTGGAGGCTCCCTGGGCTGGCCCAGGGTACAGTTTCTGCTGAATGCACATCACTTTTGCGCCATCATAAAGTCAAAAAATCTGAAGCCAAGCCATGGTAAGTTGGGTACCATCTGCATATGCGAATGCCTGCCTTTCCTGCCAGGCTGCATGTCTTAGAGCAGACAGTGTGATTTTGGTTTGTTACCATCTCCCTAGCACCCAACTGAATGCCAGGCTCATAACTGGTAACCAGTGGCCATTTGTGGAATCCGTGGAATATGCCAGCAGTTATGGGGGCATGGAGGAGGCAGGAGTAAACTCTGACTCAGTCTGGGAGCTCTTTACATCACAGGTGGCCTCTGGGTTCACTTTGGAAGGGAAGCTACTGGGAAGGAAGAGGAGGGCAGGTGAGGCAGAGGAAATGGCATTCCCGAAGCCTGGCCTCTGCATCTCACTGAGGCAAGGGCCCCCAACGCATGTGGCGCGTGGTGCATGGAGACTTGGCCCACCTCCACGTGCCTTTCTATGTGCATGAGATCACAGCTTCTTAAGATGACTTCTCATGCTTACCTCCACGCTTCTGGATATACCTGAACAGATCCAATGACCTTCACTCTCTTCTCTTCCCGGGGCTTTTCATTCCTGGAGTTCTGCCTCTGGCTTTAAACCGCTCGCTCTCCACCTGACCGTGCCAGCTGTTCTCCGTTTCCTGTGGGATTCCTAGAGAAGCCTGTCTTCCTCATTCTTGGTTTGTATGTTTTCTTTTTCCCCACAGGAAAATTCTCCTGTGGCCTTCAAAGAGAAGTAACATGGGAACTATATGTTGAACGCACCAATTTCTGAAAATGTCTGATAGGTAGTTTTTAATTGGTTACCAAATGATAGAAAGAAAAAATAGTTTCTCTTGGAACATGGAAGACATTTTCCCTCTAATATTTATCATTTGAGCAGTGTTGATATATGAGGGGACTTTGGAAAGTTCATAGAAAAATGGAACTAAAAATAAGAATTTATTTTGGTGCAAAAAATTTGAAATTCATAGTTTTCTTATAATATGCATTTTCCATGAACTTATTGAAGATGCCATATATTTAATGCCTCTTTGTCTCGTCCCTTTGTGATTTCTCATTTTTTGCTCTCTCTGAAAGAGTCTGCAGTCTACTTTTCTCTTTTAGTATTTGACATTTTAAGCTGATATGCTGTGGAATAAGTACAGTGTTTGCATTCACTATGGGTCATTTTAATCTAAAAAGTTAAGCATTTCCATGCTGGACTTTTTTTTTAAATTTGGAAATATTTTCTATGTTGTCTTTTTCTGTAACTTTTATTAATAAATGTTAATACTTTCTGAATTAATCCTTTTAAGTCTCTTTTCCATCTTATTTTTTTTCTTTCAGTCTTTTGTTCTGCTTTCTAGAATACTGCCTTAATTTTATTTTGCAATCCTTCTATTGCACATTTTCACATTCATGACCAGGTTTTTACTCTGTAAATACAGTCATTTTTTTCTTGTTCCTTATAAAGCAGCTGTGTCCATTTTATAAATGTAGTGTTTTCTCTAAAGCTGATGGTGGCGAACTGTTTCTATGAAGGGCCGCGTGATAGTTTAGGCTGACGAGGCACGTGGCGTCTGTGGCAGCCCCAGCTGTGCTACAGGCGGGAAAGCACCGTAGGTGATACACAGACGGAGGGGCACAGCCGTGTTTCCAGAAACGTCATTTTCAAAACCAGGCAGCAACTGAATTTGGCCCACAGGCTGCAGTTGGCCAACTCTGCACCAGTCTTAGATGATCAGTTTCAGTTTCCAAAAGAGTTTCATCTGAACTATTTGGAAAAGTCATAGTACTAATAGTTTTAGGGAAGAATAACCTATGGATGCTAAAATTTGTTAGTGAAAGTATGAGGAGAATTAAGGTCTTGACATAGTTTTAGAGATTCAAGCCACAGGACACTTGTTCATGAAAGAGGAGAGCATGGGCAGCTCCCAGTGAAGGAAGCTGACAAGACATCCCCCTTACCTGTTAGCAGCATCAAGAATGGATGAATGTTGCTTCCTGTCACACCATGAGGAAAACACATTTCTTGCATTTTACCTAAAACAGAGAACCTGGGAAGTTGTAACTTGGAAGAGCAGGGTCTGGTGCCAATGCAGTGAAGGCATCCCCACACGAGCAGAGCCGTGCCTCTGCAGAGATACTGGACGAGAACTGAGGGCTTCAGCAGGGGTGACATGCACCTCAGCACACGTAACTTGAAGGCCTCGGCCCTACCTGTTTTAACTGAGCTTACTACATTTTGACTGTGTTTTCTTATCTCCCACTGAGAACCTATTCTCAGAAGTGTTATTTGGCTCTGTGTCATGGCCCCTGCTCAGGCAAGTGTGACAAGCTCCCCACCCGGGTCTCACACTTCTGTTGCGGCATCTGACCACTTTTCTCCTCGGAGCTGTGTGTACGAGAGTGAGGGTGTGCGAGTGTAGGATAGAGTTTGAAGTAAAGATTTGGAATAGACTCTCGGGTGTCGCTCAGGTAACAGAGTGGAAACATTTCCTGATGGGACACGGGACACCGTCCTCTTTGGCTTTGGCCCATAGCCCGCAGGGAGGAAGAGTTGAAATCCGTATTCGTACAGAAAGCACTGGCACCTCTGCTGCCTGTTACTACGAGAGGCCCTGGGGAGTCCCTGAGGGAGGGTTGGGCGTCGAGGCCTTGGCGTGAGCAGAGACCAGAGGGCAAGGGATGGGCATCTCTATAGGACTGAATGCGAAATCGCCCACAAGGCACTCTGTGGAGGCTCCCTGGGCTGGCCCAGGGTACAGTTTCTGCTGAATGCACATCACTTTTGCGCCATCATAAAGTCAAAAAATCTGAAGCCAAGCCATGGTAAGTTGGGTACCATCTGCATATGCGAATGCCTGCCTTTCCTGCCAGGCTGCATGTCTTAGAGCAGACAGTGTGATTTTGGTTTGTTACCATCTCCCTAGCACCCAACTGAATGCCAGGCTCATAACTGGTAACCAGTGGCCATTTGTGGAATCCGTGGAATATGCCAGCAGTTATGGGGGCATGGAGGAGGCAGGAGTAAACTCTGACTCAGTCTGGGAGCTCTTTACATCACAGGTGGCCTCTGGGTTCACTTTGGAAGGGAAGCTACTGGGAAGGAAGAGGAGGGCAGGTGAGGCAGAGGAAATGGCATTCCCGAAGCCTGGCCTCTGCATCTCACTGAGGCAAGGGCCCCCAACGCATGTGGCGCGTGGTGCATGGAGACTTGGCCCACCTCCACGTGCCTTTCTATGTGCATGAGATCACAGCTTCTTAAGATGACTTCTCATGCTTACCTCCACGCTTCTGGATATACCTGAACAGATCCAATGACCTTCACTCTCTTCTCTTCCCGGGGCTTTTCATTCCTGGAGTTCTGCCTCTGGCTTTAAACCGCTCGCTCTCCACCTGACCGTGCCAGCTGTTCTCCGTTTCCTGTGGGATTCCTAGAGAAGCCTGTCTTCCTCATTCTTGGTTTGTATGTTTTCTTTTTCCCCACAGGAAAATTCTCCCGTGGCCTTCAAAGAGAAGTAACATGGGAACTATATGTTGAACGCACCAATTTCTGAAAATGTCTGATAGGTAGTTTTTAATTGGTTACCAAATGATAGAAAGAAAAAATAGTTTCTCTTGGAACATGGAAGACATTTTCCCTCTAATATTTATCATTTGAGCAGTGTTGATATATGAGGGGACTTTGGAAAGTTCATAGAAAAATGGAACTAAAAATAAGAATTTATTTTGGTGCAAAAAATTTGAAATTCATAGTTTTCTTATAATATGCATTTTCCATGAACTTATTGAAGATGCCATATATTTAATGCCTCTTTGTCTCGTCCCTTTGTGATTTCTCATTTTTTGCTCTCTCTGAAAGAGTCTGCAGTCTACTTTTCTCTTTTAGTATTTGACATTTTAAGCTGATATGCTGTGGAATAAGTACAGTGTTTGCATTCACTATGGGTCATTTTAATCTAAAAAGTTAAGCATTTCCATGCTGGACTTTTTTTTTAAATTTGGAAATATTTTCTATGTTGTCTTTTTCTGTAACTTTTATTAATAAATGTTAATACTTTCTGAATTAATCCTTTTAAGTCTCTTTTCCATCTTATTTTTTTTCTTTCAGTCTTTTGTTCTGCTTTCTAGAATACTGCCTTAATTTTATTTTGCAATCCTTCTATTGCACATTTTCACATTCATGACCAGGTTTTTACTCTGTAAATACAGTCATTTTTTTCTTGTTCCTTATAAAGCAGCTGTGTCCATTTTATAAATGTAGTGTTTTCTCTAAAGCTGATGGTGGCGAACTGTTTCTATGAAGGGCCGCGTGATAGTTTAGGCTGACGAGGCACGTGGCGTCTGTGGCAGCCCCAGCTGTGCTACAGGCGGGAAAGCACCGTAGGTGATACACAGACGGAGGGGCACAGCCGTGTTTCCAGAAACGTCATTTTCAAAACCAGGCAGCAACTGAATTTGGCCCACAGGCTGCAGTTGGCCAACTCTGCACCAGTCTTAGATGATCAGTTTCAGTTTCCAAAAGAGTTTCATCTGAACTATTTGGAAAAGTCATAGTACTAATAGTTTTAGGGAAGAATAACCTATGGATGCTAAAATTTGTTAGTGAAAGTATGAGGAGAATTAAGGTCTTGACATAGTTTTAGAGATTCAAGCCACAGGACACTTGTTCATGAAAGAGGAGAGCATGGGCAGCTCCCAGTGAAGGAAGCTGACAAGACATCCCCCTTACCTGTTAGCAGCATCAAGAATGGATGAATGTTGCTTCCTGTCACACCATGAGGAAAACACATTTCTTGCATTTTACCTAAAACAGAGAACCTGCATTAAACATGCGAAAACATCAGATCAGTACAACTTGAAGGACATTCCACTCTTGGATTTGTACCTGCACACAGCATTTCCCTTCAGAGGGGATAAGCTCCTTTCAGACCAAGAATGTTTTCTGGATTGGAGGAGATGAAAGTAATGGGTGATCTCTGATTGGCTCCTGGATTGGAAAATGACACCAAAGGAACAACAGATGAACTTTGAAGAAAGGCTATCGATCAGATAATACTATTAAATTGATGCATTTTCCTGATTTTTATATCCAAATGTGATATACTAACATCTGGGGAATCTGAATGAAGGGTATAGGGGGTCAGTGTCATATTTTTGCAACTGCTTTTGTTAACCTGATTTCGTTTGTTTGTTATAGGATACATGCCCTTGCCAGAGATAGAGAGAAAGAGAGAGGGAATGTGAGAAATCACCCCTGAGAGGAAATGGCCACACTGCAATCCCTTCTCCTCCTGGGATTTTGGGCATACATGCACACATGCCCAGCATGATTTTCAAACCACCAGGTCTGGGACTCAAACTGTGCAATCTGGGATTCAGCCACCGTAACCTCCACACCTGCTGGCCCAGTCTGAAATTATTTTTATTCATTTATTTATTTAGTTTCTTTAAATGTTTATTGTAATCTATGATTTACCTGTAATTGTTACACATATTCATAGGGTACAGAATGCCCCCCTCCCCTTTTTTGGCTTTTTTGGCTTTTTTCATAGGGCTTGTGTACTCACCAGAGAGACAGAGTGAGACAGTGTGAGGGAAAGATAAATCAAACCCCAGAGGGGATGGCCATGCTACAATCCCTTCTCTCATTCTTGTCCTGGGATTTTGGGCACACATGCACATGTGCCTGGTGTCAGTTTCAAGTTGCTGTCCAGGACCTGAACCATGGTCAGCCATATGGGAGTCCAGTGCCTTAACCACTTTGCCACCTGCTCATTCCCAGAATGGTCTTTAAAAGCAATATACAGTGCATAATAAACAAACCAAGGATATAAACCTGTTCACCACCTTCAACATTTAACGTTTTATTATGGTATAAACATTCTAAACCCACTCCGATGGTTATTCTGCAAGTGTACTGAATTGTCTATGATATTCTTTACTGTCAGATACAGTTCTAAAGAAAAACATCTTAATTAAAAACAAGGCAACAAACAATCCCATAAACTAACAAAAGTAATCTTAACATAGCCAATAAAGTAAGAGTTTGTGATTTTCATGTAGAAGACTGTGGGAAATAAGGATTTATTATCTGAAAAAATTCTGAGTATCAATCAGTGGTCCAGTAAGAGATAGGTAAAATTGTATATAACAATAGCTCATTTGGAAGGGACAGAAAAACAACACTTTCACTCACACACTGTGAGTTCGTGCAAGACCATAGTATCATACTATGCATAAAGAAGTCCCGAAAAATGAAAAAACAAAACAAACGTAGAAATAGATGTTTAAAAGTGGTGAAAGGGGAAAGCTGGTGATTTATAGGCTTTACAATGTTCTTGATTTTAGCCTATTAAAAATTAATTCCAAAGAAAGACTCAGCTACTTGTAACATTTTAGAGTTTTCCTCTATTATCTAGTTATACACAATGAGTAATGAGTTTCAATAGAAGGCTTTTCTCTTCTGGAGTTGGTTGTTTTCTCTTGTGTTTTGTTAAGTTTTGCTACAATGACTAGTCTGAATTCTTTTTCTAACATTTCTGCAATCTCTTGTATTTTAGCCATTGTTTGGAGGAGTTGTGGTCATTTGAGGGGGAGATATTTCCTGGTTTTCTCCTATATCTTGGAAGATTTTTAGTCATCTGGTGATATACTCACTTCTTCCTACTTCTTTGGAGCATGTTTCTGTAGCTGTGTGCTCCTGCACTTCTCTGATATGCATAAACTCTGTGCCAATTCCCCTCCTCTACTGTGGGTGGGAGTGTGGAATCCACAGTAGGACTTTTGGGTTCAGATTTTCAGAGGGAAGTTTCTCTCCTTTTACTGCCAACGGAGGAGTTATGGGGAAGGAATTCTTCCAGTCTTTCAGGTGTTCCGTTCTTGTGTGCTCAAACCTAACTGCTCCCAGGATAGACAGAGGTTGAGCTGACAGGTAGAATGTAAGGTAGTAGACTGCTTTGCACGGTGAGTTCACATGCCCTGTGGGCCAGAGAGTCCCTCCTCCCCACAGCAGGCAGGGCGGGGTCCCTGCTAATGAGCTCAAGCTGAGCAGCCTGGCTGGGGCCTGCCTGGGGTCCTTCTATCTCTGGGGTTGCAGGAACCAGGTATTGGTTCTTGAACCTGAAATAGTTTTAAAATGAAAGGTTAATGCAAAAAATGAAGTCTCCATGTCTCCTCATGCGCTTGTCATGTCCTGTCTTGTTTTCCTCTATTTGTTTTGCCCTCTGACTCTCATGTCAGAGTCTTTGATCTCTATTTGTATTTAAGACTAAGGCCCAAAGAAACTGACCAGGAGCTCTGGTGAAAGGACTGTTGATTGCTGGACCAAACTAGAGAGCCCCTCACCTCACCTAGCACGCTGTGAATGGGTTGTGACACACCAAGACCCAGTGAGCCCTGCCTTGGTGTCCCGCCCCCATGTGGGCAGCCTCCTCACCTGCTCAGGCACAGAGACGTTGCACTAGGTCACTGGTTTATAAGATTTAGAGTTTCTTTTGGTGCCCACAGCACATAACATGGGCTAGATGAAAGGCAGATTCCTTGGGTGGTTATGGCTGTGATTATCCTGGGGACGCGACAGCCAGCTGGAGCTGCAGAAGACAGCTTATGTCTGGTCATCATGGAGGGTTCGTAGGCTGCCCAGGTTCCCTAAGGACTGGCTAGTTTGAATACTTCTGTGGGCTCTGGCTGTAGGGTCTGTCCCTGGTTGTTTGGTCCCCCAGGCCATTGGGGCTGTACACAGTGGGCCCTGGAATAAGAGCTCAATGGGGAAGGGGCTGGGACTAACAGACTTATTAACTGTGCAAGAAGGCAACTGACCAGCTTCTGGCCTTAAAATGGGGTCAAGACAGCATTAAAGAAACAACGAACCCACTTCAGCCACTCTTCTGCGTGAACATTCTCACCACACTCTGTAGGCCCTGCTTTCATACCATGCAACCTCACCCACCTGGACCTCCAGAACCCCGACCCCACCAGCTGCAGGCGCTGCCTTCCTCTGCCCTACTCAGTGGCTTTAGGATTCCACACTGTGGGAAGCAGAGATCGTTCTAAAGGTTTAAACATGCTATCATTATAGCTGAATAATATTTCACTATGTAAAGATACCAGTCTTTAATCCATTTGCCAGTTGATGGAGACTTAGGTCACTTTCACATCTTAGCTGCCGTGAAGTGCTGCGCTCAGTACAAGAGCACAGACATCTGGTTTCCTGTCCCTCGGTGACGGCCACTAGTAGGATTCCTGGATTGAGGTGGTTCTGTTTGTAGTGATGTTTGCTTCTTTTACTATGGCCGTACCAGTCTACATCCCACCAACAGGGCACAGAGATCCCCTTTCTCTGCCCCTTGCAGAGACGTCATTCTCATTCTTTACATTTTTGACAATAGCCCAGTTAAAACCGGGGGTGAAGTGACAGCTCGCCCTCATTGTGGCATCCTAGATGATCCTGAAATTATGCTGAGTGAAGCTGAAAGCTAAATATTGTCTGTTTTCACTCACTGGTGTAAAACTGAAAGATTTTATCACAAGGAAGTGGAGAGTGGATCGGTGGGTACTGGAAGCTGGGAAGGGAAGAGGGGAGGGGAGGGCAGGGAGAGGTGGGTAGCAAATAAGAGAGTACAAATAGGTAAGTGGAGTGCGTTGTAGAGTACCACAGCAGCTCTAATGGGTGACAGGTCAGTGAGTATCTCGAAATAGCTAGGAGAGAGGATTTTGAATGTTTATAACACAAAATTAATGACAATTGTTTAGGATGGTAAGTATGTTTATCACCCTGTTTAGATCATTACATGGTATATTCACACATTAAAAAAACCACACTGTACCCCATACCTATGTACAACTATTATACATTAGCTATAAATTATTAAAAAATGGAAAAAAAAGAAAAAATTAACATTATATTAGTTCTGTGTGTCATGAACATTTACAAATTATAGCCCTCCTCGGGGCTGGCCATCTTAATATAGTATGTATTGAAATCAAGTTGTCACACACATGAAATAAAAGCTTTTTGGAATCAAACTCTAATGTCAGAGAGAAAACCTTTTGTTTGGGGAGTAAGAGGAGTTACTGTGCTGGCCTATCTTAGAGATAAAGCTGGCATCACAAAGCAGGCTCAGTGAGTTTGATTAATTCAGGAGAAGGAACAGGTGCAATTCGTAATTACGCAGTTGGCAAAGGAAACAAGTCTGAGTTACACCAGAAAGCACCCTGTCCTAGCCCTAGTGCTGCATAAAAGGGACATGTTTTGATGCAGCATCTACTCTGGATGCGACATCTTGTCTGAATTGGAATTGTGTCAAAGTCTGACGAACCTACAATGATGATTTTTATAGGTAACTTGATGGCTGTCTCTTATTTTTACTATCATCTACTTGCAAGTCTAGCTTAACTTCTTAAAAAACACAGTGTTCACACAGGAAAAACTTATAAACTGTTTCCCAAGGGCTTTCTGCAGAGGAACTGTGGCTTTGACAGGATGAATGTGGAAGTGTGGGTCTTGGGCACCCACGTACACGTATGTGGTACTTCGTGGTCTCCTGAGGCCTCAAGAAATAACACCTGGATTTCCTGGGAGCTATAGTAAACTTGAGCCAGATCACTTTTAGAAAAAGTCCTAAGCTGCAGAAGCCATGGGGCTTAAAGGCTCAGCTCGGGTGGACTAAATCCAGTGCAAGAAGGGAAACAAGGGGCAACGAGAGGAACAGAGGGCTGCTGTGGAGAAATGTGGTCAGACAGTTCACTGATTGCCTAAGGTAGGCCTTACATGTCCACTGCAGGAACGCTGGGGAAGGTTCCAGAAGAAAAGGCTGCTCTGGGGGGAAACTAGGTTCAAGGAGCAGCTACAGACAACCGCAGGCCTGCTAACAGTGAAACGTGAGAAACAAGGTACTCAGGCCAGACCTGGGCCTCCACAGAGCGGGTGCCCCTCCGTTCCTGAGGATGTTGTGCAGACCCGCAGGCTCTGAGCAAAGTGCAGAGGCTGGGATTTGCACGGGTGCCAGACTGAAGTCTCAGGGAATGGTGGTCGATGGGCCCTTGACCGCCTTCTCCCTGCTTGGCCCAGACGTGTGGCCCCTGCTGACTTCACCTCTGGCCTCTGGTGACTGTGAGCCCTGAGAAGTGCAGAAAGCAGATGCGCAGTTACTGTTGGTGTGGAGTGGTGAGGTGAGCTGCAGCAGGGGGTGTGGACAGCGTTTCGTGTCTGATTCAGAAAGGTGCCCACAGACTCGGGGCAAAGTGAGCACCTGTGATTTCCTTCTGTATTAATACTGGTTGAGGAGAAAGTGGAAAAGTCACCAGGAAGTAATAATAATAACTTTTCATTCAAAAAAATTGAGAGCTTTTGGGTACCAGGCACTGCACGATAAGCTTTACTGTGTCTTGCTGAGTCCTTTGACAGCGGCGTAGGTGGTATAATGCTGACGGTTTACAGGGAGGAGCTGTGCTCAGGTAAATGCCCAGAGGCACACATCTGGGAATAGCCAAAGCGAGGACTGAGGACTGCGAGTCTGCTGCCCCGCCTGACACTGCCCCTGCAGGTACCACAGCCCCGGAGGTGGACACCTAACCCACAGGAGATGTACCTACACAGGGATAGAACAGACTGGAAACACACCGGGAAGCTAATTGTGCCTAACAAAGGTGACCATTTGCAGTTACAAGGAGTTTTAGAAACATTTGTGTAAAAATGGAATAAAAGCATGAGTTTGTTATGGTGCAAAATATGTTTTGAAATCCACTCATAGTGCTTTGTTGTTGTTGTTGTTTTTTAATTTGCCAGAGAGTGTGTGCATTCACTAGAGAAAGAGAGGGAGAGGAGAGAGAGAGACAGTGAGAAAGCACCCTCCATGGGAGATGGCCACACTGCAATCCCTTCTCCTTTCAGAATTTTGGGTACACAGGTACATATGCCTGGCAAACTTTTCAAGCCTCTGGGGTCTGTAACTCAAGCTGTACAGTTGGCCACGTGGGATCCAGCTACCTTAACCACCATGCCACGTGGCTGGTCCTGGTAGTGTTTTTTTCCTTCAGATTTTTTTCATAGGGACTGTGCACTCACTGAAGAGAGAGATGGGGAGAGGGAAAGTGCAAAATTACCCCTTAGAGGGGATGGCCACACTGCAATCCCTTCTCCTTCTTTCTCTTCTTGGGAATTTGGGCATGAACACACATATGTCTGGCATTATTTTCAAGCAACCCAACCTATGGTTGACCATGTGGGAATCCAGCACCTTATAACCACCGCACCACCTGCTGACACCTAATATTATTATTATACAGAACCCCTCTTAGATCTTAAATCAATGAACCTGGCACAAACTAACACATACATAAACATGAGAATAACCAGGGCCGGCCCGTGGCATACAGTGGTGAAGGCAACTTGATCCTGCATGGGCAGCTGCATGGTTGCATCTTGGACCCAGTGACTTGAAAAACTTTTTGAATGCCTGTGTGTACCTGGGTGCCCAGAAGTCTTGAATGGGGAAATTGAGAAGGGATTGCAATGTGACCATCCCCCATGGGGGGCGCTTTCACACTTTCTCTGTCTCTCTCCAGCAAGAAAAGAAGAAAAAAAAAAAAACACAGAAAAACAGAATAACCCAGTCAACTTTAAGAAGTACAGGGTGGCAGTCCTTTCTTAACAACATGGGAAGAATGTCTTCATAATGCCCTAGGAAATAAGAGAGTGTTTAAGAAAAAAAAAAAAAAAAAAAAAAAGTGGCAGCCCCGTAGAGCAATGGTTAAACACTGTGCAGAGGAGGCCGGATCCCACATGGCTAATGGTGGGTGAATCCTGGTCCCAGTGGCTTAAAAACACACCACACACGTACATGTCCACTCAGGATCCTGACGGAATGGAGAATTAGGGAAAAAAAGAATTTCAATGTGACCAGGCCCTGTCGAGTGGTGCTTTCTCTCTCCTCTCTCTCTCTTTTTTTCCTGTCTCTCACTCTCTAGCATGCATGTAGCCTCTGGTGAAAAAGAACAGAAAAGAACAAACAGACACAGAGGCAGAACACAGAGCCTGGGCACAGATGTGCAGACGGTCAGTTTATGACCATGGTGGCATTGTAGAGTGGTGGGAGGAGAATGGACTGTTGAGAGAGAATGCTGGGACAACCGTGTAGCCATCTGGAAGACAGGAGAGTGTACCTACCTCACACCAGACTGAGACGTGTCCCCAGGAGATGGACCTAACTGGGAGAGGTGACATGAGAAAGCTCTGGAAGACAGCATGGGCCTCCTACAACTCAGTAGCAAGAGGGCACAAACGCAAACAAAAAAATAGTCAAAACACTTGATAGACTTGTCTCCAAAGAAGACATGCACGTGCTCAACAGGTATTTTAAAAGATGCTCAACATCCCTAGTCCTTGGGGAAATACAAACTAAATCACTTCATACTTGTCAGGATGGCAGTTATCAAAACAAGAAAGGACAATCAGAGTTGGTGAGGAGGTGGAGAAATTGGAACCACTGCACACTGTCGTGAGAATGTATGGAATAAAATGGTGCAGCCACTATCAAAAACAGTTTGTAGATTCCTAAAAAGATTAAAAATAGAACTGCGTTGGACCAACAGGTGACGGAATGGTTATGTTGTTGGACTCCCACGTAGTCAACTGTGATTCAAGTCCTGGATCCAGCAGCTTAATACTACACTGGATGCATGTGTGTGCATACTCAAAATCTCCCAAGAGAAAGGATGGAGGAGAAGGGATTACTGCATGGCCATCCCCACCTGGAGGGTAATTTCTCACTTTCTGTCTCTCTGGTGAGCACACATGCCCTATAGCAGAAACCTCTTTTTTTCTCTCTGTACAGCTATAGATATAAAAGGACTGCTGTATGGGTCAGGCATCCCACTTCTGGGTGTAGTATATACTCTAAAGACCCGAAATCAGGATACCAGTTGTCTGCACTCCCATGTTCATTGCCACGTTATTCACAGGAGCCAAGCAGTGGACTCAGGAGGCATATCTTGTGTCCATAGGCAGATGAATGGATGAAGAAAATGAGGTGTGTGTACACAGTGGAATATTACACAGCCTGAAAAAGGGCATCCTTTGCAATAGCATAGATGAACCTGGAAGACGTTCTGCTGGTGGAATGTGCGAGGCCCACAAACATAAGAGCAGAGAGCAGAAGGGTGACTCCCAGAGGCTGGGGGAAGGGAGACGGGAAGTTGTTGAACAGCACCAAGTTTCTGCTATGCAAGATGAGTAGTCCCAGAGATCTACACAACATTGTACCTATAGGTAGCAGTACTGTGTGGGGCACTTAAACTTTAAGCAGGTAGGTTGCAAGTTTTTTTCTTTGTGTTCTCACCACAAAAGAAAAAAAAAAGAGAGACTGTGTGGACATTGTGGCAGCTCTCATTGGCATTCAACTCAGGCACCATTCATTAACTTTTTGGGTTACAGGGCCTTTGCTGTTCTTAGAATACATACTCGCTCTTCTGATAACCCTTGCTGGGCTATTCCTTTTCATGTCATGCCAACCCAAGTAACTGTCTAAGAAGGTGACTCACGGGTTGTACTTCCCTTGATGCGTAGTCTAACCCCACCAGCTCCCCCTCATTGCTTTTAAAGAGAAAGCTGAGGCAGGTCTCGAAGCACCAAGCAAAGAAGCTGGGTTTTAGTCACCTGCAGTTGTTTCTGTGAGAGACAAGAGGAAAGTCTTATTATGCGAAGTGTGTATAAATGAAGCAGAGTATTTTGACTCAACTGTAGTCACTTCGGTGTTTGTTACGTGTATTATCAGGAAAATTTGGCCCTGGTAGAAACAATAAACTCAAAGCTGTTAGCTGAAACTTCACATGAAGAGCATGAGGCTTGGAAGAAATTGTAACCTCTTAAGAAAATTCTCAGGACAAAAATGTTAATCGATAAAAATTTGATGGTTTCCCCCCCAAAAATCAATGAATCAAATTTGTGTTGTGAAATTTACATGGAAAAGAATTGATCCCAATGAGAAAAAAATTGCGAACAGTTCACTTACGTGGTCTAGGAAACTGATCAAAGGATTATGTTGGTTTAATAGCATTTAATGTTGCTATAATTCTGAGGAAAATGTTTTTATTGATAAATAGAGTCTAAATATCCTCAGGGTCAAAATGCTGAGGTTAAAACATTCCAAACACTCTGTATTGATTTAAAATGTCAAGTACTTCTTAATTGCAATGTACTTTAAGATAAGCAAAAGTTATATCTTTCTATAACAGGGACTAGAAGAAATAATGGGCCAATAGATGCAGTTTGACATGTTGAAGTCATGGGATGATGAGCACATTTTATTTATAGTTCTATTAATGTTGCTATAATGTAATAACAACATTTAAAAACCAGAAATTTAGTTCATGGATATATTAACTCCACTATTAAATTCTGATGTAACTGGATCCTGGAGCCTGCAATAAAAAGTACTTGATCTTTTATTTACATCTGACTTCTATTTAGAAGTCCTTTACTGCCCTTGGTTTTCTGCTTTTCCAGAATATACTGACCTTTCACATCAGGAGTCACTGTTGTCTTGGAACAAGATGCCAAGTGGTATCCGTGTGTATGCAGATTCACAAACCCATGTATCCATTTTCCCAGAACCGATCAATATTATGATAGGGATCCACTTTAGCCCACCTGACTCCATCTTGTTAAATCAAAAATTGTTTTCCTCCCAGCCTGATACTCTGAGATTTCTCATAGGAACCCCAAAGAGACCGACACCTGGAGCTGGAAACCACAGAGGACGCCCTGCCCAGCGAGGACATGGAGCTCCTGTCTTGAGGACGAATCACTCTAGTGTGCCCCTAGGTAAAACTGAACCTGGTCTATGCTTTATTTTTCATGATTATTATTTTATTATTTTTATTTTTTTTAAAAAACATTCAATTGCTATATATCATTCAGTTTGTAAGGGGAATTTATCCAACATGAAATACTTCTTAGGCCAGTCCAGTTGAGCATACTATACGTGTTATCATCAGCAGGTGTCCCACTAATGTCATGCCTCTCTTATTGTTTCTCCTGCTTTTGCTTTTCTATAGATAGCTGTTGGCCTCACAGCATCTCCTTCCCCATAGAAGCACCTGTAAGTTGGCTCACGGTTGAAGACACTCTTCCTTGTCTTCCCAGTGTGGCCATGCTGTAGTAAATTCTCCTATCTTCTGTCATCCACATTTTTGCCCCTTTGTTATGTTGCATGGTAAATGGCCAGGCCTGCTTTGGGTCTCCAGCCCCAGACTGTAGAGCTTCTTGTCTGAAAACAATACTTGCTTTTTGCAATAGGATTCTGTTGGCCACTGTTCTGCAGCTAATGGCTGTTTTGCCCTATTATTGGTTCTGCTTAAGGAGAATGATGGTCGTGCAAGAGCAACGGGTTCCTGAGGCGGCCTCCTAAAGGGGTGCTCTGACCTGTCTGTGCCCTAGACACGCCATACGCAGCTGAAGTAGGCCTGCCATATGCTAGGAAGACAATTATGCTCCATTTGTAACTACTTTAAAAAGAGATCCCCAAACTATACTGGAGCCAAAACTTCATTTCATGGAGGGCAAACCTTCCGCACGGGCGTTAGGAAACTGGTGAAAGTTTCATTT
The DNA here is from genome assembly GCF_000334495.1 of Tupaia belangeri chinensis. NCBI lineage: Eukaryota > Metazoa > Chordata > Mammalia > Scandentia > Tupaiidae > Tupaia > Tupaia belangeri. The sequence continues at coordinate 2,168,215 of NW_006205449.1, forward strand.
GGAGGCAGACAATGTAATATAATCTCGGGGATTTATGTCACCTTTCACGTTTATTCCTCACGGGTGCTATTAAATTAGAAAGTACAACCATGCATTTTAATCACTGTGATTTATGCTCAGAACCTGATAGTGCAGAGATTGCTTCTGTGTGCAGGCTCTGGCCCACCAACCCGTGGGTGTGGGAAAATGGTGCCCTTCATTTTTTCTATGTGGGTTTGAAACTTGAACCTGTATGAGAAGTTAAATATGGCTTCCTGGGCAGAATACTTAGGACTGCCCTCAATTACTGAAAACACACTGGGCTCTCATGAAGATGGTGAGATTTTCGCGTAGCAGGCAGATGTGACGGCTTTGTTTCACACTTCCTCATGAGCTCTGGGGTTCGGATGCACAAATTCTCCTGAAGCTGCAGGTAATACTTTGCATTTAAGTAGCAGCTTTTTGCTCACATTTCATGTTCCTGAATCTAAACCACAGGTAGGAAGACTTTTCTCCCCCTAACGACCACCAGTGACCCCAAGAATAAAAGTTAACCAGCATTTATTGGGCACCAAATCATGTGAAGGCAATGCTGAGGTTCAGTGGATACAAAAATGAAAAGGCATACCCGCCCAGCACAGAGGCGCGCAGACGGCAAGGCTGGAAGCCACACGGAAGCCTGGGTTTGGCTCCTGTCCCAACCTGAACATGCTGCAGATGGTCACGTGTACCTAAAATCCTAGCTAAGTGACAAGAGGATCCTGACACAGTGAGACCCTGTCACATATACTCACTTCTGTCTCTTCTTATCTTCTCCTCTCTCTTATAAAAGAAAGAAAGAAAGAAAGACAGACAGACAAGTGGACAACCGGGTAAATAGGCCAAGTGTGTCCTGACTCCAGGGCTCTGTGACAGGCAGGAAGGGGAGATCAGACTGGGAAGGGGAGCAGAATTGTCAATATGGGTCTTGAAATGTGGGTTGGTTTTAGTTTTATAAAATTGAGATTGTCTGGGTAGAGTGAAAAGCATGAAAAAAAGAAAGAGAAAGAAAATGGAAGAACGTGGGGAAAGGCAACTTCCAGCAGTCAAATGGTTCTGGATTCACAGCCTGAGACCTCCCTGAGTGTGCTGGCCCCAGGCCTGGCTCTCGGACTGAGTAGTGAGCTGAGCAGTTTATCTCAAAGAACGACGGAGTCTTCATAGGAATCTAAAAAAGGGAAAGGGGACATGAGTGGAAGCACTGAGAAAGAGGTGTTGGGAGAGAAGCGGGAGCAGGAGGGGCGCCCGCCTACCCTTCCGGCATCCTCCTACCCTCCCAGCGTCCTTCCCAGCAGTCTTGGTCGCCCGCCTGGGCAGTGCCTTCACCTTCAGCTGCAGTAACGAGGGTGTCACGAGGACGTGGGGCTACCACCAGATGCCCCGCACACTGGGAGGGTTTGGCGCCTGGCCAAGCTTGCTCCCAGCTGCCTTGGGCTCACCTCCACCCCACCCATTTCCCACTGGGCACCCCTCTCTGTCTCCATCCATCTCTGTTTCTCATTCTCTCTATATCTCTACCACTCTGTCTCTCTCTGACACACTCTCTGTCTCTCTCTCTCTCCATCTGCCCGAGGGCTCTCTGAGCATCTGGCTGGTCAGCAGAGGGCACTCTCACCCCCGCCCCCTTCCCGTGTGAGCTACAAAACAGCAACAGCAAGAAGAATGCTTTCCCACCCTCAGTGCAGTATGGGGGCCAGCAGACTTCCAGGAAAGAGCTTGATTCCATACTCCACTTGAGCCCTCCCCACCCCACATGCAGAGTCTCTGTCTCTCTCTGTCTCTTCCCTGTCCTCAACAGGGAAGTGAAACAGAGTGGCTTGGGCCTGGGCACTCAGGCCCTTTCTGGCCTGGCTGTTGATTGAAGCGATCACACACAATGTGAAGGTGGCAGAGACTGCTCCCATTGGCAGGGAGGCAGGGAGCAGAGCACTGTGGCCGTGAAGGCCCCTGTGCAGGTCCTCGTCCTTGCCCGCATTCTCCCTGGTTCTCTTCCATCTCAGCCATTTTCTTGGCATGTCGTTGCACTCTTTCTGGCCGATAAGCTGTGTTTTCTTTCCTGAACTTTTCACTCTAAGACACTCTGACCCTCAATGCCAAGGTATTTTGTAGATAAGGCCTTCAGGAGGCACCTAGGCCATGGGATTGGAGCCCTGGTGGTGAGATTAGTGCCGCCACGAGAGGAGACAGAGAGGTGGGCTTTCTCTCTGCCGTGTGAGGACACAGGTGACCATCTGCGAGCCAGGAAGAGAGCTCTCCTCAGAAACTGAGTCAGCAGGTGGCCTGACCGTGGACTTCCGGACTCTTACACTGAGAGGAGTGGATGTTGTTTAAGCTGCCCAGCACGTGGTATTTCATTACAGTAGCCCAGCTGACTGAGGCAGGTGGCACAGTGGACTTAACGGACATGAATTTCTAGCTGTATGTTCTCAAGGGTGAGACCTTAGGACAAAGCATCATGTCTCTGCCTTTGTGGGGACTCCCATGGTCAGTACTTAGGCCATCAGTCTGGGACTTGCAGTCTTAGGTTGGACTTGCAGTCTCTATTCTATCAAAGGCTGCTCTCAGAAGACGTCCACATTGAACTGACATCTGGGTGGTGTCCGCCGTGGTGGCCTGTGTCTGCTTCGCCCTGCCATTGCTCAGTGATTTAGTGAAACTCCAAGCTGGGTGCTGCTGTGAAGGCATTTTGGTGAGTTGACATCTAGGACCAGCTGCCTCTAAGCAAAGGATGTTACCCTTTAAAGCATGGGCCTCGTCTGATCCCTCGAGGACCTCACAAGGAAGAAGGAAGATTTCCTGGAGAGAAAGAACTGCCTCTAGACTGCAGCATCAGCTCCTGCACGAGTGTCCACCTGTCTGCCCACCCTGTGGATTTCGGACAGGCGCTGAGACGGCTCCTTCAGATGGAGCTCCCCCTGCTGTTTCTCTGCAGAAGTTGCCTGCTGCTCAGTGCCCTGGCTGTCCCAGCTACTCTCTACTGCTCAGACACCCTCGTCCGAAGGTCTGCTGGGTGCTCTGGGTCTGCAGGTCTCACAGGCACGGACCTGAGCAGCAGGCCCCATCCAGCTTACGTCTGAGCCCTGGTGACTATTGGTGCACGGGCTAGCGGGAGGGCCAGACGATCTGCATTTCTGAGCAGTCCCCAGGTGACACTGAGGCTGCTGGTCCTGGGATCCCCTTTCGAATACCCCTGGCCAGCGTCAGTCAGTCACTCAGAGCTAGGGTGTCGTGAGCTGGGAGTGGAGGTCTCAGGTGTCTGATACAAAGAGGCTCGTGTTTATCTTGTCATTTCAGGCTGAGCATCTCACACAGCTCTCTGAGCAGGCGTTTCTACACTTCCTAATACCGTGAGAACCCTCATGCCACGTACAACCCAGAATGGAGTTCTCTGAAGAAATAAACGCATGGTGAAAGTGCAAGTATCCAAAGCTGTATGGCTGCAGCTCGACAGGGCCACCCCTGCGTACAGTCTCCTGGGAGGTAGGTGGGAGTGTGAGGTAGCAGCTTGCGATGACCAACACTTAATGCAAAAGATATTTTGTGCCTGCTACTTGTTTTCTTCTCTCATTCCTCCAGAAACATTAATAGGGTTAATTTTCTGGGAAAATATTCTGTAAGAGCTCTGAAACATAAATCAAGGCCACTAGGAATTCACGCTGAGGTAGAGAATTGCGTTCTTACTGTCCCATTGCTGTGGTGTACAGTGTGACAAATCACACAGTCATGAGAGGAGGAATCCCTTGTGGAGAGAGCCATGTCCTTGGGAAGTCCAGCAGTGGGCAGGCCCAGACGCCAGCAGCCCAGAAGCCATGGTGTGGCACAGTGTAAATAAAGAACTACTTTCTCCAGGCTCCTTCCAACTTACTAAACTTCAATTCCATAATACTTTGCTGAGTACATAGCAGGCATACATAATTACCTGTCTTTTAACAGCATTTACTCTGTCATACTCTATAATAAAATTTGTCTACGATTCAGCAGTGATGTCCCTGTTCTCAACCATCACATTTTCACTTGAAAATGTGCCTAAATTTCAGGGCCTCAATTGAAATGCCCAGACAACTGTCAATATGGAAACTAACACTCCCTGTGAATTAAAAATGAATTCCTAACTGTTTTTGACTGGCCGTGTTGGAGTTGTGGAGAAGCTGTTCTGTATGAAAGGAAGTCAGTTATGCCCACCCTGGGGTTGGAAATCCGATATATATATAACGAGCAGCTGCAGACGGTATTGAATGCCGCGGCATAATTCTCTCCCTCCTCCTCAGCAAGTGCGTCTGAAGGCAGACATTGGATGTGGGTGTGTGGATGAGGAAGGCAGGGTGCAGCTGTAACATGAGTTTCAGGAAGCTGAGCACACTGGGATTGTACAGAGGGTGTAGGATTCACTGGGCCCATCTGGGAGAGCCAGCAGAGGGTGTTACGTCTCGGGTTGAACTTTGTGGTTCACTTTCAGAAAGACCTTTAGGACGTCATTTAGAAGAGAATCTTGCTGACCAAGTCAGCCTACTAAATAAAGCCCACAAAGAGGGCATGTTGAACTGATAAAGCTTCATACTTCATTAAAGTTTGCCAACGAGAGAAATTACGGTAATAAACTGATGTCATCCTTCACACAGTAGACAGTCAACAAATGTTGAATCCAAGTGCGCTTGTTGAAGTGAATACAATGACACATCTTTCCTTGACTTGACTCACATAATTAAACTGCTAATATCCACTAGAAAAGCAGTGCTTTCTTTATGTGATTAGGCACGATAGTCTTAGAGGCAAATGATTAGGAGAAATTGTGCCCAAGTCGCTACCTACCAAACATTTTAAAGCTGTGTGTTTCAGAGAAATTAATAGCTTAGTCTGGAAGGGTGGATTCAGAAAAATTCTTCAGTCAGGTCCAGCCTTGGAAGGGCTACACAACTGGTGGGCCAGCCTGTGTCATGGTGGCGGTGCTGGATCCCATATGGCCGACTGCGGTTTGTGTCCCGAACCCAGCGACTTGAAAAACACATGACTTAGGCACATGTGTATGCCCAAAATTTTGAGAGGAGAATGGAAGAAAAGGGATTGTGGCATAGCCATCCCTTCAGGGGGTGATTTATCACTTTCCCTTCTTCTCTCTCTCTCTCTCATTCTCTCTCTTTGTCTCTGTCCAGCCAGTGCACATGCCTTTAGCAAAAACAAACAAGCAAACAAATCTATACAACTGGGATGAGAGTCACTTGAGAAACATTGGGATAAGCCTTCTTTCTTTTCTTTTGTTTAATTGATCTGTGATTCTATATAAATGATAAATCATCACTTCTGTCATTTGTAGAGTTATCATCCAAGGAACCAGTCCTGGAGACAACGTGGAGTGTGGAAGAAGAGATTATCAGCTAGTAAGCATACGTGTCTCATGAGAAGTTAAAAAAGTGGGTAGTTGGGGCCAGCAGACGGTGCAATGGTTAAGGTGTTGGACTCCCCCACGACTGAGGTAGTTTGTGTCCCAGATCCAGCAGCTTGACAATCATTCTCGGTGCATGTGCATGAGTGCCCAAAATCCCAAGAGGAGAATGATAGAGAATGGACTGTGGCATGGCCATCCCCCAGGGAGTGATTTCTCACTTCCCTTCTTGTCTCTCTCCAGCGAGCACACATGCCCTATGGCAAACAACAACAGAAACAACAAAACACCTAAAAAAACAGTGGATAGATGAATGCTTACCTCTGAGGATGACAGTCTTTATTCACATTTATGCTACAGTTCAGATATAAAGTAAAGCTAATTGAGACTAGGAGGTACTCCTGTTTAAGGTAAAACTGAGCTGTAGCAAGGAGGCATAGCACAAATAAAATAATATATGGATAGATGACTCCTGGCTAAAACGCAGATGAGATAATTTTCCTAATTCATTGCATGTCCCCAGTCTCTAACAGAATATTAGAGTTTGGCGAAAATAGCTTAATGCACTTCTTTTCTATTGGAGGAAGTAAACTTTCTAAAAATGTTGTGAGAAATTTTATTCCAATAGCCAAATGATCCTGCCAGTCAGTGATTTCAGAACCAATGTTAGCTTTTGTCTTCAGGAGCTGAGGGCATGGGTTCCCGAGGCTAAGGAGCTGTGGCCCTCTTCCACAGGGCAAGGTGTAAATATGCAGGGGAATCTACTTCCTGAGAGAGAAGGAAGTCTCTGTGCATTTTTTTTTTTAGGTTGTTGCCATAGGGCATATGCACTCACTGGAGAGAGACATTGAGAGGAAAAGTGAGAAATCAACCCCCCCACAATCCCTTCTCCATTCTCCTCTGCACATACTCCTGGTGTGATTCTCAAACCACCAGGTCTGAGTACTCTGTGTTCCACCATACGGGAGACTAGCACTCTAAGCACTATGTCACCTGCTGTGCATTGTTCTTAAAAGTCCCATCTGACATCCATTTCCATGTATAGAAGTTCCTTTTTAGTAAACCTGATTTGTGAAACAGTAGGTTATTAATTATACATATTAGGGTTTTTAATATATTTTTTTGTCGCATGAGGTGCTTCTTCATGTTATTGAAAAAATTTAAGAGACCTTTTTTTATCCCTCTCTGAATTGAAATAGATCTCTTAGATCCTTAAAGATTATACAAGTAATTTCACACTCTTGGCAAGACATTCAAAAAGTGCAAAATGAAGAATGAAGAAGAAAATGGAAATCACCTTAAAGTGGGTAGATACAGCTAAAATTTATAATAAAACAATGAGCAAAAATACTAATGTGGCACAGACTTAAAATTTAAGATCCCTTTGAATAGATTTATGTCAAAGAAAAGGAAAGAAACTGGGTTTTTAGAAAAATCTAGTTTAGGAAAACTGATTGAATAAGAAATGAAACACAAGAATGGAATTATAAGTATTAAGAAATTCAATCAAGGGAACCAGCAGTTAGCGTAATGACTGTGTTGCTGGACTCCCACGTAGTCGACCATGGTTCGCGTCCCGGACCCGGTGGCTTAAAACTCACACCAGGCACGTGTGCGTGCATGCCTAAGATCCCAGGAGGAGAATGGAGGAGAAGGGATTGCAGCATGGCCATCCCCTCTGGGGGGTGATTTCTCGCTTTCTGTCTCTATGTCTCTCTCTCTGTCTGGCGAGCACACGCGCCCTATAGCGAAAACCTCTCCAAAAAAAAAAAGGAAAAAAAGAAAGAAATTCAATAGACATATAGAAACAACCCACCACAGCCAAAGAGTTTAAAGCTGATTTTTTATATTCAAGGATCAGATAATGCTAATATCTTGTAGACAGCTCCAGAGCATATGAAATCAGGGAATTCTCCCCAGTTCATTTTTAAGCAATTATGAAGTTTAAATTGTAAATGATAACTCATAAAAAAAAGTTGTATGAAGCAAAAAAGTATAGACTGGTAAATTACTACAACTGGAACACCGTGAACATTCTACCCATTTTTGCTGTGAGTCCACTACCCACCAGGCACCTTTTCCCAATCACAGTTTCTCTCTCCTCCCGAAGGGTCACCATCCTCCAGGCTTTCGGAGGACTTGACTTCTCCTCATACTTTCATATCTTCAAAGGCATTCCTAGCTACTATGGTTTTGTCTGGTTGTGAACTTTATGTAATGACTTGGGTGGAGCTCCTGGATAAGGATGTAAGACTGGAAAAAGAAAAAAAATGAATAAGAACTAGGAAGAAGTAACCAAACTGTTATTTGCAAATGATATGACTATATGCATCAATACTACACCCTGACTTGCTAACAAATTGTAAAATAAGAGAATTCACCAAAGCTTCTGGGTAAAATAACTATGTACAAAAATCAACGGAATTATCTTTAAAAAGACAATAATTAGAATGTTTAGTTAAATAATGTACTAATTATAATTACCAAAATAACCCATTCAAAACAAAAACAAATAATTCTATGGTGCTTGGGATTAGGCCTGGCAAAGAATAGGTCAAACCTTTATGGAGAAACTTTACAGCTTTCCCAAAAGACGTGAACAACACATGTAAATAAATGGAGAGGTTACCATTTTCATAGATGAAGAGATTTAATTAAATCTACAGATTCACTCTAAATCAATACACAAATTTAACACTATTGGAATCTAATTGCAAAAAAAAGATGTTTTCTTTTTTTTTGGAGAGATTTTTGCTATAGGTTGTGTGCACTCGCCAGAAAGACAGAGAGAGACAGAGAGACAGAAAGCGAAAAATCACCCCCCAGTGGGGATGGCCACACTGCGATCCCTTCTCCTCCATTCTCCTCTTGGGATCTTGGGCATGCACGCACATGCGCCCGGTGTGAGTTCAAGCCACCGGATTGGGGACTTGAACTGTGGTTGACTACATGGGAATCCAGCAACATAGCCATCACACCAACTGCTGGTCCCAAGATGTTTTCATTTAATAATCTAATTAAAAGGAAAACTGCATGATTGAGCATAGAGAAGATGATTTTGAAGAAGAAGTGGGTGGGATATACTTTGAAGACTTATTTTGTAGCTCAAGTAATTAAGATGGTGTGAAATTAGCTTAAAGGCAAAACTTTGGTTTATAAACAAACACATCTGAGAACCCAGAAGAAAAGCACACATATTAGAAACAATTTATGGCAAGGCAGTGCCAATCAACCAGATGGAGACAGGCAGGCTATTCAGTGAACTGGACTGTGAGAGTCCACGCAAATTTTAACACTGGAGCCCTGCTTCATCCACACACACAGAAAACCCGGGTGACGAGAGATAAAGGCAATGCTTCAAACCCAAGGTGAGATATTGGAGAATATCTCAAGTTATTGTAGCAAAAGAATTTAAATAGAAACACAAAAAAACACAAGCCGCGGAGGCAGAGAAAATGTAGACCTAATTGACTAGATTTGAAACAAAAGTTACATTCCTTAATAAGGGATAAAGTGAAGAGCTGTGGGTGGAGAAATATTTGCACAACATGTAACTAATAAGTGCAGTGTTCAGGAGATATTAAAAATCCCCAAATCCTTTAAAACAATAAACTGGAGACCAGAAACACAGTAGTGGATGGAAAGGACAGGAAATACAAGTCACAGGAGAGGAGTCAGGCTTGGCACGAAACATGGGATAAGTGACATCGCGACTTCTCAGAGAAGTTCAAATTGTGAATAGAATCCGGGTGAGAGACCATTTCACACTCTTTGGCAAAACATACGAAACCTGGCAATTCTAAGAGTCCATCAGAACGTGGAGCATGGAACTCCTATGTCCTGCTGGTGGGGTGACGGGGAGCACAACCACTTTGCAAAATGATGCTGATTCTGTGATGAAGCTGAGAATGTACGTAGTCTACTCTACGACCCAGCAACTCTGCATCTAGGTATATACCAGTGGGATACTTGGGCACAGGCGCACAAGGAGAAATGTGTAACGTTCATAGAAATATTGTTTGTAAAAAGAAGAAACTGGAAACATTCTATATGTTTGTTAATAGGAAAGTAAATAAATTGTGAAATTATTCATAAATGTCAGCATTGTGCAGCAAAGTGAATGAACCAGAACTAAACATGTAACGATGAAACAGTCTCAAAAACAGCATTGCAATATGATTTAGATGAGATTTAAAACCTTCAAAAACAGTCCTTAGTATTTTTTACAAAAATGTGCATTGAACTAAAATCATTAAAATATGCATGGGAGTGATAAATGTAAACTCAGTGAGAAATGATGTTGGGATAAGAAGGGCTGGTAATGGGGCCAGAAACACTTCATAAAGAGTGTGTGGAGACGTGATGAAGGTGGTGCGCTTGCAATAGCTCATTCAGAAGCAACCACCATCATTAATATGTACTATCATATTGCTATTTGCCTATGATAAATTTTAATATCTAGGGACCAGCAGTTGGTATAATGGCTATGTTGTTGGACTCCCATGTAGTCGATTGTGGTTTGAGTCCCACACCCGGTGACTTAAACTCATGCCGGGCGTGTGTGCGTGTGTGCCCAAGATCCCAAGAGGAGAATAGAGGAGAAGGGATTGCGGCGTGGCCATTCCCCCGGGGGAAGGGGGGTGATTTCTCGCTTTCTGTCTCTCTGTCTCTTCCTGGCCACCTCAGCCTATCCTCACATGGCAGGGAGAAGGGGAGAGGAAATCCAGTGTCTCTTCCAAGAGCACTCACCTTGCCAGGTCAGGACCTCACATCACGACCCCATTTAACCCTAGTGCCTTCCTTTCTCCAAATAGGCTGCCTGGGGCTTGAGGCTTCCCCCTGGGAGTTTAGAGAGGGCCAACTCAGCCATATTACCCTGGTGTCACCCGGGGTCTGACTGTTGTTCTGTGCTGCTGCACAGAACTATTCACATGATGAATTGGCCAAAGGAACTCTTTTGGCTCTTGGGTGGTCCCCTTCCTCTCTTGTTAGAAAGGCACATTGGGACATAGAATGAACATTGGGCTTTTTTTTTTTTTTTTGATTCAACATAGAAAAGTTTTAATGAGATAAAAGTCAAGCAAGCATATCAACTCCTTAAAAAACAAGGAAAATCTAAAAGTTGAATTATAAAAACACTGTACGAAAACGGCATTTCAATAGTTCCAAACACATGTACACGATTCCCCCGCCCCCC
>NW_006205449.1:2178840-2212025 GCF_000334495.1 Tupaia belangeri chinensis
CCCCCCCAAAAAAAAATCGTCAGGAACGAAACACCTTGTCCCCTTTTCCTAGGCTGCTTCTTGTGTTTTAATAAAAAGAAACCTGTAACACTGAACAAGCAACAGCTTATTCTTGAGAACACACAGGTGGCGAGATATCAAAAAGAGGTTTTTAAATAGGAATATGCTGCTTTGTAGTAGAAAGAGAAAAAATTAGATGAAAGATTTTGTAAATAACATAATATTGACTATTTCAACTACTGGCTGAAGGATGGTGTCGAGGAGTAAAGGTATTTGGGATCCTCGTTTTCCCTGCAGCATGGAGAAACCACAGTGCTGGCCCCTGATAAATACCCGATAAAAACAGGACTTACTAATGAACAAATGAATGAACATCTGTCACCAGTTTGCCACCACAGCCCAGTGTAGGGTGTGGGTGACTTGGCGATGGCTTTGATTTCTGACCAGGTTCCCGCCTGTTTTACTACGCTGGGCAAGTTCCTTACCATCCCTCGACTTTATGTAGGTCAAGGAGATAATTGCTGTTTAATATTTGAAAAGCAAATAGATGTCTTGGATAGAGGGCAGTCCCGAGGCTTTTCATTTATAGCTTTATTTCCCGATGTCCCATTTTGACGACTTGTCCTTTTGGTGCTAACCCTGTTTGCTCAGTGAGAATCAGGAAGCCCTGAAGGACAGGGAAAGAATAAACACAATGGTGTCTCCAGTAGATATGTGCTTGGAGATGCCATGCCCTCGTTACAGATGTGAGGCCGGCCTCGTACTCCTGTCCTGTATTTCATGAGTAGTGATGGGAAGTAGGAGGAGGAGCGCCATCATTTGTTTTGTTGCCAGGAGCTGCAAGATGGCAGGTGTGAGGAAGACGAGGGAGGCCTGCTGGGGGCCGGCGTGGGGAGAGGCCAGCTGGAAGCAGGGTCTGAGCAGGACCTGGCCAGGGACGATTCTGCTGACAAGGTATTAATGGAGGAACTTTAGACTCCAAGGAAAGTGCTTTTACACTGAACCTTTGCACGTGGGTTATGGCTGTTGGATATAGTATAATAAAATCACTTTAAAATCTGAATTTATTGGAGAAAATATATACATATCAAATTAGGAGGTTGTAGTGGAAAACAAGCACTTTGAAGTTACACCAGTCTTGGCCGAAATTGTGGCCATGTCATTTACCGCAACGTGACTGGGTGGCATTTTTCTTTTTTTATCTCTTTGACCCTCAGTGCTTCATCTGAGACATGAAAGGGCCTCCTGCTCCAAGCCGGGAGCAAGTGTGGGAGAGAACCAGGCCCAGGCACCTGGCAGGCGTGCAGCCCTGCGCTCTTCCTCCTCCTCCAGGCAGACTCTGGACACCGGAAAGGATGTGACGTCAGGACAGCAGGTAACAGGCGGGGCACCGAGGTTTCGGGTCGGAGCGGGTCACACCCGGAAGCATCGTGCACGCGTTTCTCTGACAGCGCTTCAGGGACACCTGTCGAACTGCTGCTTCGGTCCAGGGTTGCATTACATGGCTTCGACCTTGAGCTGCTGCAGGGCGTGCTCTGGCTTCCGCGAGCTGCTTGCGTGTGTACACGCCTGGGGCGCGGAAGGAAAGACGGGGCTGGCCCAAACCAGGCTGAGGGACACATAGGTCCCTGCTGCGTCTGTTCAGCTGGATCAGTCCTGTGATTAAACTCGTATTTTCACGAGTCTACATTTCTTAAAATATACTTAGGAATGGCTATTTATGTGCTGCTGTTTAGAGTGGTTGTGTCTGGCAGAGTTTGGTGCAATACTTATTTTTATTTAGGAGACAAGATACAAAAATGAAAATAAGGAGAAGCAGTAAGGATAGCTCTGAGAGAGAGAAAGAGAGAGAGAGAGAGAGAGAGAGAGATGGAAAACACATTGACGCCTTGGCAGATGAGAAGGAGTTATATCCATGTTTTGAAGAAAGGTTGTCTAGCCTCTTCACAAACATGCTCCCCCTACATTTCAGGAAAAAAAAAAGCAATTATGAATCCTTTTGGCATCTTTAAGGTAAATGTTCATTTTGAGGTTTTGTTGTAGTGTAGACCAGACTAAACAAAAAATTGTGAAAGACTGAATAGCTTAAAAGGTTGAAGCGTGTTAGTCTCTCTTGAGAGTAATCACCAGTAGTCTTTGACATTTGATTTTGTTTGTAATTAATTGACCTTCAGTGTGGAGGAGAGTTGTATTGGTTGAGAGCATTGATTTTGGCATCTGATCGACTCGGTTTCCACTCGGTGCTCTGCCGCCCCTTAATTGAGTAACCTTGTGCAGGTGATTTAACTCTGAGCCGTACTTCTGTCATCTGGGAAAAGCCTGAGTAGAACTCACAGGACTGCTGCTTTAAATAATGGGGGAGACAGGCCGGTTCAGGGCTCGGCCCTGCACCTAGGGCTTCTCCGTGGGCTGCATCGGAGTGGTACTCCCTACGGCACGGCTGAGATGGGAGAGGTAGAGGGAGGTGTGGGATTTGAGCTTTGCAAGAATTCACATCTTTCTTTTTGCTCATTTCCCTCCTTCTCCTATGAATCATGCCCTTGAAAAACTGAAAAGCAACCACATCCTAAAACCTAGGAACTGCTATGTAAGGAATTCATCAGAGTCCTCGCGAAGTCTCTGCCGTGAGTGGCAGGCTCCCTCTTTGCTCACTGAGGTCTGGGTTTTCCAGGGAGACAGGCTGGGGAGAGGACTCTCTCCCCCACAAGGAGCTCATGCTGGGGGGTGCAGGAAGGGAGGCATGCCCAGTGACCCCCAGGGGCAGCACATCATTGCATCGGAGCGGGACAAGGGCCTTGTGCACTGACAGCCAGGGGGCAGGGGCTGGTACCCAGGGAGACGGACAAGGGGACATGGTGCTGGGGCTGTGGGTTGAATGTAACCCCTCAGATATGTCCAGGTCCTGACCCAGCCTCCATGGCTGCGGCTCACATGGAAATAGGGCCTCTGCAGAGGTGCTCCAGAGAAGCCCAGCTTACGGGAAGATGTTTACCCCACATGATCTGTTCTGTGAGAAAGGGAGCCTTTAACGGGATGAAGATGTGGAGACAGTCGGCCTTCAGCAGGCCTGGAGCAAGTCCTCCCCATAGCCTCAGCGGGAGCCAGCCCTGCTGGCCTCCATCTGGTCTCCAGAACTGTGAGGGACAGAGAGCTGTGGTGTTAAGCCCCCCCAAGTGGGATTTTTGTTATGGCAACAGTGGGAAGCTAATACGCCTTGTCCCTTCTCAAGCTTTAACATTTCTGGATGCTCTTTTCCTCAGGGAGATATCTGAGAAAACTATGTAAGCAAAGGGGAAGGTTCTACAAAGATCCTGAGTGGTCTGTGGAATCCAGAGTTGAGGAAGACAGCTACCCCTTGACAAGGACTGGCCATGGATCTCATGGGGGCCCAGGCTGGGACTGGGACAGTGTTAGGCTTTTTGACTCTTCTGCTTTGCTTTCCTTTTTATCCTGTTTATCTGGGTTTATTTTCTATGCTTTCCTAAGAGTTGGGGGCACACCTGCTGGCCCCTAGGAGCCACAGCCTTGTGATGATGACTCCTCTCCAGAAGAGGAGGCAACATTCCTTCTGTCTCCTCTTTTCAGGGTCCTGGGAGGCCCATCCTGGCAGGTGCCAAGACAGGCAGGTCTGTCCCCAGACAGGCAGGTCCGACACAGACAGAGGGCCCTGAGCCACCCAGGGTGCAGGTATCCCCGTGGCCTCTGACAGACCTCCACAGAGGGGAGGCAGCTGTGGGTGGGGAACTCGGGCCTTCCTCATCCTTCATTTCTGCGACCTCTGTGGGAAGTCTGTGTGACTGCAGATGTGGCCTGGTACCTCCTGCAGCCCCGTGCTCTAATTTCCGCTGTGAGCATCTCCCCAGGCCGCTCAGGTCTGGCTGGCCTCCCTCTGCTGTGCATAGCTCCTGCCTGGATTCCGGCAGACTCAGCTGGTTCCAGCCTGCAGAGCCCCACACTTTTGGCTGACAGTGGAAGGATAAAGTAAGGCCCTTGCAATCCTGAAAAGGCGAAGTGGCCCTGCTGGGGGCGACCACTGCTTCTGCAGTGGGTGAGTCCTGGTCCTTCCCTGCGAGGTTAGTATCCAGCAGCTCTTCCCGTAGCCTTGCTCTGACCCTACTCTCCGAGGGTCCTGTCACTTCCCCCAGGGAGCAGTTACTTCCCTTCTCTCCTCCGGTCACAAGAGTCTTCAGCCTTCAGAGGGAAAAGTCAGGTCCTCTCCTCCAATCTAAGATCAACCCTTCTCCACCTCAGGATGAGTGAGAGTAGGAACGCCCATTTTCTGCAGTGTGTAGACAGGCTTTCTGGGACACGAGCTGGCCATTTGCATCACTGTGTCCTCCAAGTCTGAGCTCTACAGTGTGAGACGCAGGAGCGGAGAACACCTCTGAGTCAGCCCGCGTTGGGTTAGGTGGTTGGAAAAACAGTGAATGGGGACCTGCGCGGAATACTGCATGCACACGCGGTATGCCTAATCTCACCCCAGCACATCCCGGGGTTGTTCATTTGCAATCCTATGTTGTAGGACCAAAGTCTATTCTTCGAGGATGAGTTTAATTCTGTGTCATCTTTTTTGCATAAATCGTAACAATATTTCATCAATATTTTCAGCTTTGCTTTCTTCAAAGAATGAGAACTTAAAGATACTTGCAAAAAATCTGAGTTCAGAATTCTTCAAAAACCACACACACACATGGGACCAGCAGTTAGCATAATGGCTATGTCGCTGGACTCCCACATAGTTCAACGCGGTTTGTGTCCCGGACCCGGTGGCTTAAAACTCACGCCGGGTGCGTGTGCGTGCGTGCCCAAGATCCCGAGAGGAGAATGGAGGAGAAGGGATTGCAGTGTGTCCATCCCGCCTGGGGGGTGATTTCTCGCTTTCTGTCTCTTTGTCTCTGTCTGTCTGGCGAGCGCACGCGCCCTATAGTGAAAACCTCTAAAAAAAAAAAAAAAACCACACACACATACACACACACACGTATTTTAGTCCTTGCAGACAGCTGGATTACCCCGAGTCTCAGGTCATAAGAGCTTTCTCATTGGTCCACACAGGACTCCTGTCTGTCAGACCCGGTGTGGGACTGCCTGGCCTCATGTTATGGTGTGCTGTGCTGTTCTGTGGCATTTTTGCTCCTTGTGCCCATTCTGATTCTTGTCACTCGACCCGGTAGATGCCCTTAACTAGACACATGTCCTTGTAAAAGATGGTGAGTTTGAGTTTTCAATGGACTTAACGGGCGTTAGCCTATACGTTTCATTCTTACTCTTCCTCCTTTCTCTCTCCACATTTTTGGTGACCC
Source organism: Tupaia belangeri chinensis (assembly GCF_000334495.1). Lineage (NCBI taxonomy): Eukaryota > Metazoa > Chordata > Mammalia > Scandentia > Tupaiidae > Tupaia > Tupaia belangeri. The sequence continues at coordinate 2,184,141 of NW_006205449.1, forward strand.
GCTCATTGTATCAAATACATACACGCTTGCTTTTTTGACCTGAGTGTCAGAATCCACAGCACGTAGTTTCCCACACATTTCTTACCCGTCGGGACAGACAGCACACCCCGCATTCCTCACTGCATAACGAACTGTCTCAAAAGTGTGTGACTTAAAACAACTGTTTCACTTGCTCAAGATTCTTTGGAATGACAATGTGAGACTGAGCAGTTCTGCAGGAAGAGGGGGAGAGTGGGAATACCCCTAGCAGGGCCTGGGGACCACAGTGTTCCCCTCCATTTCTCTACCCTGTCTAAACCCTGGGCATGGGTGTGTTGTCTGACATATTTTTCAAGCTTCCGGGGCCAGGACTCAATCCCCGGTGGGCCATGCAGAGCCAGTTTTCTCTACAGTGCTGAGCCTCCCCACTGTGGGGCTGGCCTTATTTCCTGATTCTGGGATGACTCGTGTGAGATTAAGGAGCCGCTGGATATCGTCAGCCGTGTGAGTTCCCTTCTGCACGTTGCGTGCTTCCGTCCATTTGCCATCCTGTCACTTGCTGTGGGTGTGCTGGAGCCCTCATCTATTCTGGTATTGTGCTTTGCCATCCCTTGTTGGTTCCCCCCCATAGTCTGCACTTTTGATATATATTTTTTTTTATCCAGTTTTCTTCTTCATTCCAGGTCATAGAAGACTCTGGTTCACTTACTTACATTAACCTTTTAGTTTTATACTTTATATATAGGTCTCTAACTTGCATGTGGTGTAAAACAGGAATCCAATTATTCTTTTCCTTACAAAATTGGCCAGGATTTCCTATCAACAATTGTGAAAAAAACTGTCCTTTATAAATTTAATAATAAAATCACGGACGGATTCATGAGGTCTCCTCTGTGCGCTAGCATAATACTGCTTCTGTTACAGGATTTATGGTAGGAGATATTAAAAATAAATCTGGTAGGGAGAATCCTCTCTGTTTTCTCTCCTATTTTAAAGTTTGTTTGGCTGTTTGGGAACCTTTATTTTTTTAAGGATTTTAACATGAGTTTAAGGCCTTCTTCAAAAATCGTCTTCTGGAGTATTTGGTTGGGATTAATTTATAGGTTATCTTGATGCAAATGAACATCACACAAGCCCACAATCATAGAAGCAAAATAGTTATAGCAAGAAAACATAAGAGAAATTGATGTAGTAATTAAAGCCATCGCCTTTAAGTTCCTCGATCCATGAGTGAATTTTAGCAAACTTTTAAATCCTAACTTTTAAATCATCTGGCCAGATGTCTAAATTTTTAAGTAAATATGTCCTAATTTTGATAATCTTTTTTACTGCTTTTTATTCTCTATGTCGTTGATTCTAGCCTGTTCTGTTTCATCATGTACCAATTTTGTCATTTTATATATTTATAAAAAAATCCTTTTTCTCAGTTATTAAATTTATTACTGTAAAGTTGTACCCAATATCCTTGAAATATGCAATATATAAAGTATATCTCCTTGGTCTATATTTTATTTATTTTTATCTTTCCCTCTTAAAAAAGTCTCTATTTTTAAGTAAATAGGTCTTAATTTTGATCTTTTTTACTGCTTTTTATTCTCTATGTCATTGATTCTGCCCTTACTGTTTATATTGTTGGTCTCTCTTGCATTTATCTTAGTTAAATGGTCATTTCAAAATGTTCTTTTTTTTTCCTATTCCGTTAAAGAAGTACAAACTCAGGGGATCATGCTGTTGGTAACATTGCCAAGAATTCTCTAGCTAGCTCAAGGTCAGAAGATTTCCTGCAATGTTTTTTTCTCTGATTTTCATAATTTAAGTTCTTATATAATACTTAGGAGGACCATTATGAGTTAATTTTGGGGGATAGTGTGTCATAGTCTGTAAATACTTTTTTCTTTTTTTTGCATGTTAATGTCTAATTTTTCCAGCACCAGTTGTTGAAAAGATTGCTCTCTCTCCCCATGAACTACCTTGGTACCTTTGTCAAAACTAAACTGACCATTACATAAGGTGTATTTTTGGACTCTCATTCTGTCCCACTGATTTATGGGCCTCTTCTATGCCAATGCCACACTGTGTTGATTAATGTAGCTCTACAGTGAGTTCTGAACTCAGATGGCACGAGTCCTCCAACATTATTCTTCTTTGTCAAAATCGTTCTGGCTGTCCGCAGTCCTTTGCATTTCCATATAAATGTTAAGATCTGTTTGTGTATTTCTACAAAAAAAGCATGCAGGAATTAATTTGAGGAGAATTACCATCTTGGCAGTATTGAGTCTTTTAATCCTTTTCATTTCAACACTTTGTTGAATCCCTTGGTTTGCTGGCAACCTTTGACGTTCCTTCCTGTGGAAAAGATTTACCCAAAGTCTGCCTCTTCTTCATAAGTCATTCTCCCTGTGTGCAAGTCTGTGTCCAAGTCCTCTCATTTCATAAGGAGACAGCCATGTTGCATGAGAGCCCATCTGGTCCCAGAACCACCAAGACCCTGCTTCCAGATAAACCCAGTCTGAGGTTCTGAGTATGAGAACTCAAACGTGTCTTTCTGGGGGACTGAATCAACCTGCAGAGGCAGCGTGGGTGCTTTTCAACCTTGCGGGGCTGAGAGGGTCAGTCAGTGGCTGTTCTGAGCAGGTGGCAGAGAGGAGGGGGCACCCACGGGAAATCCCAGCTCCCTGCTGCCCGCTCTGCTCTGGCTTCCCAACCTCAGTGCTTCCTTCTCCTTGGGAATTTACACAAAAATGACTCAGATAAAATAAAATAAGCTATTTGATAAAAGTTATTTATTTAATCAAAGTTATTTACAGTGGAGAGAGGACTGGGAGGACTGATTCTTTCTGGTTTACAAAGAAACCTCACAAGAATTGCCTTTGAAACAAGAAGAAAAAGAAAGGAAAAGAAAAAGAAAATGATGTCAAACAGAATGTTATTGCCAGGGCTGCAAATGTGAAGTGCGACACCCCACCAGAGTGAGGAGGTTTTCAGAGCTTGAAAGTCACAGAGAACACACCAGTGCCCGACTGGGTGTCCTGTAATATTTCCATGCTGGAAATAACCTTTACAAGGGCAGTTCCATAACCCAGCACAGTATCTGCATTTCTTCAGTTGAAGCAACAGAAGCAGCATTTTCTACTTATCTTGATGAGATTTCTTTCACTCACTCTTAGTAGCTGCTGTTTTCTTAGCTAGATGCTGGAGTTCCAACAGCTAATCACTGGGAGGATTGTAGGGGTGGAATGTGAGGGGTGGAGAAAATCAAACCTTGCACCAGGGGAAGAAACTACACAAAATCGGATTAGTAAGTGGAAAATGGGGCACACAGTCTTCCGTGTCTGCAGTCTTCATTCTAGTTCCTCTTTACTTTTTCCTTTGTCTCTGCTTTTGTGGGTTTTCTAGTCCTGGACAGGAAGTGGGAACTTGAATTTCATGCTATTTTACCATCTCGTCAGGAATGTAAAATCGTTGCGTAGAATTTTAAATACATTTTCACTGACATATTGTTCAAAGCTTACATAAATACTGAAATAACTTTACAGTAAACCCCAGAGTACAGAGCCCCAACATTTTCAAGTAATTATTTGGTAGATCTCCCTAGATTTTATTTTTGTTTTCCCTAAGCTATTGCAGCTGAATCATCGATACCTGATTTGACAACATTTTTAGCAATTCACATTCGTTGAGCCTCTCAAGTACTCGAGTTCATGGAAACACCTCTCTTTTTGTAGTCAGAGTCATGTTATTTAATTGGGTTAGAAAACCGAACTTCTGTACCAACAAACTTTCGGCACTGGAAATTGCTGTGCCCCAGCCTCTCAAGTACTCGAGTTCATGGAAACACCTCTCTTTTTGTAGTCAGAGTCATGTTATTTAATTGGTTAGAAAACCGGAACTTCTGTACCAACAAACTTTCGGCACTGGAAATTGCTGTGCCCCCGGCTGATGCACTAGGGGGAGTTCTTTGGGCTGCAGCATATTCTGACTTTAGTCTGAGCTTCTGCAGAGGAAGGGGGGAGCCGATTACTGCGGGCTGGTTAAGAGAACTTCTAGCACGACCTAAGGGGGCGATGTTCAGTTCTACCAACTCCCTGCTGGGTCCTGTCTGGGTGCTGGTTCTTTTCTTCAGAATCTGGGACCTTGCTGGCAGGATGTGCTGCTATGAGCACGTGATGAGGCACACGCACACACATGACCCCTGCACACGGGCTGCAGGGGGCCATTCCGGATCGCAATTTAGAAACAGACAATATCCCATGATACCTTCTTACCAACCTAAGCTACATTTGCGTCCCTTTACCAAACCACATGCCTAACACCAGTTTTGGGTGATGTCATCTTTCATTGTCACCTCCCATCCAAGTCAAGGGTTAGACACCTGCCTTATACCTGCCTGGCTGCGCTGGTCCACCGCGGGGCGCACAGCACCTGCTCTGTCCCACATGGAGACTGTCCTGAACAACAATTGAAGTGCTCTAGCTTCAGCATTTTCAGTATCTAGGCTCCATCTACCTCTGCGACATGAAAATCTACCATCAATGAAAAATTGTCGATCCCCACAGCATAAAGACAAAGACTACCATTACCCTTCAGGCCCTTTTCCAAACTTTCAACTTAATATTTGCTTCCAGTTTGTGCCATTATTTCTCCCCCCCTTCTTTCCTTTCTTCTTTTTCTCTTATTTATGAAAGAATGCATGTGCATGCATGAGAGAAAGAGAGAACCCCCATCTGTGAGGGCTCAGTCATGTCCCACTCCCCTTCCTCCTGTCCTCCAGCTTGCTAGGATCCTAAGGACAGGTGCACTCACCTGGCGTGTTTTTAGGCCAACTGGCCAGGGGACACAAATTGTCATCAGCATGTGGCTTCCAGCTCCACAGTCCAGTACACTACTGATGTGCCATAGAGACAGGGCACATGGTCGCTTCTGGCTGTGGGTCAGGAGCACCTTCTTCCTCCTGTACGTCACCTGTCTATCTGCCTGTGTGGATGGCGATTCGTGTGGCCAGTGCTCTTACGATGAGCAAACTGTGGGGAGAGGCTGCCGCTTTCTGGTGCTCAGAACATGTCTGCTTGCTTGAATTTTCTACCATTTATTATAGTAGTTATAACCAAGTGTCCTTGTTTTTAACTTCTGGGTCATGTCTGTGGTTTGAACATGACTCCCCCAAATCCATTCATTGAAATCTGGCAAGCCGTTGTAGTGGTGTCGAAAGAGTGAAGACTTGATCCTTGCCCTGCTCTGCCATGGCATCTCTCCAAGAAGACCCTCATTGGATACGGACTTCTGAATTTCGAGCTCCAAAACCTTGAGCTAAATAAACTATTCTTTATAAATGACCCAGACACAGGTATTTCTATTAGAATAGGATAGTCACTATGACTAGAATACTTATTATGCATCCCCCCGTATAAGAGCTTGCACATTTAGTTATAGAAAAATTTATAACGTATTTGCAGAAATACTGCTGATCCGTAATTCCATTAGCTGGAAACATGTCTGACTTCCTTCTTTGCTCAGTGAAGCTAAGCCGTAAAGCTCTCTTCAGGGTTGGGCTATAAAGATGAGTGCCTACTGGGGTAACTAAATCTATAACCTATAAATCAATTATACTGTATGTGAATGACACCATGGAGAGAAGAAGACAGCAACAAGATCCTTAGAAGCTTCTGGATTTACATACCATTAGAGACCTTCTGGCTTTGATTTAAAACAAAATAGAGCATGCACCCCTGTTATATCATGGAAAATACTCCATATAAGCAAGCCATTTATTATCATATAAGATGCAGTTTGACGCTTGTGATTTTTTAGTTTGCACCCCTGGGATCTGCAGCAGGGCAAGAGAACTGTTTGAAAGCCCACTTTGCAGAGAATGGTCATGAATCCGGCATCTTCACGACACCCGGAGGCATATCCAGGTTCCCAGTCAAGCCCTTGTGCTATTATTAGAGTCTTGGGGGACCTAGGGCCAGGACGTGTTATCATAATGATCATGTAGAAAAATCACCAAAGTCAAAAACTTAGACTCATCTGTAAAAGAAAACTTAAAAATTACTTAGTTGTTTGGAGTTATTGGACATAACTCATAATGACACCTAGCACATAATTTTTGGAATTGACACTGAAAAGACCACTCTTGGTTAAAAACAACAACAAAAACTCACTTTCTAAATTCTGTGGTGACTACTTATTGCCAAACTCCATAAGAAGTGATGAGTATAGCCACTTAAGACTTACTGTAAATATGACAGCAGCACTTGAATAGAAAAATATGAAAAGTCTGGCTACTTCTTTTTACTTGCTGGGTCATTTGGTCGTTCACCAAAGTTCAACTCATTCACATTTATTGAACACCATTCTGTACTGGACTACAGAAAAAATATAGTTGAAGAAAACAATTTGTCCTCCCATGGAAATAACAATCCAGATGGAAAGATGTGACATGTTCCTAAAAAACGCTAATACAAGACAGAGCCAGATAAATACCATAAGGGGGTTTTGGACCAAGTGCTGTTAGACTTGAAGGGGCAAATATTTTCTTCTGGCCAGGAAGGAAGGAAGTCCTGTATGTTAAGCAGATAACATGTGGTGGGAACCATTAGCCACTAGCCCATGTCTTAAAAAATGGAACCTGTGCTAAGGGTGAAGATTAAGGCTAAAGGAAATAAGAAGGGGAGTCTAACTAGGGACAACGGAATGAGCAATGACTGTGGGTGAGGTGGGCAAAAGAAGCACACTCAGGGAACAGGGAGTAGGCAGACAGAGCCAAAGATTAATACGCTGTTAAGCTGTAGAGTGCCATGATGCCAAGAAATTATTTGGAAATTACTTTGTAGGAAATCGGAAACCAACGATTTTTTTTTTTTTAAGTGAGGGAGGATGTGAAGAAAATTACGCTTTAGGAAAATGAACTTGAATGAATTATGAGTTTGCTTAAAGCTACTTCTTGAGGCAGGGAAATTGCAAATGAACTAAAAAAAAAAAAACGCAGGAGAATCCCTCCTCGATCCCCGAACAAACAGGGAAGATGGCGGTGTAGTGGACATAGCTCTTGCTCCTAGGATGGCCATGTATGGTTTTTTCCTGGATACTTATCATTAGTAGCCAACATTTTGTTCGTTTACATGTTTACTTGTTCAAAGTCATTTGTTCACATGCCCACCCACTAGAACAGAAACTCTGGGACCTTGTTTACAGTGTTTATTCTCAGAGCCCAGAACAGCAATATAGAAGAGGCATTCATCATGTTTGGAATAAAGACTGATGGAAACAGAGTGGATAGAAATTCTCAGCTCCTAGTTCAATTTAATTTTCTCCAGTGAGAATGGGCTTGGGGACTGCTATGGAGAAATATGATATCTTCTACAGAGCTACACTCTGATTCCACTACTTACACCTATTTATTCCTCTCTACAAGACAAAAGGCAATCTGAAAGATAGCTATTCTTCATTCAACATTTATTGAATACTTACTCTGTGCTGTGTTGGACTTTGTGTTATTTTTACCAATTTGAGATAATTCTTGTAACTTTCAATGACATATTCTGATGGAGTAAGCCAATATACATGAAGAATTTTAATATGACATGTCTATATTAAGGCTCTTCCCGTGTAGACAGAGATACTACAAGGAATTGGCTCATGTGGCTCCTAGAGGCTGGGGTGGAGACCCAGGAGAGTCTGTGTTTCAGTTTACATCTGAAATAGGAAAATTCAGTGTACCAGCTTGAAGGCAGTCAGGCAGAAGGTATTTCCTCTTACTTGTGGAAAGGTCAGCCTTTTTTTTCCATTCAGGCCTTCAACTGATCAGATAAAGCCCTTTCATATTAGGAAGGAAAATCTGCCTTACCCCATCTACCAATTCAAATGTTAGCATCATCTACAAACACCCTCACAAATACAGTCAGATAATGTTTGACTAAATGTCTGGGCATACCATAGTCCGGTCAAGTTGACAAAATCAAAATTAACCATCACAGGTGAGCAGGTGACATGGATCGCACATAACAGATTTCATGCTTTGAGTATTTCCTCTTACTTGTGGAAAGGTCAGCCTTTTTTTCCATTCAGGCCTTCAACTGATCAGATAAAGCCCTTTCATATTAGGAAGGAAAATCTGCCTTACCCCATCTACCAATTCAAATGTTAGCATCATCTACAAACACCCTCACAAATACAGTCAGATAATGTTTGACTAAATGTCTGGGCATACCATAGTCCGGTCAAGTTGACAAAATCGAAATTAACCATCACAGGTGAGCAGGTGACATGGATCGCACATAACAGATTTCATGCTTTGAGTCCTGGACCCAGTGGCTTCAAATTCACTCCTGGCATGTGCGTGTGTGCATGCCCAAAACCTGAGAGGAGAATGGAGAAGGGATTGCAGTGTGGCCATCCTCCCGGGGGATGATTTCTCACTTACTCTCTCTCTCTGTCTCTATCTGTCTCTCTCTCTGACAAGCACACATGCCTTATGCAAAAATCTGAAGAAAAAAACCCCCAAAAAACAAACATCATGATACCCATTGCTATTGTGGTGATAGAAATATCCATTCAAATTAATTTCATCTCAGTCAATTAGAAAAGGTTTTGTACACTCTTCCCCTCTCATACTCTTTCCACTTTGTCTTTATTGTCCATTATGATTTTTAATTTGTTTATTTATTTATTTCCATTTGTTATTGTTATTTTTTTCTTTATTTGATGAGAGAGAGAGAGAAAGAGAGAAAGCAAGCCACCAGGTCTGGGACTTGAACCATGGTTGGCCATGTGGGAATCCAGTGCCCTTATCCACCATACCAACTGCTGGCCCAACAATTTTTAATATTTTTATGTTCTCCAGTCTTTCAGTCTCTACCATAGAGTGCAGACAGTCGGTATATGTTAAGTGGAGACATACAATGTCTCTCTTTCATAGCCTGACTTGCTTCACTCAACAATAAATCTTCCATATTTGTCCACTTTCTATCAAATTCCAGGGCCTGGTTGTTTTTTATGGCTAAACAGTATTCCATGGAGTTTGGGGAGAGAATGGAGAGGTAAGACACTTGTGGGAAACAGATAAGGTTTATTATCTGTTGACGAGAATATGTATGGTGGTCTTAACTGGGCTGGACTGAGGTGTATATCATGCTGGGTGAAGTCTCTTCACAATCTAAATGATGTATGGTGATTTAATGTATGAACTTAATGTATGAAGAATAATAAAAATATAAATAAATAAATAAAATAATAATGTTTTAAAAAATAAAAAAGAAAAGGTTTTGTAAAGGAAGTAAGAATAAAGTAGTTGAAAGATAATATTGTACTATCACATCTAATTTTAAAAATAGAAAATAAAAGTTCAATGAGGGTAAGTAATTTTCCTATAACACACAGCCAAGAGGTGATAAAACCAGGAGTTGAGCCCAAGTCTTCGGGCTTCACAGTTTGTACTGGAAGCAGCATGGAAGGCCAACCAGCATGAAGGCATGGTTGTGTGTGCCTGTAATCCTCCCAACTGGGAGCTGGGGCAGAAGCTTCATGGCATGTTTGAGACCCTGACAGAAAGACCTGTCTCTGTCTGTCTCCCTTTCTGTCTCTCTTTCTCTCCTAAACTGTTTTAAAGATTTTAAGACAGTAAAAGATCATCCAATTGTTAAAAGTAAATTTGTGATTCAAACCTTAGTTCAGTTATACTCCCAGTGTCTTCTGAGGGTCATTTCAGAGACATAGGGGAGAGGCCCCCTTCAGTTGCCCTGGGCCCACCAGCATCATTCCAGGATGGTAGGAGCGTGGGCAGGGGTGATCTTTACCACTGGTGCTTGAGAGTCCACAGTCATCCTGGTCTCAGGGAACTGAGAACCTGCGGTAATGCTATCGCAGGGCCCCATCGCTCCCAACTGTAGGAGCTGGGCCTTAGAGATGTGGGACATGGTCCTGTGTATTCTTCCCCACATCTCTCAGAGCCAGGGCCTCATTTTTCAGTGTCCTTGCCTTGCAACATTTCCGTGGACTGGTTTCTCTGGACAGTTTAGCTCCTGCCTCTTGGTAACATTAGCAGGAAAATGGCTTTGAGCATGGGAGGTGTCCCATCTGCATATGAGTTTATGTAGTCAATGCCCAACACAATGTAGTCCAGGTGGGTTTTTTCCTTTTTATTAAAATTCTTTTTATAACTGAAAAATAAGAAGTATACGTATTTATAGTGAAAAATATGGTGTTTTGAAATGTGTACACATCATGGGATGACAAATGGACCTAATTAACATATGCGTTACTTAAGATTAAAAAAAAAGTCCTCCTTAGGTTGAGTTATCCACTGATGTGGTGTTCCCTAGCCCACCCTTAACCAAGAAGGCTGGGGGAGATTCTACAGAAGGGCTGTACTAGCCAGGCACCCCAGGCACATTATCTACAAGAGCCTTTCTTCTGGGCTACGTGTGGCACAGTGGTAACAAAAGTGGATCCATGTGGGAAAGGTCCTAGGTTCGTATCCCAGGGCCTTTCTGAGCACGCTGGGCATGTGTGTGCATGCACTGTGTGTGTGCCTGTGATCTAAGCGGGTGAAGTGAATCACAGCATGAAGGCCCTGTTGGAGTGCCTAGTTCTCTGTGTCTTTGTCTTATGAAACAAATACATGATTTAATAATAGTAGTAATAAAAGGTTGTACTTTGGACAACTCAGCTGCAATTTCAGTTAGCTTCTCTTGCTAATGACCGATTTGGTCAAGGTATCTATCTTATGACCCCTGGGTACACAGCAATTAGGCTTTTCCCCCCTCTACTCATCGGGTCCTCTGGCAACCACAGCAGACCACAGGGTGTAAAATCTATGCTGCTTAAGCATTGTCGAATTACAGGAGACCAACTGCATAACCCCCACTCACCCAAATCTGCAGTCAGATCACTCAAGGCTGTTCTTGATGTGGATTTTCAACTGCCATCTGAGGGGAGTGTTAGTCATCTTAGAAATGTGAATTAATCATCAGCCCGGCTGCTGGACAATATTGCAATCAAAACAAGAGAGACCGAAATGTTCCAACCAGAGCCAGCACACGTGAACTAGCTTAGCTCGAATACACGCAGCTGTGCTCCGTGGACTTCCGAGCAAGAGTCCTTCCAGCCAGAGTTAACTTTTCTTTTTTTCTTTTTTGCTGTTAAAAGTGCTTTTGTCATAAAAGGGATGTCACGGTATAATTTCAGACTCACACAAGGAACAGAATTGCAGGAATTGGGGACATTTTGTGACAAGAACACTTCCCGCAAATGACACACTTTTGTATCTTTTGAACAAAAAGAATTCTGTCTTCTGTATCAGTTTCCGAAGACTGTAATTGTTATTAATAAGACATTAACAGCATATGATTTCCTTTGACAATAACTAAACTTCTCCATAAAAGTGAGTTATTAGAACAATTAGAAGCTGCATTAGAGTCTAGATCCAGATATGATTCAGTGTTTTCTCTCATTTGTGACACATCTGATGCTTTTCAAAATGTGCCTAATCCTTTTATTCCAATCTGTTTTAAATTATATGAGAGTCCAAAACTGCCCCCTTTGTTCTCGTCAAAGATTTTACAGCAAGTTGCTTTTTTGGAATGACTATGCAACTTTGGAATGCTGTGTTCCTCTTGTCGCCTGGTTTGCAGAGTTTAGTAGAAAAGAGAAGCTGCTGTCTATCGTGTGCCTGGCACGGTGTGGATGCTTCCAGATGGTGTCACCACCTCAATGTCTCCATGCACCCTCCCGGAAGCTCTGGGTAGTAGGATTGTGCTTCCACTTTTGCAGATGAGACAACTGAAGGTCACACCACCACAGTAGAACTGCAGGGCTCATAACAACCAACGTTGTATGTGGCACTTGTTCCTCTCAAAGCTCAGCTCCTGTCTTCCATATTCTTCTCCCCCTGTGTCCCAGCAGCCCCCAATTATAACTAATCACTGAGCAACTGGGGTCTGCTTAGGTTAATATTTATGCTCTGGCCTCATCACGGTGTTGTAATGAGGAGGAGGAATGGACATTGTGCTGTCTCCCTAAAACCCAAAACCCTCATCTTGGAGGGTTCATTCCATCAAAAGGACTTAGTCTAAGCTGAGGTCCTTCTCCAAGTAACAACGCTGCCTTGAAACGTAAGGGGTGTGTACAACTCTTAGGTGACACGCCAGGACTCTGCACAGCGCAGGGATCCCTCAACACTAGGGACACAGCCTGCTCCCCACTAACTGGGAGCCACTTTCTCCTCCTTGTGAGGTTTAGGCGTTTGCTGTCTGTGAGGGAGATGTGGTGATATCGGGATTCAGTCAGTAGAAGTCTGTGCAGACTGTCCGTTGGTGAAAACATGGAGAAGGAAGCTTCCTTGAGGGACTGGCATTCTGAGTTTCCCACAGTATTGGAATCTACCTGCCCCACAGGCTGCTAAGACTGAGAACAGTGGACATCAACCTTGAAGGCCTATAATACACTCAGTGTTCTAGGCTTAGGAAGGGGCCACTAAATAAAATCTGCTAGGGGAATAGACTGGGCTTTCTCTGTGGAGGGTGTGCACAGCTTTTGGACTTAGAAACTAGGTAACAGAGGTCATCAGGCATCTGTGCAAAAACCTAAGGGTGGGTGAGCCATCTGGGTAGTGTGTGTGTCCCAGAGGAGCCTTCATTCAGTATCCTTTCCTTATGAGGGCCAAGTGTCACTACTGCTTTGTACTTTTCATTGAAAGTGCCTTTATCCCATGTTCCTGGATTGGGAAAATTAATATATCAAAATGTCAGTTCTAGGGACCAGCAGATGGCATAATGATTACATCACTAGACTCCCACAGGGTTGACCACGGTTCAAGTCCTGGACCCAGAGGCTTGAAACTAACACCTGGCGAGTGTGTGTGCGTGCCCAAAATACCTAGAGAAGAATAGACAAGGGATTGCCATCACTGTGTGTGTGTGTGGGGTGATTTATTGCTTTCTATCTCTGTCTCCGCAGTAAGCACATGTACCCTATGCCAAATATCTCTCTTTTAAAAAAGTCAATTCTACCTAAATTAATCTACAATTTTAACTCAATACCAATCAAATTACCAGAGATAGTCTTCACAGATTTAGAAAAAAGTAACCATAGAATTTGTCTGGAATCATAAAAGCCCTGAATTGCCAAAACAATACTGCACAAGAGGAGTGGAGTAGGAGGCATCTCACTCTTTGAATCCAAGGTATGTTGCAGAGCTGAGATGGTCAAGGCAGCAAGGTATTGGCACAGGTATAAGTATGTAGAACAGAGTGGAGACCCCAGAGGTAAACCCCAGGGCATATAACCAGCTGATTTTGACAGGGAGCACCAGACAATTTGGTGGGAAAAGGAAAATCTCTTTAGTGAATGATGCTGGAGAAACTGGTATCCACCTGCAGAGGAATGAAACTGGATCCCTCTCTCACCATTGACAAATATCAACTCCAAATGATCAAAGATCCAAACCTAAGACCTCAAACTATAAAACTCTTGGAGACATTGGCATAGGCAAAGACTTCTTAAATAAGCCCCCCAAAGTGCAGGCAATTATCCCAAAAATAGACAAGTGGGATTAATCAGGTTAAAAAGCTTCTGCTCAGCAAAAGAAACAATAATTATAATGAATTGACAACCCTTGGAATGGGAGAATATATTTGCAAACTATGCCTAAGATAAGGAACTGATAACCAGTATATATAGGGGGCTCAAGCAGCTTACTCAAAAAACAAACAAACACAAAACAAAACAAAACCCCTCAATTAAAAGATGAGCAAATGAGCTAAATAGATAACTCTCTAAGGTAGGTATATGAACAACTAAAATCGTATGAAAAAATGCTCAACATCTTTTGTCATAATGGAGAGGCAAATTAAAAGCAAAATGAGATACCACCTAACCCCAGTCAGAATGGCTAAGATTAAAAAAATAAACAATGATACGTGCTGGAGAGGCTGTGATAAAAAGGAAATTCTTCTGCGCTGTTGGTGGGAATGTAAATTAGTACAGCCATTGTGGAGAACCATATGGAGGTTCCTCAAAGACCTACAAATAGAATTACCATATGATCCAACAATTTCATTCATAAGTATCTACCCAAAGGATAGGAATACACTCAGTTGGAAAAACATTTGCACATCCATGTTTATTGTGCCATTATTCACAATTACTAAGGTATAGAACCAGTACAAATGTCCACAAACAGATGAATGGGCTGAACAAGTGTGGCACATAAATACTATGTAATACTACTCATCCATAAAAAAAACAAGACCCTGGCATTTGATAGACACAAGCCAGACTATGAAAGAGAGACATTGTATGTCTCCACTCAATATATACTGAATGTTGGCACTCTATGGCAGAAACTGAAATATTGAATGGCATAAAGGCATGGAGAGCAACTGTGGATATTGGAGACAGTGCAGGAGGGAGGCGGGAAATGGGGAGGATGAGAGGTAGTGAATCAGGTATACAAAATGGAAAATTATCTGTTGATGATAATGTGCATGGTAATATCTTTGACTTGATTAATATGCAGTGTGTTCATGCTGAGAAAATTCATTTTGTAAGTTCTAATGATGTTCAGTGATTGAATGTAAAATAATAATAATGATAAAAATAAAAGATATTTAAGAAAAAAAATAAAGAACCCATTCTCATGAACTAAGTCTGCCTCTTCCAGAGGTTCGAGGTGTTCATCTCTTGATGGTTACGAGCTCTTGATGGTTACGAGACAGGGTGGCCGGGGGTTAGGAGAGAGCTGATCTCACTATTCATGGTCAACTGGCCCCAGTGCATAGTGGGTGTCAGCTTGATGACTTGGCTCCAGATGTGAGGGTATGCGAGTATGACCTTCAGGAAAGCTTCTGGTGTGATTAGACCTCGCTCTCCATCACAGAGAAATCCTAAGGCCATGCCTTCTCTATTTGTCCCAGATGTTAAGGAAAGCTACCTTTTTAGGAGAGGAGAATGAGAAGGCCATTGACAAAATTCTGGGCTACACACTTATGACATGTCACCAGGGGGATTCAGTCGATGTAGAATCAGTCCTGCCATATGCAATTTGCAGTTTCTAAGTAAAGCTGGGGGGTGGGGGCGTAGACTAGGAGAGCTCACTGGAAGTACATATAGACATCTAGAATTGTTCTGGGAAAAGGTGACCTAATTGCCCCACCAGCTTGGCTGCTGTACCTATAAGGTGGACCTCAAGGTATTCAAACTGACAACACATGCATTCTTGCTGGGATTTTTGTTTGTTCTTAATTGTTGCTCATGTAGAAGCTCACATGTTTTAATTGATATTTTGTGTGTGATGGTACATGACTTATCTATGCTGTTTTGCTGGGGCCAATTGCCTGGTGTGGTTGCACGCCACAACTGTGGATTTAAGGCCAGCAGAGTCTGTTCACTCCAAAAGAAGAAGCAGCTGAGGCCAGCAGGAGACCAGGCCAAAGCCCTTGGTGAAGTTCATCCTCCCTGAATGTCACACTTCTTCACAGGTCAGGGGTCCTTCAGCTCTGGAGCACAGCTCCAAGGAAGGCCTCAGGCTTCTCAGCACCAACAATTATTAGCAAACTAGATTTCTAGGTGCATTCTTTTTTAAAATGACAGGTGTCAAAACAACAGGCAATTACTCTGAGAGAAGTCAACTTTGTACTAAAAAGGGATGGAAACCCAGCCAAACTCTCCTCTGAGAATGCAGAAATCTTGGGATGAAGAAGGGATGCAGGAAGAACCACTCAGTGGTGACTGTCTTTTCAGTATGGGACTCCAAGCAGTAATGAGAAGTGACCAGATTCGTCAGGAAGGAGTGACCCCTTCAGTGGTGTTGGGAAGAATTGAAGGATGGGAGAAAAGGAAGGACAGAATCACATTAAAAAGCTATTGCTGTATTCCAGATTGGAAGAAGGACGTAATTTGGGAGCTATTTTGGAGAAAGAGTTGACAGGACTTTAAATTTGACTTCTGATACTTCTCTTGCATTGTTTTCCTCTATTCCATCCCTCACTTGCCTTGTGTCTGTCAGCAATTCCCACCAGCTAATCTCCTGATTCCTCTGAGCCTTTGCTCATGCTGTTCCACCTGCTCAGAACTTTCTTACCTCTGTGTTATCAATTTTCCACCCCTCTTCAGTCCATGGTTTAGATCTTACTTTCCACTCTCTGACACCCAGCCCTGGGCTCACCCAGCCTGACCTGGACCTGTGTGCATCCTGCGCTGAACTGTTTTTTTGTTCCATCATGCAATCACAATATGTTTGCATCAATTTTATTGGATTGTCCATCTTCTTAGAATGTGAGTTAGTGGCAGGTCTATGTTTACAAAGCCTTGTCCACCTTGTATCTTCAAGTTCCAGCACATAGCACATACCCAGAGTTAAAGGGGGGAGTGTGCAGGAGGGCAGGGCAGGGAGTCCTGGGCTTTCTGGTCTCCAGTGTGGACACAGTGCAGTTGGTGTCGCTGAGCAGCATGAGGCAGTGCAGACCAAGATGCAGGTCTTTTCCCTTTCCTTTAGTGTATGATTTCTTATTTACATTTAATTATTGTATGTCTATGGCACACAGTATGGCTTTCCAAAGCATAAATGCAGCCCATGTCCCTCAAGTCAGAGATTTTCCTGTGTCCATCATCCTCCATTCTTCTGTCTGTTAAGTGTTCTTTTTTTTGAGCCCCTCTCCCTCACCCCCTATTAATTGGTCATAAAAAACAATGAGACCCTGGCATTTGATGTGAAGTGTAAGAATATGGAAGATTTAATTCCAAGTGAGCTGCAGGTTGATGTGGAGAGACAGCAGCTGCATTTCAGACCAGAGATTCTGGCCAGTGGGACATTTCAGACCAGTCAGGATGCCTATGGGACATCCAGATGGCAGTGTCTACTGGGGGCTTGGGACAGGGGTCTGGAGTGCAGAGAGAATGTCTACTGGGGGCTTGGGACAGGGGTCTGGAGTGTAGAGAGAATGTCTACTGGGGGCTTGGGACAGGGGTCTGGAGTGCAGAGAGAATGTCTACTGGGGGCTTGGGACAGGGGTCTGGAGTGTAGAGAGAATGTCTACTGGGGGCTTGGGACAGGGGTCTGGAGCGCATACAGGTTCGGGAGCTCTCTGACATCACGTGTTAGAAATAGCTGATGACACCGAGTTGGTAGTTACGATGTTTATTTTCTCAGAGAAAGCAGGTTACTTAACCTCTTTAACTTTTCTTGTCCTCATTTGTCAGACAGGGGTAATAATAGCCACCTCGGGCTATTGCGATTAGAGAATGTCGCCGAAGACTGATGTCCACAGGATCTTAGCCAATATCCAGCACTAGAATAAAATAATAAATGGTAGCTGAGAAAAGACGGCGAAAGCAGAACCAGGAGAAATATTTAATGGAGTGTGTGTTGGGGGGAGAGAGTCCAAGAAAGAAAAGAAATAAAAAGATAAGAGGAAAGCTAGCAAAATTTCATTGCTCTTCTTAACAGTAATGTGAAAAAAAAATTTAATTCCAAAATTTTGTTTTTGATATTCTCCTAAATAGTAACTTCATGTGGATTTAAGTACCTAAATCTTTTAGCCATATTCTCACTCCCTGTTATTATGTTTCAAATGAGTAAAACTACATACATACTTTTGATGAAGTTATAAATTAAAAAATTCCATTTTGTAGCAGGTCACAGCATAAACAATGTCGGCTCAGGTCTGTTTTTTTGATGATACTTGCTTAGTTTTAGGGCCAAGAATAACCATTTGCTTATAATATCTGAGAGGGCTACACGTAATTGATTTAATTAAAAATTAACTTGTGTGGAAGGATCTGAGAATAGTTTCTATTACTAAAAGTTTATAGTATGAAATGCTTGTCTTCAACATATTATCAGGTTGAAATTTATTTTCACAATTAGTAATTTGCCCAAGAGGTGATTTAGTTTCTTATAGACATAGGTAACGAACATGAGTGGCAGGTACAAATGGTCCAGAAATGTCATCATCCATCCATGTGATTTTAAATCAATGGGTTGTGAAATTCTTCTGTCAGAAAAATTGATTATGACTCTTTAGGCCCTACTATAAAATTATTCCTGTCATCCATATATTAAAAATATTCTTTTCATCATGTAGTTTTCATTGTAGTCTTGTCCATTTCACCTTGACTGTCAGACAGTATTATGTATGACATTGTCATCCAGTGAGGCAGCAGAGTGCGGTGAGACAGCCGCGTGCGCATCTCACACTCACGAGGAAAGGTCCAGCCCTCATTAATGACAGGAAAATTAAAACAACGACGAGAAACCATTTTTCATCTGCCAAATTGGAAGAGAGTAATAAAAAATACCTGGTGTTGTTAGATCATGTGTGAAGAGATTAGAGGCCTCGTTCACAGCTGGTGGGAGTATAATTGGGACGATTTTTGTTGAGGGTAATTTGGCCAGAACCATAAAACTATTTAACACTTTGTTGCTCTAATTACATGTCCGGAATTTATTCAAAGGATGTGAAGCAGGCTCACTAGAGGCTTAGCAGGTCTACAACTATTTTGACATGAAGCAAGGCCTCTAATGAGAACCATCCAACCAAGTGCTGAGTCCTGGAGGAGTCCTTCTGAGGAAGGGTCAGATGAAAAACCAGGAATGGGTATTTGAAAAAGACAGGCACTACGATAATTACTCAGGGGGAAGCAATGAGTGATTTGCACCTGCTTGTGTCTTTTGATCTATGAACAATGAGCACGTGCGGAGCTTTCTGAGCCCATATGAGGCACTTGCTGCCTATCTCCCTGTAAACCGGTTGCAGAAATGAACTCCCTTCTCCGGCCCCTGCCTCTCAGTTTACTGACTGCGCATATATGTAGCTGGACTTGGTTTGCCGAAACAGATGCAGTGTAGTAGTTGTACACAGATTTGTATAAAGAATTCTCACTGCAAGTGTCAAGAATGACAATGGAAATGAGGAAGCATCTAACTGCCTTGCAATGGAATCATGACATGAATTATGATATCTCCAGATGAGGACATATTTTATGGTCATTAAAAAGTCACATTATGGAAGACTGTGAATATTTAATCAAAATGAAAAGTGCTTCTAAATGAAAAAAAAGAGTATAAAGTAGTTTTTGAATATGCATAGAAACATATATTTATATATACAGAAAATCTCCGAGGATGAAGTTGTAGTTATTTATTGCTATGTAACAAACTACTTTCTATTTTTTCGTCATTAAAAACAAAACAAAGCAAACCCTAAACCCTCACTACAGCAAGTTATGATCGCATGTAATAGGATATTTAGCATAGGGTTTGGATCACAGTCTTATTAGTTACTGCATTCTCAGGATGGTTACTATGTTTACTATGCCACGATTACTTCGATTACTTCGTATATAAGTAGAGATAATAATAAAATCTTATGAGACCTAATAAGGTAAAGTCTATAAATCTTAACACCATCACAATTCCCACAGAAAGGGTGCTTAAGAAACATTATTTCTTTTCTCTCATGTGGTATCTTTCTTGGAACTTTGACAAGCAATTGACCTAACATCACCTCATTCACATTTTCTTGCTCTTTAAAACTGTGATATTGCACATAATTTTATTTATAGTATGGTATCAATAATTTCATCATGATTCTTTGCTCAAACGGAAAATAAAATTTTTGTTCATGTAGTATTTCTCAACCGGAAAGAGATTCTTCCATCTTTACCACCAAATGCTGTTTTCTCAGGTCTGTGTAGACCTGTGCAGAGAACTCGGGTTATCCTAATGAGCTTTAGTTTCCAGATGGTGGGCTGCTAAGGACACAGCATGAGTCATGGAGGTAGTCGTGGGAAGGAGACCAGGCCTGAGGTGCAGAGAGGCTGGTTTATACTTGGTTTTGTAACTAAATAGCTGCACAGATTTCAGAATGCCATTTTTTCTGTTGTTTTCAGAATGTTTAAGATGAGGAAGCTCAGACTAGGGTGATTTCTAAAGTGTTTTTCTCTCCAGGATATTGAATCCCCATGTTTAGGCTCATGTCAGAAAGACAGGGTGATGAACGTGGCAGCTCCATTTTTTCTGAGACAAAGGCGGCTAATGCTTCGCATGGACTCTGTCTCAACTCAGGGATGGGAAGGTGGTGGGACTATGGGCACTTGGCTTCTGTTTTTTTACTCTTCTTTTTTGGAGAGGTTTTTTTTGTTATAGGTCACATGTGCTTGCCAGAAAGACAGAGAGAGAGAGAAAGTGAGAAATCACACCCCCAACCCCCAGGGGGGTGGCCACACCACTATCCCTTCTCCTCCATTCTCCTCTAGGGATCTTGGGCACACACTCACATGTGCCTGGCGTGAGTTTAAGCCACCAGGTCTGGGACTCAAATCACGGTCGACTACATGGGAGTCCAGCGACATAGCCATTGTGCAATTGCTGGTCCCACTTGGCTTCTGTTTTAAATGTTGCCATTGACCTGTAGGTCAGCCTCTGGGAAATTAAATTCTATCAGTGTGCTACAGCTCCCTTATGGATCTAAAAGCAATTTTTCTTCTTACCTCAAGAGTTGACTATATCCAAAGAATGATATTCTCTAAAAAGGATGTTATTTATAATAGCTGTATGATAGTGCTTTGCAATTCATGAAGAATCTCTATGAAAATGTCTCAAAATTACAGTCACTATTGGTCTAGAAATGCGTTGGCATGGTACTTGTCTTCTGTAAAATCTCCAGCCCAGTCTGCATCTTGTGGTCACGACTGTTATTCACATGGAGATGAACTTGCCCAGGTCTCTGAGAAGGAGTGGCGTTGGAAAGGCTGCTAACACGTTACCCTAACGGAACTCTGCTCACCTCATACAAGGCCACCTTTGAGATATAAGAAATTAACATCAAATCAAAAGACCTAATTTTTAAAAATTGATTTTAAGGGCCCCATAGAGCAGTAGAAAGGAGCTGTGCAGGGTGAGTGGGAGCCCGCGTGGCTGACCACAGTTTAAGTTCTGACACCGGAGGCAACACATTACAGGGAGGCATGTGAACCTATGACCAGGATCCTGAAAAGATGGAGGAAAAAGGATTGACCAGGCTTTATTGAGGGGTGTTTTCTCTTTCTCTCTCTCTGGTGATGCACTCATCCTTCGGCATTAAAAAAAACAAAAAACAAAAAACAGATTTTTAGAGAGGTTTAAAAGTTGAAGGGCTACCCAGGTAGCATGGTGGGTAAGGTGGCTGGATCTCACATGAATGAATGAACAGTTTGGTCCCTGGACCAGGCAGCTTGAAAAACACGCCGGGCCTGAGTATGTGCATACTCCAAATCCTGAGAGAATGGAAGAAAGGGACTGTGGCATGGTTATTTCCCCTAGGGATGCTTTCTCACCCTCTGCCCCCTACCCCCCACCAGTCCCACCAGTCTCTCTCCAGTGAGTACGTGCATCGTATAGTAAGTTTAAAAAATTGAAAAGTTGAAAATCTGACACTGGAGGCAACACATTACAGGGAGGCATGTGAACCTATGACCAGGATCCTGAAAAGATGGAGGAAAAAGGATTGACCAGGCTTTATTGAGGGGTGTTTTCTCTTTCTCTCTCTCTGGTGATGCACTCATCCTTCGGCATTAAAAAAAACAAAAAACAAAAAACAGATTTTTAGAGAGGTTTAAAAGTTGAAGGGCTACCCAGGTAGCATGGTGGGTAAGGTGGCTGGATCTCACATGAATGAATGAACAGTTTGGTCCCTGGACCAGGCAGCTTGAAAAACACGCCGGGCCTGAGTATGTGCATACTCCAAATCCTGAGAGAATGGAAGAAAGGGACTGTGGCATGGTTATTTCCCCTAGGGATGCTTTCTCCCCCTCTGCCCCCTACCACCCACCAGTCCCACCAGTCTCTCTCCAGTGAGTACGTGCATCGTATAGTAAGTTTAAAAAATTGAAAAGTTGAAAAAAAGTGAATAGAAGACATAAATAAAGATGGTGCTAATGTTAAATGGAAATCTGTCAATAACTTTAGCCATCTAAGTATGTATCATTTTACAACTAGCAGATTGGGAAAAATAAAAAATCCTAATACTATCAGGATTTTTCAGTTTGAGAGCATTGGGAATTCTTTGTACGTTGGTATATCTACTCTTCAATAATTTACATCAAAGAAACATACCAGCAATTGGTCCAACAATTCCAGCCCTGGACATCAGAACGAAACTCATACATAGGAACCAGGAGACACACATCCCTCTGTACAGTAGCATTATTCAACATTGCAACATTTTGGGAACAACCCACCAGCAACAGAATGGATAAAAAATTTTGGTGTATTTCGATGGTAGTGAAAAGGAATTATGGGCACATGTATCAGCCAAAGAACCTCACAGAATTTCTGTATTAGTATTCTAGGGCTGCCCTAACAAGGGACCACAAACGGGTGTCTTACACAATGACAATTCATTGTCTCCTGTCTGAAAGGAAGACGTCTGAAATCAAGATGTTGTCAGGGCTGGTGTCTTCTCAGAGCCATGATCGAAGAACTGATTCCAAGCCTTTCTCTTTTGCTTGTAGTGCTCATCTTCTGCGTGTCTCATATCATTTCCCCGCCAGTGCACATCTGTGTCTGGATTTCTCGTTGCTATAAAGACAAGAAGCATATTGGAACAGGGCCAGCCCTAACTGTACTCATGTCCTCTGTAAAGACCATGTTTCCAAATAAGGTCACATTCTGAGGTCTTAGAGACTAGGACTTCAGCACATGGATTTTGGAGAACACAATTCAACCCATAACATTCTTTATGCTTAATAATTAGCTTACATTTATACACCAGGGCCTTAAAAAAGTTTATGAAAAATGTGGAACAAACTAAGTAAGGATTTTAAACTTTTTTGCACCCAAAAAAAAACAATAAAAGTCTCATATTTCAGGGACCAGCAGTTAGCATAATGGCTATGTCACTGGACTCCCACGTAGTCGACTGTGGTTCGAGTCCCGGACCTGGTGGTTTAGACTCACGCCGGGCGCATCTGTGTGCATGCCCAAGATCCCGAGAGGAGAACGGAGGAGAAGGAATTGCGGCGTGGCCATCCTCCCTGGGGGGTGATTTCTTGCTTTCTGTCTCTCTGTCTGTCTGGTGAGTGCATGCGCCCTATAGCAAAAACTTAAAAAAAACGCCCAAAAGAAAAAAATTAAGAAAAAAAAAAAAAAAAAAGCCTCATATTTCAATTCAATTTTTCTATGAACTTTTTGAAGTCCCCTGAAACTTATTTGTGTACCTACCTTTATCCCTATGGAGAAGGGTATCCATGGGTTTCAGAAGATGCTCAGCAAGATCCATGACCTTGAAAAAAGTGAAGTGAAGACTCAGTTGACTGTTGAAAGTAGAACTCTACCAGGAAGGGTTGTTAAATGCTACAGAGGCTTATGAGCTTATAGAATCTTATTTTAGGGCATTTAAAAATAGGGTATTTTCGTTTGAAATGATTTGTATATTACTGCCATGCTTCACAGTTATAATGCATAGCAGACCCAGGGAGAGCAGCTTTGTTAGGTGAGCCTCATTGTTTACCTGCCATTCTGCTTCGGGGTCTAGGGATCTCTACTCCCTTCCTCACATAGGCGTGTACATGGCAGCAGTACTGACACTGGGATGCTTTATACTGTGACTTTAAACAATATATACATAAAAAAGAATATTTAACTCATATTCTAAAATAAGCAATATCTACATTTTACTATATTTTCATGTAACATATTAAAATGCCATAAATATTTCCATGTTTTTTTTTTTTTTTTGGAGAGATTTTCACTGTAGGGCACGTGCGCTCGCCAGACAGACAGAGAGAGACATAGAGACAGAAAGCGAGAAATCACCCCCCAGGGGGGATGGTCACGCTGCAATCCCTTCTCCTCCATTCTCCTCTCGGGATCTTGGGCACGCACGCACACACGCCCGGCGTGAGTTTTAAGCCACTGGGTCCGGGACATGAACCGCAGTCGACTAGGTGGGAATCCAGCGACATAGCCATTACGCTAACTGCTGGTTCCCAATATTTCCATGTTTTTAAAAATTCTCTTTCTTTCTTTCTTTCTTTCTTTCTCTCTCTCTCTCTCTCTTTCTTCTTCTTTCTTTTTTCCAGCAGTGAAAGAGAAAGAGAGAGAGAGAGAGAGACAGGCACCCTCAAGAGGCCTCCATGTGGTCCACCCTACCCAGGACCACAGGCATGAACATGCCTCCCATGTTCAGGGAAGTCTCTCGTCGCCAACCTGAAACCTTCCCATGTGGGCCACTATAGCAGATAGAAGTGACTGTGTAGGGTTATGCAGGGAGAGTGCCAGGGACACCAGCTGCCCTCATGCAGTGTTTGCTGGCAGGAACACACCCAGACTTACCAGTGTCTGACATGGGGGAGAGGCAGGATGTGGCTGAGTGTGGAGATCCACACGAATCATGGTGACAGGGGCTGGTCTTACTGGGAATCGGAGGGCTGTCCGCACCTCTGGATGAGGTGGGCTCAGTCAGGACTTATCTCGATGACCATGAACATCAAACCCCAAGTGTTCTATCCTCGGATGTGAACATGTGCCCAGGGTCCAGGGGGGATCAGCACAAGGCTAAAGTGGGGAGGAGAGATGCTGGTGAGCAGTCGGGTGAGGGTGGGTTTCTGCCTCCCCAGCCCCAGACATATCTACCACATGAAAATGACCAGAGAGAAGACAGAGGAAAGTTGAAAGCTGAGCATTTTTACGTAAGACTGTAGTGAATCAAAAGCAGGTGCTTTGTACAAGCAAAGCTAAGATGCTGCTTGAGTGAGGGTGATGCGAGATGCTGTGTTAAATCAACTCTCACATTTCAAAAGGTTAACAGGACAAGTCTTTTTAAGAAAAGCTTATTGTATTTATGAGAGAGAGAGCATGTGTACATGTAAGAGACAGAGGGAGAGAGAGAGAGTGCCTTGACAGAGTCTTGATCCCCTTTCCCATTCCTCCAGCTCATCAGGATCTTGGGGATATGTATCCTGGTGACGTGTTTTCAGGTCCACTGAGGACCTGAACCTGAGGCTGGCCATGTGGCTTCCAGCGGGGCAGTTCAGTAGACTATGGACTGCGTCACCAAGGCTGGGCCAATCTCTGTTTTTGATCTCATCATATTCCCACATGAGTGTTGTTGACCAGTTGGTGTCTTTCCTTCATGTGGTGTTTTAGGGACCCCGGCTCTTTTCCTCTAAGATTCTCTATCTCCTAAGCCTTGGAGACTTCTGCTTCCAGACAGAAGAAAGGGAAGGAATACACTTCTCAAGCCTTGGGCCTGGAAGAGCCACACTTCCTTACTTCACTTATCTGCAAGAACATGAATCTAATGGATGCCAGAGGTGTGGGGGTATGGAAAGGGTGTCCCTGTCTGGGCAGCCACTCTGGACACTCCACATGAGGAATGGGGAACATCAGCTTTTGTAGGGAGCTATCCCTGCTCCAGGCATGCTGAAGTGAGATCAAGACATTGTGAGGGGTTAGCAGATGGTGTGGTGGTTGAAGGCACTGGACTCCCACATGGCCGACCCCGGTCTCAGTCCCAGACTTGGCAGCTTGCTTTCTCACTTTCTCTCCCTCTCTCACTCTAAACCTTTCTGGTCAAATTAAAAACAAATATATAAAGTTAAATAAAATAATTCTTAAAAACAAAAGACATCGTTCCAAATTTCTTCCTTGCTGCCTAGAAGAGAAATAAAGTAGTAAAATTTCACTTCCGACTTCTTGTGAATAAATCATAAGATAAAATAAAACACCTGAATTCTGAAAATATAATTAGCGAAGGACATTTCCTCTTGGATGTAATGGACTGTATTAAGCTTCTTTTCAAAATAATCAGTACTGGAACATGTGAAAATGGTGCCTATGTTACTTACACATTCTACATTCTACACCTTTGAAGGAGTAGTTGACTCAACAAGAGTTTAATTTATGCATGTGGTTTCCAGTACATATGAGGTTTCCTTCTGGCGGTTCCCTCTAACCTTTAGGATGGTACTATTAAAAACTGAGTGTTAGGACCAGCAGATGACATAACATCGCTGGACTCCCATGTAGTCAACCATGATTCAAGTCCAGGACCCAGTGACTTAAACTTATGCTGGGTGCCTGCATGCGTGTGTGTGTGTGTGCTCAGGATCCCGAGGGGAGAATGGAGGAGAAGGGATTGCGGCGTGGCCATCTCCCCTGGGGGGGTGATTTCTTGCTTTCTGTCTCTCTGTTCTCTGTGTCTCACTGTGTCCCACTAGCAAGACACATGCCCTGTAGCAAAAATCTCTCTTAAAAATAAAAAACAACCCTGAGTGTTGTAACTCATTGGTGGGCCATGAAGCCAGTTTATTAGGTGAAGAATAAAGGGAGAGACCTGGGGTGGGGGGGGCGTGGGTGTACCCAGTGTCTCTCGTCTGCTCTCAGTTTCAGACTTAATCTCTCAGTTATGTATATGTAGGTGATCCGTGGACAGCAGGGTCTGATAAAGTCAGTCAGTTGCCAGTTTGCAAAATTGTGCCGATTCTCATTCAGTACAGCTCAAGAGTGTATTCACTTGTTTTATGGATGCAGAAGGTATATTTCAGGCAAGAAAACTCTTAGCTGTTAAGGAAAAGAAAAATCTAAAAACTATTGTGGAAAAAGGCAAGGCATCATATTCTTTGTTTTAAGCTGAGGGAGAAAAGTAATGTTTTAAACATATGCAGTACTAAAATCATTGTATTTTAAAATGAATCACTGTATGATTTAATCGTCACTAATCTAGAACAGAATAAATTTTGAAAGGCTCCCCACCGCTGACTCTGTTTAGTATAGGATTTACTACCTTTTATTATCCTTAGAGAGTAGGAAGTCTGAATAAATTACCTCTAGATTCAAGCCTTCTGCTTTCTAACTTGTTTTGCTTCCTTTTAATTGCTCTTAGAAGAAAGATAAATACGTCACTTGGGTGTTTTACACTGTGTAGACCACGTCTTATTTGCAGAACCTAGATACGTTGTAGAATCTGTTCTTCATGATGAAGTCTGGGTTGGTTCCATTTGTACCATTTGTTGAAAACTCTGCCTGATAGAGTTTGTAGCAAAGAGCCAGTGGTTAATACACACTGCTGACCAGTTGACTAACTGACTTACACATGTAAAGATCAGTCCAACCTAGCGATACTTTTGGTTAGAGTCCCTATGAGAGGCAGTGCAGCTGTTTTTGTCAGCAGAAATAAAGTCTCACTGAGTGAGTCTTTGTGCTGCTGAAAGAAGACAAATATTTTTGTAGGGTGTTTGAGGCATTCCAGGAAGCTACCTTGTATGGCTGCAATATTGCCATCATGCTGTGCAGAATCCTTTCTCAGTGTTAGGACCATTCTGACAAAGCACAAATGCATGCTTTAGGTGGTAAATGGTTCAGCTCTTCCCAGTAGTGACATCTTTGTGTGAATTACTCATCAAATCTTTTCTGAGGAACTCTCTTGGGGGAAGATTATGATGAGAGAGAAGGGTGCAGACAGGTTGGAAATGAGGACCACTGTGCTTGGGATGGACAGATAGTTTACAACCCAAACTGGTCCATTTGGCAACTGTGTGTAGTGAGGGGACTGTGTGTGTGTGGTCAGGGGACAGTGTGTGTAGTCAGGGGACTGTGTGTGGTGAGGGGACTGTGTGTGGTGAGAAGATAGTGTGTGGTGAGGGGACTGTGTAGTCAGGGACTGTGTGTGGTGAGGGGACAGTGTGTGGTGAGGGGACTGTGTGGTGAGGGGATGGTGTGATGAGGGACAGTGTATAGTCAGGGGACTGTGTGTGGTGAAGGGACAGTGTGTGGTAAGGGGACTGTGTATAATCGGGACTGTGTGTGGTGAGGGGACAGTGTGTAATCAGGGGACTGTGTGTGGTGAGGGGACAGTGTGTGGTGAGGGGACAGTGTGTGGTGAGGGGACAGTGTGTGGTGAGGGGACAGTGTGGTGAGGGACAGTGTGT
>NW_006205449.1:2212050-2219331 GCF_000334495.1 Tupaia belangeri chinensis
GTGTGGTGAGGGGACAGTGTGTGGTGAGGGGACAGTGTGGTGAGGGGACAGTGTGTGGTGAGGGGACAGTGTGGTGAGGGGACAGTGTGTGGTGAGGGGACAGTGTGGTGAGGGGACAGTGTGTGGTGAGGGGACAGTGTGGTGAGGGGACAGTGTGTGGTGAGGGGACTGTGTGTAATCAGGGGACTGTGTGTGGTGAGGGGACTGCTTGTGATGAAGGGACAGTAGTAACATTATCCTATAATGACTGGCATAAAAGAAGACTGTCTACTCAATAATTTCACAAAGGGCAACATGGATATTATTTGAGGTCACATTTTTTGAATCTCCCAGTTTTGCCAGGCCATATTGGGGAGTGGAGTCAGGAGACAAATGAACATAGACATGTGGGATTCTTGGTCCAGGTTGTATACGTTGGCTCAGATGGTCATTCAAACAGCTACTCTGGAGAAATGAGGCCCCAGA
Source organism: Tupaia belangeri chinensis (assembly GCF_000334495.1). NCBI lineage: Eukaryota > Metazoa > Chordata > Mammalia > Scandentia > Tupaiidae > Tupaia > Tupaia belangeri. The sequence goes on from NW_006205449.1 coordinate 2,212,516, forward strand.
ACGCCCAGTCAAGATGATTCCATCTTCCCCACCTACTATAGCATTCTAAAGATCCCTTCGTTCTGTTTTCTGTTTGTTTTCTACAGGGCACATACTCACTGGAGAGACAGAAAGAGAGAGAGGGGAAGTGAGAATCACCCCCTATGGAGAATGATCACACCACAATCCTTTCTCCACTCTCCTCTCTGGATTTTGGGCACATACGCACATACATCCAGCGTGTCCTTTAAGCCCTGGGTCCAGGACTCTACCTGCACTGGTGGTTATATGGAATCCAGCTGCCTTGGCTTCTGTGCCACCTGCTTGCCCACTCACCATTCTCTAGCTGATGCGGCCTTGTTCCCTTACTTGCTTACGTCTTCCTCATCTGGCTCCTTCCACCAGAATGGAGCAAGGAGCTTGTGTCCAGTTGTTTCTGGATCTTGAGTCATGGCACAGTGTGGGGCTCATAGTCCTAAATCAGCAGCATCACAAGACTCTGCCAGTTAGCTGAGTCACATCAGAACAGGGGCCACACCTGGGAGGGTGTTGGGAGGGCAAGTTGTACAGATCTCAAGCTGGTATTGACCAGCCGGAGCTCCCACTGACTGTGCTCTTAAGCATAATGACAGCCCCTCCAGGACACCGCAGGGCGGACTAACTGGGCATCAGCTCTTCTGTGGCTGCCTCTTGTAACATCTCCTTCCTGCCTAGAAAAATGTGCCTGCCTCGGTCTATTTCTTTTCTTTTTCTTTTATTTTATTGTGATTGGAAAATTTAACATGAGATCTACACTCTTGGCAAGTTTTTAAGTGTATTTTCATGGCAACTCCCCAAAGTAAGCTAAGTGAGCGATAGTTTCATGAGCAACCGGCTCGAGGGACTTCTTCCTAGGAGCAAGAACTGAGTAGTTGCAGGAGGGAGCCATGTCCTTCTGGGTTCTGAGATGGGAGGGGCTGTCCACGGTGGAAGTGCTCAAACTCCAAAGTGAAGCCCTTCTGAGATTCATCACCAGGCTTTTGTTCTGAACTTAACAGTAAGTGAAGAGGAAAAGCATGATGTGAGGACATTTTGCAGTGAGTCTTTTTAATGCTAGGACAATGATCTCAGCTCTGTTTTGTCAGAAGTGTCTGTGTGGAAAGAGAGTCTTAACAAAGTATCTCTACACTTGGCACAGGGGACCTGCCTTACTGCCTAGAACCATCACTGCAGACTCTTCGATGCATAAGGAAATCTCTGCGACTTCAGCTTTTGTTGCCAATAACTTTGGGGTGCCCAAAGCCACTTGGATAGGGAGACTATTCCTGTCAGTGTCGATGCTGGTGGCTTCCAGACAAAGGTCATCAAACTGTCAGCAGTGGTCTGAACCACCACTCCCTTAAGCAGGTGAAATTTGTGCTTCCACTTAAACACAGTTTCTAAGGAAGTTGGAACCCTGTTGGGTCAGACTTGGTTGTTAAGTTGCTGGCACCATTTAATTCAGCCCAGCACCGTGGGTGGTCCTGCAATGATCTCTTCCACATAAGAAGACAGACTGTAATGCGCACCCACCTTCATGATGGGTGCTGTACAGAGGTGTGGGAGACAGGAGCTCAGAATATTTATGAAGCTACTTGATCGACTTTTCCATTTTTTCTCAAGTGACAATTCCAGTTATGTACTGAGACAGCTAGATAACTATTTAAAGGAACACCTTATTTTTGGAAATGTTAATTTTTTTCCTAAAAGGGTAAGAGACTTTAGCGACTTTATTTTTTTTTTTGTTCCTAGAGAACTTTGTCAGCTTGATGATGAGTTGACAGGAGGGAAAGTTTCAACGAATTATAGAGTGTTATTGAATTTTGAAGCTAGAAAAGATCTTAGAATAAGCCATTTGACTGCCATTTTTTAACAGATAAGCAAAAGATGAAGTGCAGACAGGTGAGCTGGTTCCTCCCCCATTACCCAGACGTGATGGGAAGACCAAGGAGCAGAGGCAGCGCTTCCTGACCCTGAACCACTCACACACTTACTACTTCATTCTCTAGTTTGTAGGTTGCCTTTTCCTTTCCTACATAGAAAAGTTCCTCACGTGGCCCTGGCCCAACCAGTTCTCCATGTTTTCTCACTGGTAGTTCTCAAGAATCAGTGTAGAATGTGTTGGGAATGTGACATCTTGAGACAGGGAGAGAAGAGCCAGAAGCATCTGGGCTCTGTTCTAGTTCCCCCTTGAAGTAGGATGTCCTTCGGTGCTTTACCTCAGTGAGTCATGTGACCCTGGAATAAAAGGTCATGTGATGCTGGGATAAAAATTCCAGGATGTTTTCTAGTCTCCATCAGCTGCAGTCTAAGTAGTGATTATAGAGGAAAGAGTACGTCTACCCTGGATATTTCCGGAGTCATGGGAGATAGATTGGCAAAGAATCTAGACTTCTGTTTTTCTTTGTTGCCTGACCATCAGTATTAAGTTCTCTTCATGTAACTTGTTTCCACAAGTGTTCTGTCTCACAAGACTCAGATGAGTAGGTATCCAGGGCACAGCGAAACTCCTCCCTACTTACTACCTTCTAATTCTCCTTCTTTAGAGTCTTTTAGTATGTGCTGAATCTGGCAGAAGGGCCTTAACTGGCTCTAAGGGCCTGCAGAGACTCCAGGAATTTCTTTTTAAATGTACCATAAAGGCACTTATTTTGTGTGAGATATCAGGGATGTTTCCATATGTGAAACTTCCAGTCAAATGGGCCTATAGCATTTGCTTTACTACCTCAAAGCAGTATGTGACTTAAAAATAACAGCAACAAAAAATTTTTGAACCATGTTCATTAGGTCACCTGCCCATTCATGTTGCTATAACAAGATAGCTGAGACTGGGTGGTTTAAAGAAAAGAGGTCTATTTGGCCACAACTCTGGTAATGTGAAAGTCCAAGGGCAGCTACTCAGTCTCTGGTGCTGTCACCAGAAGGCCAAGAGCAGCAGAAAGGACAGCAGGTGCAAGCAGAGAGACAGACAGACCTGCAGGCGGCCAACTTGCTTCTATACTAAACTGCTCTCAGGGAACTGGTTAGGGAGAAGCAGTTGGCTTTAAGTATTCCTGAGGGATCCACCTTGAGTCTCAAACACTGCCCACTGGGCACCTCCCAACACTTGGGTATCAAATTACAGTCCTAGATTTGGTAGGGACACACACTCACACCACAGTAGTGCCCAGGTGGAGATTTGGAAGCTCTCTACTTCCAGTACCCAAATAGCTTTTGATTAATCATGGACCACGTGGCTGGCTTGGTGCTAGTGGCTTGGTGCTAGGTTGTTTGGCTCTTTGTAGCTTGAGTTTAGTTGATCAATACCATTTTCCTTTCCAGTTAGTCTATTCAAGGCAGTGTGTTTTATTTCATCTGACTGAAGCATCATGAAGAAAGGTTTTGGTTCATGCTTGCCATTCTTCTGGGGGAGAATTAATATGGAAAAAGCTGGAAAAGCCAGAGGAAGGGGGCTTCTGGTATCAATACGTGTGCTGCCCTTCAATTATCCGGCACCTAGGAGATGCACCTTAGACTCTAATCCTGACCTTCCTCACTGGGAAGGAAGGAAATGCTTCTCTGTGTGTGATGGCAACCAGGGACAGAACTCAGGGGAGCCTCATCGTAATAGAAGCTGGTATTTGCTCCAGGAATGGATGTCACATGCAGAATCTTGACCTGAAGTTCTTATAGAACGTAACACAGGAACACAATTGCTGAGTATTTTGCACTTGTAATACGTGATATGACTCCTAACCAGCTGCCAGATTTAGAGTTCATTTTAGTACTTCTGGCCTGAATTCAAACAGATGAATCAGAGATATATAGCTTTAGGTCTTGGCATCGGTTTCCTTGCCATCTCAAAATTATTTCAAAATTTCATCTTACTTTTTCCATAATTTAAATATAAATTGTATCTGTAAAACAAATTCTACATGAGTATCTTAGGGGCTGTGAAAAAGCACATAAATACATTTCTGTTCAAGGGGACTTAGGCTCATTTCAACCAATCAGTCAACAAATATCTGTGGAATCATATGGTAAGACAGACCCATTTTTCTGCCCCAAAGAATTCTCTCTCTTGCAGTGGTAGAAGATAGTAAATTTGGAACTCAACATATAAATAACATAATTTCAGGTAGCGATAGTAAGAACCAGACAGAGTGCTTAATAGTGAACAATGCAAATCAGGACTTGAGCTAATGTAGATGAGGCATTTGGAATTATATGAGGAAGGGTACAGAATAAACTGGAAGCCTGGTTAGGAGTGGAGGGAGGCAGAGGGCCACAGGAGGCTGTGGTAGAAGAACATGCCTGGGTTGTCCCTGGAGTTGTCCTCTCCACTATGCTGAGCTTGGAAACTTGCTCAGCTCAGAACAGCCCCCACTAGCTCTGACCCTTGATCAGAGGGCAGCTTGTGTAAGCCAGAGACCGGTGAAGCAGTGTGGCATTGACTTTCTTCGATCCTATATTCATGTTGTAGCTCCCTGGGGACAGGAGGGAGAACCTGTTCTTACCTGCACCTTTAGCTTCCACCATAGTTTTGGATGTTGGGCTGCTGGATAAATCAAGTAATAGTTTATTGGGGATGTTTAGAGTGGTCAGAGAAGGGCTGAGTGGGTAACATCTTAGCTAAGATCCAAAGGTTGGAAGAAGACAGCAGGTGAGTCTACAGGATAATTTTCCAACCCAAATTTCCAGACAGAAAGGAGTCTGATAGAGAAGACAGGAAGAAAGAAGAGAAAGCTGGTGGAACTGTTAGGCAAGGAGGAGATGGATGTACAGGGTAATCTAAGGGACTTGGAGGTGTCTCATTATGCAGGGCCTTGCAGATTTCAGCAAGAAGATCAATTATTTGTGATAGAAATGATTGGAGGTTTAGTAGTTACTTTATTTGAGAAGAAAGCACCAACCAGAGGATGCTATGAACCAAATTATGTTTTCATGAGATTATTATGGCTTCATTTGGAAAACAGCCCCTGCAGCTGTCCAGGGAAGAACGGAGAGCAGCCTGGAGTAGACTATGAGTGGACATGGTGACAAGTGGCCAGTCGTGGAAGAGCAGATCTGTGAGGGGCCATGGGTAGCCAGATGGTGAGGGTCATTAGACCAGTTTTAGCCAAATAGGGCTTAAATATTTGTTATCAACTCAAATGGGAAGGTTAAAATGCAGATGGATATATGAGTCTGGAATTCAAGGAAGAAGCTTGGTGATTCAGATTTGAGAATCCCGATTGTGTAAATGACATTTAAACCCATGAAACAGGATGGTATCACCAAGTAAAAAGGGTTTAGATAGAGAGAGGGATGAGGGAAGCATACCGGAAATTGGAAGACGCAAAAGGGAAGGCCTCAAAGGGGACCAAGAAGGAGGTGTTGGTGAGGGAGGGGAGACAGTTCAGTGTGAACTTGGACTTGGGATCCCAGAGAAGATATTTGTACCAGCTATCTGGTGTGCTGTTTTAACAATAGAGGATTCAGTTTGCTTTGTATTATTTCAAATTGACATTGGAGAAACGTTTCATATTTTTTATACCATGGAGTTACTTTTTTCTCCATAAATTTTATCTGTTTTTATTTCTATTGCACCTGCTTTCACAAAAAATTTCGAGGCCATTTGATATAAAGTGATATTTCAGATAACCCATTAAAATAGAAGAGTAAGATGAAATGGAAAGTAGAGGGAGCTAAATACTATCTATGTCGATGTGCTTGGCTGGATACCGTGACTGAATATTGCATTAACTCAATCTCTAGTAGCTGACATCAAAAGGAACAGGTTAGGTTATATAATTATCTTCTTTTGATATGAGAAATGCCCCAATTTAAAGGGCATAAATAAAAGGGCACCTCAGAGGTTCATGGAAAAATAGAATTAAAGTATGAGTTTATTTTGGTGCAAAAAGTTTTTGAAATCTGTGCATAGTTTTTTCATAATATGCATTTTATGTAAACTGTTTGAAGACACCTTATATTCCCTATATCAAATGCTAAATAGAAAATTGACTTTGAGAGTCATCAGACACATAAAAATAAACAACCTTCTCCCAAATGGCAGTGCCCAATTTACTTTATTCTCACAGATGGTCTTTGAGGTGCTATTATTCTAACATCCTTATTTCACATACGAGTAAACTGAGGATAAGAGAATTATGTGCATTGCCAAAATAATATAAAAAGAGGGGTGGAGGGGCCAGCATAATGGCTACGTCACTGGACTCCCATGTAGTCGACTGTGGTTCAAATCCCGGACCCGGTGGCTTAAACTCATGCTGTGTGTGTGTGTGTGTGTGTGTGTGTGTGTGTGTGTGTGTGTGCGTGCCCAAGATACCGAGAGGAGAATGGAGGAGAAGGGATTGCGGTGTGGCCATTCCCCCGGGGGGTGATTTCTCGCTTTCTATCTCTCTGTCTTTCTCTGTCTTTCTGGCGAGCACATGTGCCCTATAGCAAAAACCTCTTCAATTTGGTGCAAAAAGTTTTTGAAATCTGTGCATAGTTTTTTCATAATATGCATTTTATGTAAACTGTTTGAAGACACCTTATATTCCCTATATCAAATGCTAAATAGAAAATTGACTTTGAGAGTCATCAGACACATAAAAATAAACAACCTTCTCCCAAATGGCAGTGCCCAATTTACTTTATTCTCACAGATGGTCTTTGAGGTGCTATTATTCTAACATCCTTATTTCACATACGAGTAAACTGAGGATAAGAGAATTATGTGCATTGCCAAAATAATATAAAAAGAGGGGTGGAGGGGCCAGCATAATGGCTACGTCACTGGACTCCCATGTAGTCGACTGTGGTTCAAATCCCGGACCCGGTGGCTTAAAACCA
>NW_006205449.1:2220164-2229812 GCF_000334495.1 Tupaia belangeri chinensis
TGAGGGACACGATTGTCCTATAAAAAAAACCCTTCAAAAACTCTAAAAAAAAAAAAAAAAAAAGAGGGGTGGGCCTCAGGTCAGTCTGATTGCAATGTGTAGGTTCTTAATTAATATGTTGTACCTTGACCACTTTGTACCTCCAACACCTGATACTGCCACCACCTTGTACTGTCGCCAGCCCGTATCTCCACTACCCTGTGCCTTTACCATCTCTTACCTCCACCACCTGCACAGTCACCATCTTGTGCCTCCACCACCCTGTGCCTTCACCCTGTTGTACCACCATCACCCTGTGCACCCACCACCCTGCACACTACCGCCCTGTACACCACCACCCTGTACACCACCACCCTGTATGCCCACCACCCTATACACTACCACCCTGCCACCGCCCTGTACACCCACCACCCTGTGCACCACCACCCTGTATGCCCACCACTCTGTACACCACCACCCTTTATTGTCACCACCCTGTGCTGCCACCACAATGTAGCAGCACCGCATTTTACTACCATCTTCATCCTGGACTACTTTCCTGAAACTTATTTCCAATTCCCAGTTGGATCTGTAATGAAATAATTGAAGGCATCTCAAATTAACTTCTCCCCACTATGACTTCTCAGGTCTTCAAACCTGCTCTTCTTATCTTCTTATATTGTTGCCCCACGAATCTAGCAATCATCTCTGAATCCCTTCACATGGTGCGTGTTTACAAAAAAGACGTTTAAACTATTGGGTGAAGTCATCTCAGTCTCACCACAGACTGAAGTCTGTGAGGGTGGTGATTCTACCCATTCTGCGTAATCCGAGTCCTTAGTAGACACTCAATGTTTGTTGAGTGAATAATATAACCATACACCAGTTGTGTGTCGTCATTGCATAACTTGAGACATGGAGAGAACTCACAGCAAGGTATCAGACAAGGGGGAAATAGAGCTGGAAAAGATGGATGGGGTCTGACTGGAAAGGCGCTTGGATATATAATTCAACCCTGTTTTCACTGTTTCGCTCTGCTTCTCCACCCTAGAATCTAACCACTCTTTCTGATGATTCAGGGCTCATCACAGGTGTTTTTTTTTTTTTTTTTTTTTCCTGGAGATAAATAGTTCTCACTAGAAAACTTCTCTTTGCCCTTTGGAAACTTCTCTCATGCCTCTCTCACTCACCTGGTCTCCTCTACGTTCTCTTAGCTCTTCGTGCCTTCCCCGCCTGTTGTTTATCCCAGCGCTATCTTTCTTTCACTTGGCTTTCCATGTAATAGTGATCTGGTGTGTAATACTGTCAATTCAGATCTCAGCTGCTGCTGGCCTACTGGCCTCTCCATGTGGCCTGGACTTCTTTTATGGTTCTAAGAGCAAGTGGAGAGAGAGAGGGGGGGGGGGAGAGAGGTAGAGGTAGAGAACTAGTGTGATAAATATATAGAGAGGTAGATAGAGATTGAGAGAGATATTGAGAGAAAGCATTTTAGAGACATAGAGAGCAAGAGAAGTAGAAAGATCTTGAGAGAGAAATTAAGTGAGAGGAAGAGAGAGAAAAAGAGACAGAGAGAGAAACCTGCATTGTCTTTGGCAGGATCTCCTGGGAAGTCATGGTGTCACTACACTGTGGTCCCCTAGCTGAGACAGTGACAAAAGAAGCACAGAGACCATGCCTCTTGATGAGCTGTGGTGAGGGCATAGCCACATGGTAAGAAAGAAAATAGATGAAGGCATTGCCATGGCTGTCTTTCCGAAACACAGGCTGCCACTCCAGAGAGCAGCTAAACGAGATGAGAATTCAGTGGCTGTGGAAGGGGCCAGTGAACTCGAAGCAGATCTCACACTGTGGGAGCAGAGGACAGATTAGAGGATGATGTGGGGGAGGGAACCTGGGCCACATGTAGATTATCTCAGAGAAGTTTGGCATCGAGGGGGATGCAGTGGGTTCAGTTGCCAATTCTAAAGTAGTTTCATGCTTCATAGTTTTGTAGTGTATCTTCAATAGTCTGGTTTTAATTCATTTATGTAGAAGACCATAAAAATTAAAAATCAGGGCTTTTAAAAATTGTAGTATTGGGACCGGCAGATGGTATAATGGTTACATCACTGGACTCTCACGTAGTCGGCCATAGTTTGAGTCCCCCTGGTGCATGTGCGCACGTGTCCAGAATCCTGAGAGAATGGAGAAGGGATTGCAGCGTGGTCATCTCCTCCAGGGGGTGGTCTCTCACTTTCTGTTTCTCTGAGTCTCTCTGTCTTTCCAGCGAACACTGCTGATTTCCTGTGCTCAACACACAGCATCCTGGAGACAATTTATACCTAGGTTGTGGATGTTATCTGAAAAAGAAACTAGAAACTTCCTCTTTCTTACTATATACTTTCTACTGACCCTCTCCTTCATCTGGAACACAGACAAGCTGAAAAGAACATCCTACTTGTGATTGTAGTTAATGGAATTCCAGAGATACTGCAAAAAGCTATGAGTTCTACTGATCATCAGGAGATATTCATGATAGCCTGGTCTTTGTATCAAATTTTGTTCCATTAATGCTAAAATAAGTGAATTTGTCTTATTTCTAGACATCAGGAAATTCTCTACAATAAAGTCATATGTACTTGAGCACCATGGAAAATCTAAAGTAATAAAAACAAAGCAGAAAAGATCAGTACACCTACAACAGTTCTCCTCACTTGGAAGTCCTGCTGCATTTGTTACCATGTGCTCTGTGTGCTCATTCCACTGACGGCTGGAGATGTGCCCATGAGATGCACTTCACCCGTCAGTAGTCTGCCCAGATATGTTGCATGTATACAGCTCACTGCCATATAAAAAATGAGGATATTAGGAAAACATTCTGACATGGCACATCACTCATATAGCAAGATTCATGCTGATGGCTTCGTGGTTGGTAAATATCCATTCTTCTCTCCTGGTTACATGACACCTCACTGAGCCAAAACTAACTTTTTTCCCTTACAAATGTAAGGTGTATTTTGACGAAAAAAATCAAAATAAAACATCACCTCAGTATTAAACATAAAAACAACCCAAAAAGTAAAAGGTATCCTGTACATTAATGACTTAAAAAGCTATTACTGGGACCACCAGTTGGTGTAATGGCTATGTTGCTGGACTCCCATGTATTCAACCATGGTTCAAGTCCTGGACCCAGTGGTTTAAACTCATGCCGGGTGCATATGCGTGCATGCCCAGGATGCTGAGAGGAAAATGGAGGAGAAGGGATTGCGGTGTGGCCATCCCCTCCTCCCCCGGGGGGTGATTTCTCACTTTCTTTCTCTGTCTCTCTCTGTCTCTCTGGCAAGAGCACACACCCTATAGCAAATAAAGTAAAATAAAATAAAATACTCTCCAAAAATAAAAAAGAAAAAGAAAGATCTTTGTACTATAGTTACAATTTTTTTAATAAATTTGAGATTGTTACCAAAAATATTAAAAAAAATAATAAATTGTACTGCTTTTTAAACTTTGCCAAATATTTTTGAAACATACTTCTGTATTCTGGCTTTTAGTATCTACCCCTTTTTCCTCTGCTGTCATCCCAGAATTATCCTAGTGTCCCCTCTAATGGATTATTCTAAGTTATTCAATCCTCTTGAAAATAGAAATACAATTTATTTTCAATGTAAACCCCTTGGCCCACAGCCCAAGATCTCCTGGAGATTAATATTTTTTCTTTCAGAGATTAAATAAAAGGGGGGAGGGGTTATTCCTACACTCACACACTTATACCTATACTTGTTTCTATAATTACCTTCCCATTGTATCATCTATCTATCCCCCCAATCTATTCACCTACTTACCTACAACTCACAGTGATGCTTCCCATTCTAATCCAACACCACAGAACACCACAGGGTTTATTCTAATTTAGTTTCTTCTCATATTTGACATTCTCTTCTCGGACAATGAGAAATCTGGCTTCCATTATCCTTAACATTTTTCTTTGTTCGGACACCTCTCCTGTCTGCAGTTGTCCATCTCCATCCCCTCCTTTGCACCGAAGTCCTTGGTCTGCTCTTGCCCCATCCTCTAGGGCCCTTGAGAACCTAGACTTACCCTTCTCATGTCTCCCTGGTTCCCACACCTCACTCCGATGCTCTAATGCTCTCCTCTTGCCCTCCCCGGAAGGCTATGTGCTTGACTACTTCCCACTAATGGCTTCTGACTGATTGTTTAGAAGGGAGGAGAACACTTTCTTTCTCTGTCTCTCTCTGTCTCTCTGGCAAGAGCACACACCCTATAGCAAATAAAGTAAAATAAAATAAAATACTCTCCAAAAATAAAAAAGAAAAAGAAAGATCTTTGTACTATAGTTACAATTTTTTTAATAAATTTGAGATTGTTACCAAAAATATTTAAAAAAAATAATAAATTGTACTGCTTTTTAAACTTTGCCAAATATTTTTGAAACATACTTCTGTATTCTGGCTTTTAGTATCTACCCCTTTTTCCTCTGCTGTCATCCCAGAATTATCCTAGTGTCCCCTCTAATGGATTATTCTAAGTTATTCAATCCTCTTGAAAATAGAAATACAATTTATTTTCAATGTAAACCCCTTGGCCCACAGCCCAAGATCTCCTGGAGATTAATATTTTTTCTTTCAGAGATTAAATAAAAGGGGGGAGGGGTTATTCCTACACTCACACACTTATACCTATACTTGTTTCTATAATTACCTTCCCATTGTATCATCTATCTATCCCCCCAATCTATTCACCTACTTACCTACAACTCACAGTGATGCTTCCCATTCTAATCCAACACCACAGAACACCACAGGGTTTATTCTAATTTAGTTTCTTCTCATATTTGACATTCTCTTCTCGGACAATGAGAAATCTGGCTTCCATTATCCTTAACATTTTTCTTTGTTCGGACACCTCTCCTGTCTGCAGTTGTCCATCTCCATCCCCTCCTTTGCACCGAAGTCCTTGGTCTGCTCTTGCCCCATCCTCTAGGGCCCTTGAGAACCTAGACTTACCCTTCTCATGTCTCCCTGGTTCCCACACCTCACTCCGATGCTCTAATGCTCTCCTCTTGCCCTCCCCGGAAGGCTATGTGCTTGACTACTTCCCACTAATGGCTTCTGACTGATTGTTTAGAAGGGAGGAGAAGAGGAGGAGCAAGAGGAAGAGGAATCAGAGCAATGCAGTGAAGCAAATTATTTAACCTTTGAAGGGCAAGAACCAGGAACAGGAGCTCAGGGGCTCACTTTGTAACACTACTGTAAGTGTGATATGCCTGAAGAGCTGATCCCAATCATCTGTTGGAAAAGAAAATATTAATGTATTGAAAAGAAGTTCTAACTTCAAATGTTTAGACAGGATGCTATTAAAATGTGTGCACGCGTGTTACTCCCAAGTGCCCTGAAGATGCTGTGGGCAGTAGTGACGGGGATGAGCTGCAGAGGGAGGTATCAGCAACACAGAGGCTCTTGTGAGTAATGTGCAGTTGGGATCAGTGCCAGGGAATTAAGGGGCTGGAAAGAATAGTAGAGGAATTCAGTCAACGTTAATGCAATTATGGAGACTTGGGTCAGAGGTTGTGGAAATCTTTGCTTTCCTCAAGTGTCCCATGAGAGAGATACCTTTGATACCCAATGATGGGTAAATCGTCCAACTGCCACTCCCTCTCCCCAGCTCGATGGCACACTCGTTAACATGTGGTGCTTATTTTCTGTCTTCCCATGTAATGACAACTCTGTGAAACGGATTTTGCTTTGTTTACTGCTTTATTAAATGTGCCTAGAACAGACGCATCACAGCTACCTTAGTCCATCATTGTAATCCTGTCAGAAATACTTGAGACTGGGTAATTTATACATAGATTATTCAGATCATGGTTTGGAAGTCTGAGGTCCAGGGTCCAACTTCTGGTGAGGCTTTCACAAGGTGGAGGGCAGGATCCTGAGAGGAGAAGCTGCTCACTAGTTCGTTTTGTTCTGGTCTGTATCCATGTGACTCTGTCTGCCTCGTTTCCTCTCCTTATAGACACACCAGAACTCAGGCATGGAGGCTCCCCCTTAATCACTTTATCACACCCAAAAGCCCCACCCTGGAATACCATGAAAGGATTAAAGTTTTTAACTAATGTTTTTACACTACAACCATGTCTGAACACATGAACTTTTAGGGGACATTCAGTCACTGCCCACAAAGACCAAATTCTAAAACATGAACTTTTGGAGGACAAACCATTATCCAAACTGTAACAAGTTGTTAAATAAAATTTTCATAGGTGGATGGGCATAAGCATAACCAGGGTATCAGTGATACTGGGCAAAAATGACCTGGAAACAGGCAAGTTTCAACACAATCCATTGAGAAGTCTTCAAACAATGACTCTCAAAATAATAACTACCAAATAAAATAAAACAGAAAGGATAAAGACATGAATTTATAAGATAAGAAAGAAATAAGCAAGATTAAAGTGTTGGTCTTATTTTTAAAATAGTGGCAGGGGACAAGGAGTTGATAAGTATAAGGCATGACCAAAGAAGTTCCCTCCCTGCCTGCTAAGAGATTTCTAACACTGAGACCTGCAACATTTGTCAAACAGTCCCTATAGTTAAAGAGACTGCAGAGACCACAGAGAGTTGAGAAGACTGCATATTTGAGAAAGATGATGGATTGAAATATAAGGCAATGCTCATTATGTAAAGTTGAATTAGAAACCTAAGTGTGCACGATTCTGTAGAATAAAAAATTCTAACAATATCTTGACCTCTAAGAGATAAAAAACACAATAGTAACATACTTAAGTATCACAAAAATATAAATATTATCTATTCGCACTAAAATGGGTAAAAAATATCATCAAAAGAATACTAAGGGGACCAGCAGATGGCATAATGGTTACGTTGCTGGTCTCCCACATAGTCAACCATGGTTTGAGTCCCAGACCCGTTGGCTTAAAATTCACACCAGGTACATGTGCGTGAGTTCCCAAAATACCGAGAGGAAATGGAGGAGAAGGGATTACAGTGTGGTCATCACCCCCAGGGAGTGATTTCTCACTTTCTATCTCTTTGTCTCTCTCTGTCTCTGGCGAGCACACAGGCCCTATAGCAAAAATTTCTCTTAAAAAAAAAAGTACTAAGAAAACGTTATCCCCAAATACTTCATTTGTTATAGAAACAAAGAAAAAGAAATCAGATTAAATAAAAAGAATAGGAGATGAGTAACAAGAATAAACAGAACTGGGGCCAGCCAGTTGGCTTGATTGTTATGGCTGTTAGGTCCCACATGGCTGGCTGCACAGTTTGAATCTCAGACATGGCAACTTGTAAAACATGCCTGGTGCCCGTACGTGTGTGCCCACAAACCTGAGAGGAACATGGAGGAGGCATTGCAGTGCCACCATCCCTGTGGCTTTCTAAATTTTTCTGTCTCATTCTTATTCTGTCTGTCTCTGGTGAGTTCATGCATCCTGTAGAAAATTTAAAAAGAAAAAAAGAAAAAGAAATTATAAACCAAACAAGAAAAGTTAACAAAACTGATATATTTTAGATGAATAAAATAATAAGTGAGTAACATAAAAAATAAGAAAGGACCATAATATTAGTTTAATATAAAATAAGAAGACTGTCATTCTGTCATTCCCATCAACAAATAATTAATCTGATAAATGGACATCTTCATATGAACTAAAATCGGTTACAGTTGATATGATAGGAAATGTGGATATTCAAGAATTATTAACATAAACAAAGTAATAAAAGTTATGAAAAGAAAAAAGATATGGTTTTGATAAATTCACTACAATGTTTTTATTAATTTAATTAATAAATAATTAATAAAATTGTTTTAATTAAAATATTTAATTATCATTTTAAATAATCATTTGAAATATTTTGGAAAAGTTGGCATGTCTCATTTATTATCTACTATATGGAGCTGGGATAATATAATAAGGAAGTCTCTTTGGTGATAGAAACAAATAAACTTAATTAAAAAAAAGAAAATTGATTTCCAATCAAGAAGCCATTTCAAGTATTTACCACAGGAGGGTTTTGGTGGGATGAATTTGTTACAGGGCAGGGAAATTCTAAAAGCCAGATCGGGAGGTGATGAGAGTCCCAGCAACTCTCAGAGGCAAGAGACCATGACCCCTGAGGCTGGAGTGACAAGGGAGGAGATGGAGTTGCAGGACCCAGGGTCTGAACCGGGCAGACCCTGAGCCTGAGCAGGGCAGCAGGCAGGGCTCAGCTCTTGCAGGCAGGCTGAGCAGAGGCGGGGGGTGGGGGAAGGCATCTGATGGCAGAGTCCCAGGGTTAGCACTTCTCTGTCGATGGCGCACCTGCTGAGGTGCCGAGCTGATTGCTGTGTATGCATGGCTAACTGGCTGGAGTCGTCAAGGGTGTTTGAGTTTTTACAGTCAATGATGCCTGGGCATTTGGTGACAACAGAGGCCAGTGTGTTGTGAGCTGGCCTGATGCCCGCTATGGGGTTTTCTCCATCCTGCAGGCTCCTTTCCCTCTTCATCTCCTCCAGGTGGGTTAATAGCACCCAGGAAGAGGCAGATATAGATCTAACCTACCCAGCTTGAGAGGAGAGAGTTCTAGGTGCCCTGGCTAAGGGGGCATGAGCCTTTCCTAGGTGCAGAGATGCTACCTGTACTGTCCGTAAGCCTTAGCTGGATCCCACCTCCTTGGCCAAAAGACCACGGTGACCCCAAAGCCATGATTTCACTTCTTGTACGGGAATGCACGAGCCATGACAGATGGACTGGCTGGAGAACACCGACTCTTGCTCCTCGTGTGGGGGGGCCTCTGTGAAAAGAGTTCTCTTCTGGCCACTCGAGGCCATGGTGAGAACCAGGGGCAGAAAAGGCTCCCCTGTCTGCTGGTGCCCTGAAAGCCTCCAAGGCTGGCCCCGGGGAGGGGCTGCTGTAAAAGCCAGAGGGCTGTTGCAGCCATGGTCCTGGATGGACAGGGATGCCTGCTCACTGGGAGAGGATGCCTCCCATTCTGCAAGGAGCTCCTATGTGGTTGTGCGATTCGGGATGCAGGGACCATACTGGGGGGCAGCCTCTGCTTGGAGCATATTAGAAGAAGAGTTCCTGGGGGTACACCCCACCAGCTCTCCCCTAAGCTGTTATCAGTGATTCTCTCAGTGCCCTGCTCTTCAGGGTACAGGGTCCTAGCTGAGGAGTTCCAGAAATAACAGGGAGACCAAGTGGGAGTTATGCCGATAAAAGTGGGGTCTGGTAAGTCTGGATGTGAATGACAATTAGATGCAGGTTGGGGGGCCTACCCACATTCAGATTTCTTGTCATTAGAACTTGAAAACATGATTGGGAAAAATATTCTTTTTGTCTTTTGCTACAGGGCCTATAAATTTGCCAGAGAGAGAGAGAAAGAGAGAGAGAGAGAGAGAGAGAGAGAGAGAGAGAGCAAGCAACCCCTGGCGGGATGGCCATGCCCCAATCGCTTCTCCTCCATTCTCTTCTCGGAATGTTGAGCATACACGCATACATACCTGGTATGTTTCCCAAGCACTGGTTGGGGTTTGAACTGTAGAGTCAACCATGTGGGAGTTCAACACCTTAACCACTCTGCCACCTACTGGCCCCTATTTTTCCTTTCCCTTTTTTTTTTAACTATATGTCACACGACCTCCCCCTCAAGAGATTTTTGCTATATG
>NW_006205449.1:2230562-2252165 GCF_000334495.1 Tupaia belangeri chinensis
AATATGGAAGAGAGAGAGAGATAGAGAGAGAGAGAGAGAGAGAGAGAGAGAGAGAGAGAGAGAGAGCAAGCAACCCCTGGCGGGATGGCCATGCCCCAATCGCTTCTCCTCCATTCTCTTCTCGGAATGTTGAGCATACACGCATACATACCTGGTATGTTTCCCAAGCACTGGTTGGGGTTTGAACTGTAGAGTCAGCCATGGGGCACAGGCCACCTTAACCTCACACCATCTGCTGGCCCCAATGCTCACTTTTATTTTTAACCAAAGGGAAGTCCCAAATATACATACTTGCGATCCAAGGTAAACACACTGGAAACAGATTTTATTCAGTAACTGCTCGCAGCAAGGGAGGGAGATGCCTTCATTCCCGTTTGTGCAGAGGAGATCTGAATGTTTAAAGGGAGAGCAGGGCTCAGTAGATGCAGAGCAGTTAGGAATGACCTGCCCCTGACACACCAATGGTCTACAGGAAGGGCTGCTCTCAGGGCCACGAGCCAGACACGCTCTATGGAAGAGTTACCTCCCACAGGGTACATGGCAAAGCAAGGGAGGGCAGCCTCAGCTGGCCTGCTGGAACAGTCAGTCCTCAACACCCTTGAGCTTCCCCAGGGACCATTTTAAGGGGTCACCCAAGGGACCCGGCCCTCGGTTGCTCGAAGCCACGTCTGAGTTTGGTCACTTCTGAGGGCAAAGGTTCAGGCCATTTGTTATATGCCAAGAGTTGTACAGTCTCAAAGCGAGGACTGTTCTAAGTAGGATTTTAGCTTATAAAACCCATATTGGAAGACTGATACGCTATCTCGAGTGCATTATTGCACACAGACCTAGTGCATCATATTAATACAAATATTTAAAAATCATACAACTCTGTCTCACTCAATGGAATTTAACAAATCCACAGGGGTAGGGATGAATGGAGGCCTTTCAGTGCATTGAGAGACATGTTTACCTGTGTCTTTGTATAGCAACCCAGAGATACGAGCTGGCCGTGGAAACAAATGACAATGATGCACACTCTACACTCTGAGAACTATAGGTGTGAGAAAAAAAATATAGCTACCTAGACATAAAATCAAACAACCTTTGTGCCTGATTGTGCCCAGGCAGAAGGAACAGACGGTGTGCAGGTTAGCACGCTGCAGGTGCTTTGTCGATTACTCTTACTTGCCATGCATGCGGCGTGGCCGCCCACTCACAACGTGATACAAATGAAAGGAAATAATATGCACCGTGATCGAAGTGACATGTCTCACTGACAGGGGATTAATAGCATCATCATTTTATAAGAAGAAATTTCATATGGCCACATTGTATATAATGTGTGATCTATAAATAATTGATGCACCATATTAATATAGACTCAACCTCCACATAAATTTGACATTAATAAATTTTACTACTTATGTGACTAGCAGCCAGAACAACAGCTAAAAAAAAAAAATACAGAAATGCAGATAGGAGATTAAGAATGGAATCTATAAATACCAGTAAGGTCATTATTTGTGGGCTTGTAAATGCTTTCTCTGTGTTTTTTGTTTATTTATTTTTATTTTAAATTAAGTTCTGGGCAAGTTAAAGATGATTAACCAGCCCTTCAAATTAAAGAACAAACTGCAGCAGTTTTCATTTTTGCTAAAAGCATAATTCATATGTAATAAAACGCGCAGATTGCAAGTGTAAGCTCGAGGGGTTTTGACACAGCCTTATCAACACCCAAAACATTCTTCTCCCCAGAAGGTTTCCCTCTGTTCTTTCCCAAATAATTGATGCCCTACCACGAGGTGACTGCTATTTCAATTTTTATCCTCATAGCTTAGTTTGTCAATTTTACAGCTTCATATAAATGTAGTCATGTGGCTTGTATTCTTTTGTATCTGGCTTTCTTCAATATAATGTTTCATGCATAAATAATATGTTTTCATTAATCACTGAGTGGTATGTCTTTGTATGAAAATGCCATTTATTTATCCATTCCTGTTGATGGATATTTGGAATGTTCTCAGTTTGAGACTATGATATATAAAGCTCTTATGAGTACTCACATACACTTTTTTTGTAGACATATGTTTTTCTTCCTTTTGAGTAAATACCTATAAATGTATTGTGGGATGCATATGGTAAGTGTATGTTTACAAAACTGCCAAATAGTTTTCCAAAGTGGGTGTAACCCCCCATGGGGATTGAGGGTAGGGTTATCCCTCCAGGAACAGTATTCGATGACGTCAGTCTTTAAACTTTGGCTGTTACTTGTTGAAGTGTCTGCTCAAGTCTTCACCACTTAAAGATTTTGGGTTGTTTCCCTTTTATAAAAAGTTATATATTGAGTTATTAGAGATTTCTGTACATCTTGATACAAGTCTTTGACCAGATTAACTATGATGAATATTTTCCCCATTTTGAATCTTGTCCTTTATTTTCTTCTTGATGTCTTTTGAAGAGCAGAAATCTCAAATTTTATAATTAAGTCACTTAATGATGTTTTTCTTTCATGATTAGTGCATTTCGTGTCCTAAGAAATGTACCCCAAGGTCACCAAAATATTCTACTCTGTCTTAAAGGCCTTCTATTTCTGGCTTTTGTATTGCCTATGATGTTCAAAAACTAAATCCAAGTGTTAGCAGCTGATGGATAGCGAGGTGCTTATGTAAGTGCTAAATATTTTTTTCTCTTTTCTTTCTTTTTTTTTTTCAGTCTGAAAACAGCCACTGTTTATTTACAAAAATAATCATGGTGGATACTTTAGTTCATCCTTCTAATTAGTCTGTTGATCTGCTTTTCCCTGTTGCCAGCATCTTCACCTTCTACAAAATGGATGGTCTTGGGAACAGCAGATAATATAATGGCTATGTAGCTGAACTCCCCTGTAGTCAACCATGGTTCGAGTCCCAGACCTGGTGGCTTAAACTCACTCTGGGTACATGTGCATGTGTGCCCAAGATCCCAAGAGGAGAATGGAGGATAGATAAGGGATTGTGGTGTGGCCATCCCTGCTAGGGGGTGATTTCTCGCTTTTTATCTCTCTGTCTCTATAGCAAAAACCTCTCAAAAAAAAAAAAAAAAGAGGGGTCTTTTTCTTTATTCCACTTCATGGAGAAGATAATTTGAAGGGCTACAGGAAGTTATTTGCTTCTTTGAAGCATTTCCCAACAGTATAGATTTCATAAATCAGATCTTCCATGCAGATGATGTCATATTTACCAAGAGATCGAGCAATCAAAGAGTTGTCTGTCAAAGCAATTCACTTCTTATTACTTTACCATAACTGTGCTTGTATCAGTTCATTGCCTGGCTTCAGGTTCCTGTACCCCCATACAATATATGGTTCCATAATTCTCAGCACGTTAATTGAGGCCTTGTTGAGCTTAACAAAGGGGCCATTGAAGATCTGGTGAATATGAAGAAGCTGCAACACCTTTTGAACCTTTGGGTTCACTCCATTGATACCTCTGATCCTGATGACAAACACCAATTTGGTTCTGCAGGTACATAGAAGTTGCCAGCTTTTCTTGCCATCCTGGCCACATGAATCTTAGTTCTGTACATCTGTCTATATTCCTTATGATAGTGCTTAGCTTTTTTGTAGACAAGCTTCCTCCTTGCCTTTCAAAGCATCTTTTGAGCAAACTTTTTTTCTGAGGTGCTTGATATCCAGCTCTGCAAAATTCCTTCATTTTTCTTAACCATTTTTGGCACAGCAGGAACCTTTTTCTTGGTGGCTTCCACATGTGCATGCATACAGCAGGAGCCCTTTTCTTGGTTTCTGCCATAGCAGGAACCTTTTTCTTCTCTTGAACATCCTCCATGTTCCAGCTGGAAAAGAGTAGTGTTAAATCTTAAGCGCTTCCTGTGAGCTGGGTTGGTGAGTTCCAGGAAGGGAGCAGTGTTGGTACTTCAGCCTCCTTTCTAGCTCCAGAACTCCAAGAGGACATGAAATAAGACCTACGTGGTAACTTTTTTTTTTTTTTTTTTTGAGAAATATGAACTGTGTCTGTGTTGGCATGGCTTTGAAGAGTCTGTTACACAAATGAGGCAGAAACAGCCTTTTCTGAAAGTGTTTCATGAGCAGCACTCAAAGGGGGGAATGGATTTAAATAAAATTTGGATACTAAATGCAGATGGGGATGCTGGGGGTGGGGAAGGTGCCCCTCTGGTCTCAGTGGGGGAAGCGATTACAACAAGGGTGCCATCTGAGAGGGCCTTAGGAAACCCCTCTAAGTCAGAGTCCTAGAACTGGTTGATGTCTCTACTGGGACGACTTAAAGACATAAAAAGTCCCTTATCCTTTTCTTAATAATAATTTTTAAAAAGCAGGACATTTATGGTGAAAGGGCACTGAAGAAGCTCATCTTAGATCTTGATAAAATAAGAGCTTTCATTTTAAATGAAAAAATTCTTGTACAGCCCCCAAGAAACAAAATCATAGTAAAGCCATCTTATAGGACACCTGTCGACCTCTTTTAGGAAGTTCAGTTTGGCCATATCATCAGGTGGTTAGAGGGAGATTTTTTTCTCTGACTCAGAGCAGAGGAGGCATTTTGTTGGCAAAATTTCTTTTTGTCCTTCAAGTAATTAATTATCATGAGCTCATGTTCCTTGAAAGTCGGGAATGTTGACAATACTACTTGTTCTGCTAAGAATCTGTGTTTATAATTGTTCCCAATAACCTGGGTTTTAAGGTCTTGTTTCTGTTTGGTCTTTTATTGCAATAGAAATTTTAGTTCTATTTGGTTAAATTTTAAACAAATACTTGTATTATTACGATGATTCTTTTCAATTAGTGAGTTCAGGTATTTCTGCCATTTTATCAAGATAAAATCTCCCAAGTCACTGACCCGCCTTACCTTCTGTAAACAGGAAGTCCATGGATGGGGTGCTTTCCTTTGTGCTTTTATTTTATTTATTTATTCTTTTGGAGAAGTTTTTTGCTATAAGGGCGTGTGTGCTCACCAGAAAGACAGAGAGAAACAGAGAGACAGAATGCGAGAAATCACCTCCCCCCCCCCACGGGGATGGCCATGTCTCAATCGCTTCTCCTCCATTCTCTTCTCGAGATCTTGGGCACGCACACACATTTGCCCAGCGTGAATTTAAGCCGTCGGGTTTGGGACTTGAACTGTGGTCAACTACATGGGAATCCAGTGACATAGCCGTTACGCCAACTGCTGATCCCAGGGTGCTGGTTCTTAAAACCTCATCAGGGTGATCTTGGGAGTGTTTCCACCCACTGGTTCTGTCTGCTGCAGGTGTGTGGATCCAGGAAGCCCCAGCACCTCAGTAAACCCGAGACCTGCCAGTGTGTATGGCCATCACTCTCCCCCAGGACCAATGGCTCCTCACACCCCATCTCACACCACCCCCTCATGCCCCATCTCACCAGGTGCCGTCTTCAGAGAAGGGGCTCTGTGGAACAAAGCTTCGCCCTGCCAGGCAGAGGGCTGGCCAGCCCAAGGACCAGGCCCTGGAAATGCAACTGTCCCATAGCATTTCATGTCATGCTATCTGCCAGATGGGGGTACCTCTGTGAAGCTGAAATTTAAAGGCATGCCCTGTATCAAGCAGGGCTAACATTTAAATTCAGGTGTCTCTGACATCCATTGCTTCTTTATGCCTATGTATTTATTGTGATTTGCTGTATATATTTGGGCTAATATCAACTGCTAGTAGATAGTGAATGAATGATTATTTCTATAGTGAAATTTTTCTCTTCACTAAACTTTAGTTGTCCTTATAAATGTTCTGATGAAATAATATCACCATAGAACAGTAAGAAGGAATTTGGGGGCCATATGTTGGCACAGGGATAAAGCATGACCCTTGTGCGAGGCTGACCCACATAAAGTCACAGGTATGCCCTTGATCCAGAGCTGGTGAAACCTGGCAGGTGGGATGTGGGGTGGTGCGAGGAGAAGACAGGTCTCAGCTTCCGTATCCAATTGGGGTGTTTCTCTCTGTCTCTCTCTTTATGGAAGAAAAACAAACTTAAAAAAAAGGGAGAATAAAAAATTCTGGAACTGGGAGTACCCAACCCACATTGCAATAAATGTTTTGGTACTGAGCTGACGGGGAAAGTAAAGAGTCCAAACATCTTTTCATTTATTCCTCTTTCTAAACATTTGTTTTTTAATTTTGTGATTATACGTTGTTGTATCGCATGACTTGAGGTTAAAGATTATGTCCTCCAGTTCTCTATAGTACACTAGTTTTCTATAAGTATGCGTTGAGTTCATTTCTTCACTGTACTTTACAATATGTATAATCAACATATACAGTTTGTATATTCAAGGTGTGACTAATACCTGCACAAATATGTTGTATGTGTTCTGTTAAAAACAGGCTTGTTTTAAGTTATTGATTTAGTTCTATTGTATTTTTAAGTAATTATAATTTAATTTTATACATATTACACATTTAATGTAAATAATTACAAGAATAAAAACAAATTCTTATCCCATTGAGAATATAGACTTTTGTTCAGAAAATACACTTACCATAACTATATGGCACATAAGAAGGAGAAAATATTTTTTATGTTGAGAATAATTCTTTTTTATTTATACATATATTTAATTTACACTAAATCACTATCTTTACTAATGTCTTCGACTTAAGAATCATTCTTTAGAAAAGTTGCAAAGGAAGCAGTAAGTAGGTATAACCTATTTTGTGGACCAGAGATGGTGTAATGGCTACTTCACTGGACTCACACATAGTCAACTATGGTTCAAGTCCAGACCCAGTGGTTTAAACTCACACTGGGTACATGTGTGCGTGCCCAAGATCCCTGGAGCACAGAGGAGAAAGGATTGTGGCGTGGCCATCCCCCAGCTGGGGGGGTGGTGGTCCTTGCTTTCTGTCTCTCTGTCTCCCCAGCAAGTGCACATGCACTATAGAAAAAAGAAAGAAAAAAAGAAATCACTTATTGTAGTAAGTTGTTTTCTCAGGTAAACATATTCTGATTGGAAGGTGAATTAGAACTCATAATTTACCTACAATTTTTTATTTGGACCATAGAAGTGAAATAAAACAAAAGCTAACCTTCACTTTGGAGGGGCTGAATAGAAAGAAAAGTTTCAGCAAAAACTAAGAGAATTGTACGCAGTGAATCAACTACAGGAGAACTACAGATTATAAGAGTATCTATTCTAGGGAACCGGCAGTTAGCTTAATGGCTATGTCGCTGGACTCCCACGTGGTCGACCACGGTTCGTGTCCCGGACCCGGTGGCTTGGAACTCACGCCGGGCGCGTGTGCGTGCGTGCCCGGGATCCCGAGAGGAAATGGAGGAGAAGGGATTGCAGCGTGACCATCCCCCCTGGGGGGTGATTTCTCGCTTTCTGTCTCTATGTCTCTCTCTGTCTGTCTGGCGAGTGCACGCGCCCTACAGTGAAAATCTCTCCAAAAAAAAAAAAAAAAAAAAGAAAATTTTAATGTTTTTTTCCTCTGGTTGAACTCTGCCTCCTGCACTGCTGTGTTTCCATAATAGTATTTCTTTAAATTTTGGAGCAAATAATTTCTTTTCACCTTGTATGTCACCATACGTTTTCCACATAGTTATGCTATTAATTTATAGAATAATTTATTTTGCATGTACAAAGTATATTCAAGAATAAAAGATAATGCTTTATTATACCTTATTATACCTTATTTATCCCCACTTATGGAAACTCTTCAATATTTTTCCACAGGGCTTAGGAAATATTGCTGGGAAATATTGCACATTTCAGTGGAGATAAATATTTTGAAAATTCACATGATTTCTCTTACAATTCAGCACTATAAACTCTATTAGATTTGGCTCTAAGTTTGAAAGTTGACTGTATTTTTTTCTAAGTCTCAATGACATTTTATACTGTCTGTAATATCCTATAGCATTGTATACTTTTTTAGTGATTTTTTTTTAATTTTAAAAGATTTTCGCCATAGGATGCATGTGCTAACCAGAGAGAGAAATGGAGCGAGGAAAGGAGAGACATGGGGAGGGCCATCCCCAGGGATTCTGGCCACAAGCAATCCCTTCTCCAACATGCTCCTCTTGGGATTTGAGGCATGCACATACATGCATCTGGCATGATTTTTAAGCTGTTGGGTTCAGGACTCAAACTGTGTGGCTGGCCATGTGGGATCCAACATCTTAACCACCACACTACTGGGTGCCCCTTAGTAATTTCAATAAACGAGGAGCAAGTTGTACCTCTTGAGCACCTAATGACACATTTAATAAGTTTTGACTCAGTAGAAGTGCCTTAGTCTTTTCAAAAGGGCAAGCACTTGGTTGTGGTACAAGTTAGTAACGGTGCAGATCATTGAGCATTAGAAATAGAGCTGAGTTCAAGGACAGCAGGAAACATGAGGATAGCTCTGGAGTCATGTTGAATGTGTGCAGACCTTCTGCCAATGCCTTAATGTCGCTGCACTTCCAACCTTGGTTCCTTAACCAATGCCATCATGGTAGGTCGGCTGGATGTGCTCTGCTCTCTGGAGTGTTCTAGAATCTCTAATGTGATAATATTCAAATAATCTACACTTGAGAACACAGTCAGCATGTGCCCTGAAGGTGGCTGTGTTTCTTGCTGAGTGTGTGGATTGCAGGGCTTCTGTTTAATTTCTGTAGGGGATGAGTGCGGCCATGGTGTCACGACTGTGCCTTTGCTCCCCAAGGGAGGGACTGGCTTGCTGGCTGCTTGGTACAGTTTTGCTATGGTGTCTCAGAAAGTCCTGGGACTTGGGTTCTCTTCCTGCAGTGTAGTCACTCAATATGCGGTCATTCATGCTGGCTGTGTCACTCGCTTGGAAGTGAGGGCGTGGGGGACTAATGAGAGCATGAAGCTCTGGCAGTTGGCTGTTGCCATGAGTAATAAAATACTTTGTCTCTGGTCCAGGAGTCTTGAGTCTTTTTCCAGCATCCATAAAATAGTAATGAGTTAGCTTATTGCTTCTAAGTTGGGTAACATCTCAGACCTTTCATATTTTTATGAAGCAATTTGCTTTTGTTTAGCACCACTATAATGCTGCTTTTCCATTGGAGTCAATATTAACAATATTAAATATCACCACAATGAAATGTTGAACATGTCCTACTCCTGGTGTGGTATGTACCAGCACTGCACTGAAAGCTTAATGGTGTAAGTTTGGTATTTCATTGAGTGCTGTGTAACAGATAAAGTGGTTTCATCAAATCAGTTTTCTTTTCTCATGCGAACAAGAAACCTGGAGATAGGCAGCCAAAGGCTGGTCTGGAGCCTTTGTGGTGTCCCAGGGCTCTGGAGAAAGTCCCAGATGGTCCATGATCCTACCTTTAGCATGTGTGTTTAGTGCATTTTGCACCTCCTACTTTATTCTCAAACTTCATGCATCTTGTGCCCTACTCACTCTGAGCTAATGACCTTGCTTCTTACTTCACTAAAAAGCTGAAGAACTCTGCACATAATCTCCACAGGCTTTCTCTTCCCACCTCTCCAGGCACACCCCTACACTTTCCCTTCTCTGCTTTGCTATCATCATGTTATGGTCCCTGGACCAGTTGAGCACTGGCACCCAAAACTTGTTAAAAAATCAAGCACTCAGATTCTAGCCTGGAACTAAGAATCTGGAACTCTCGGGCTGGGGCCGGCAATCTGTGTTTCCAGAGGCCCTCTAGGTAACTGGTGATGGGGGAAAGCTAGTGGACTACCATCACAGGTGAACTGCTCATGCACTCAGCTAAATCCATCCCCCCACATGGGAGTATATTCTTCTCTCACCTAAAGGTATCATTCCAGAAATTCTTACCTCTTTTTAACATCATGGAATTTTCCTTCTGTATCTTACCATTGGCATCAACACAGAAATATGACACTATTTCTTCATTCTTTTTTGAAATATTTAAAAATTTATTTTGTTTATGCAGACTAGAGGCACAGAAATACACATGCACATACACACACGGAGAGAGGGAGAGGGAGGGAGAGAGAGAGAGAGAACTCCCGATGGGGTCGGGGTGCTGGAATTCACCCCCAGCTTCAGCCAGCCCTGCATCATGGATGCACATGCCCCACATGC
Organism: Tupaia belangeri chinensis; assembly: GCF_000334495.1. Classification (NCBI taxonomy): domain Eukaryota; kingdom Metazoa; phylum Chordata; class Mammalia; order Scandentia; family Tupaiidae; genus Tupaia; species Tupaia belangeri. Next base: position 2,240,604 of record NW_006205449.1, read on the forward strand.
TAGCAGACCACCAGCCATGAATATGGAACCTTCCCACCTAACTCGGCCTCACAGAGAATCATCCTTTACCACGTACCATTGTCTGGCCTCCTCCATTCTTAAGACAACAAAAAAACCCACGAAACATCTCTTGACTCAGCTTTCCTACCATCTATGGACTGACTCATTTTCTTTACCCCTTTACAATACAAAAGTGGAAGAGTTGTCTATACTCACTGTTGCCACTTACACTCTTCTCACTCTCTCTTAACCCATCCTGTGACTCTACCAAATCTTCTTGTCAAGAGCAACGATGACCATCACATTGGTGGGTCCAATGGTCAGCCCCCAGGCTCCATCTTACTTGTATTTGACACAAGTATTTGATATAATCATTCACCCCTTCCCTTCATACACTTGCTCCACATCACTCTTGCTCTCCTCCTGGTTGTTCCTTCTCTGCCCCATGGCTTTGTTTTCTTCCCAGTATCTTCCAACCCTGGGTCCCCTTTTTAGGTTCACTCTTTTGAGCATCTCCTAAATTTACATGCCTACAACTCTCAATTTTTCCTCTTGCTGAACTCCTGACTATCTACACAACATCACCTTTGGATGTCCAATAGTCATTGAACTCTCATTTCCAAACTAAACTTTGTATTTTCCATCAAAGCCTGCTTCCTCACTTTGCTTTATCTTTATAGTTTTACAGTTGTAATTTCAGGAAAGCTATTCTCAGAGCCCCTGTGTCCACCTCCAGTCTCTCTGAACATCCTATTGACTTGATTATCAACATATAGCCAGTATTGAACTGCTTATTTTCTCACTGCCACTCCCTGGTCCAACAACCATTGTATTTGGCTACAGCAAAGATTTTCACTCATCTTTCCTCAAGTCGTTCATTCAAGACTTAGTAGCTCGAATGATCTTTTAGAAACATAAGTCAGCTATGTCTCTTGTCAGTTTCTTCGTGTCACCTAGTGTAAAAGGCAAAGTTGTTTCAATGGTATGTAACTCCTTTTTTTTTTGGAGAGGTTTTTGCTATGGGGTGCATGCATGTGTCAGAAAGACAAAGACAGAGAGACAGAAAGTGGGAAATCACCCCCTAGTGGGGATGACCATGCCACAATCCCTTCTCCTTGATTCTCCTCTCGGGATCTTGGGCATGCACTCACACGTGCCCAGTGGGAGTTTAAACCACGCTTGACTACATGGCAGTCCAGTGACATAGCCATTACGGCAACTGCTGGTCCCAGGGTACGTATTTTAACTGGTGGCCTGCCATATTAAACAAAATTGGAATTTTGTCAGTAAGAAAGAAGGAGACAATAAATATTGAGTAGCTAACTAGTAGCAACCTCTAAAGTGTTAGTGAGGCAGGAAGAAAGCTAGAAAATGGAAGCCAGTAAGGGGCTGCAGTACCAGCCTATTGGCTAGATAGAAAAAACAAACAAACAAAAAAACAAAAAAAACCAAAAAACAGGGCAGAAAATTCTCCACTTGAGATAATATTGGTGAGAGATTTCCAGTGGGCCATATCTAGTGGATTTAGCCACACTTGACACAACCAAAGAGATGAATCAGGAGGCCCAACCACATCTGATTTAGCCAGTGAGATGAATCAGTGAGCCCATCCACACTTAATATAGCTAATGAGATGAACCAGGGGCCCAACCACATCTGATACAGCCAATGGGATGAAAGCAATGATGAGCCCAGACAACGATTGATCGACGCAACCTTGGTTAAGGAATTACAAACCTCATGAAAAGTGATTACCAGGACCTTTCTTTCCTTTCCTTTCCTTTCCTTTCCTTTCCTTTCCTTTCCTTTCCTTTCCTCTTTTCTTTTCTTTTCTTTTCTTTTCTTTTCTTTTCTTTTCTTTTCTTTTCTTTTCTTTTCTTTTCTTTTCTTTTCTTTTCTTTTCTTTTCTTTTCTTTCCTTTTCTTTTCTTTTTTTTTTTTTTTTGAGAGATTTTTGCTATAGGGTGTGTGTGCTCTCCAGAGACAGAGAGGTAGAAAGCAAGAAATCACTCCCTAGGGGGATGGCCATGGTGTAATCCCTTTTCTTCCATTCTCCTCTCAGGATTTTGGGCATACACGCACATGTGCCCATTGTGAGTTTTAAGCCACTGGGTCTGGGACTTGAAATGCAGTCGACTTCTTGGGAGTCTGTTATGCCATCTGCTGGTACCTACCAAGGCCTTTGACTCACTCTTTTTCTCTCATGCTCAGCCCATTCCTACTTCTCAGGAACATACTTTCACTTTTACTTAATAAATTATCCTTTGTTCTCTCTATTGGTATGTTTAATTCAGTTCTTTGTCTGAAATACACAGAACCTGGATATCACTGAAGCTATCCTGCAACATTAGTATCAATGCACTCTTCAAAATCACCCTTTATGAGAAGCATTTTAATTCCCTCTTTATAGCTCTGAAAGCTGAAGTTGGAGTAGAGTTACCCAGGATGCACCACTGGTAACTTGAAGAGTACAGATAGAGCTAGTCTCTCTAGCCCCAACCTGTTATTGCTCATAATCATGTGCAATCTAATGGCCCTACATCCCTCTACTTTAATTCTGTCAACAATCATTTTCTGAACAATACTCTTCATAAAATATTATGCTAGATACTATGGATGGATATATTTGGCACTTTTTGCTATTATGAATTTTTCACTTCAATAGGCACGGTGCAATATAATTTCATGAAAGGATGACTGGAAAGTTAATTACTTAAGGAGTCAATGAGAGTTCAGAGAAGGAGACCATTTGGGCTGTTCTGAGAAGGCATTAGAGAAGGGTTGGGATTTGACCTGGACCTTGGAGAGTGAGTATACATAGAAAACCAGGGAGGGATGTTTAGGTAACCATTTTCTGTGTCTTGGCAGGAGTGATAACATGTCCTTCCTTAGGACAAAATCTAAAAAATAATACAGGGGAGATTAATTATAATTGTAATGTATCCTAACACAAATGGAGACAAATGATTTTAATAAGCATGCTGTTGGTAGATTTGCCAGTGAATGAAGTGGATGAATGTGAATTTATTGCCATCTCATTTCATTACTACACAGGAAATTGGTTGGTAAAATCAGGGAGTCAGCATTCCCTGAGGGCAGGGACCACACTCTGTGTAACAGTTAATCTCCTTCTAGGGAACCTAATACCTCCTACTTCTGGGTCCTCAATTTGCTGGACGATGTTCATTGCAAGTTTCAGAAGCTGCCACATTTGTAATGACTTTCCAGTATCCACTGAATTATAATGATAATGATTTGCTATTTTTGTAACTATTTCTTTGTTATATGCACACTCCCCCGCACTCCCAGCTGCCATGGTGCCACAACTGATCGGCTTGAACTGGCCACATGAACCAGAGCACCAAGGCTGGCCTGAGGGCTCCCAGTCAGCCTGCGTGGTTTCTCACACCTCACCCTAGCAGTGTTCTATCAGGTACCTAACCAGAGCACTGCCACGCTGGTAGCTGTCCTTGTTCCTGGTGCTCATGCCGGAGGTTGGGGTTCTACACAGCTGATGTGGAAATTCCTGTGTCACTACACCCCTGAGCTGGTAGAAGACTCCTAGCTTTTGGCATAGTTGGGTGGTACCATGTGGTCAGTTGCTTGGCTATTCTCTGCCACTCCCTCATTCAATTCTCTGGTAAATGGGAGAATGTCCTGGAAAGCTCCTAGTCACCATTTGGCAAGACACTCCTGAAGCTGGGGATGCAGGAGCACACAGGTGTGCCATGTGGGCTTCCTCTACATAGAGAGGTGCATCGAGATAGGCAGCAAATCCCAGTTTCACTGACAAGGCAGATGTGTGCTGTCTGAGGCTGTGGGAAGCCCATCTCCCCGGGAACCGGCTGAAGTCCCCAGCTACTCAGTATTTATTCTCTCCTTCTTTCTTACTGGAAAAATCCCAGTTGTGTTTAATATGACAGGCTGCTCAGTTAAAATACCCTCGCAGACTTAGTTCTAGCTGGTAATACATAGACAGAAGTTTGCTAGATATTTATGAATTTTTTTTTCTAATTAATGAAGTAGATACTCCTCCCTTTTGTCTTCCTCATCCTTCCCTCTTCTTTTCCTCTTTCTTCTCTTCTTTCCTGTCTCTCCCTCCTTCTCCTTATTCCTTTCCTCTCCCCTCCTTCTCCTTTGCTACCTCCTCCTTTTTCTTGCTCTTCTTTACCTTCATTGTCACCTTCTTCCTTTTCCTGTGTAGAATCTCTGTGAGAGATTAGAGTGCCACTACCTCATGATCTTGAGAAAATAGTCTTTAATTCAACAAACATTATCAAGAGCCTACAACCTACCAGGAGCTGTTGTCAGCACTCAGAGAACAAGAGAAGGAACAATCTCTGATCGTGCCATAGGCTGTTCCCAGGGTGAAACCTTTACCTGCTCCCATGGTATGTTACCTGGTGGGACAGTTTTGTTTCCAAGGTCATACAGCAAATAGATTCTCATTACAAAATTTCCCCTGCACGGCACTCCTCTTTGCAGCACCTCAGGGAATACGGAGTGCATAGGGAGGCATTCACGCTCCTGGCTAGTGCTCAGAGGTGGGGTTAATAAAAGTTGAAGTAACCTTACGAAGTGAATATTTCAACAGGTGAACATTTTTCCCTAGTCTAGTTGATAAAATTATAAAATATCTTCAACCGATAATACCACATTTCTTTGTCTCATTAATGCTTTGCCTCCCTATTTTTCTTTTAAATGTCCTTCCTCAGACCCTCCTCTTTCACACACACTAGATCTGGTATTTACATCCATATACTGTGTTTCTATATCCTTTAGTCAATCAGTTTCAGTCATAGAGTTTGGACACTTGGTATGTATTTAGTGGGGACATACAATGTCTCTCCTTCATAGCCTGGCTTGCTTCACTCAGCAGTAAATCTTCCATATTCTTCCACTTTCTGTCAAAAGCCAGGGTTTTGTTATAATCAAGGACAATATGAGCATGAGTCAGTTGATGGCATCTGGGAGCTGAACATTATCCTTGTCTCTAATGCCCCTTTTGGAACGTCCTTCACACCTAGAGTGATGAGGAAGTGGAGAGTCTTGCCATCCAGACTCTACACATTTCCTCAGCTGACCTCTGATCTGCCGCTGACCCCTCTGTACCCTAGGATTACTTCTCAGATGAACTTGCAGCCCATCTGCTGCTCAGAGCACTTGGTTTTCTTGGGTTTCCACTCAGTGCTGTGCTGTGTGGCTTTAATGGACACAGAAGGTACGCAGAAGGACCTTGAAACCATACAGTGGGGTAGAATTAGGATTCCCTCCTGCCAGGGCCCACAGCATTTTTCACTTTCAGTAGGAATATGGCAAGTGGCCAGAGCTTACCAGGATCTTACTTTCCTGCACTGACTCAGCAGAGAAGGCTCTGCTTCCCAGGCCCTCTTGCAGCCAGGCAGGGCCAGGTCACCAGTTCTAGCCAATGAAACACAAGGGGAAGTGCTCATCTGAGGCACTGAAGAGCTTGTGTGAGTTTTGTAAGTTATTTTTTCCTTCCACGTTAGAGCAGCCCAGGGGGCCACCTGTTGAAATAAATGTAATCTGGATCTCTGAGTTACCATGTGGAGAGATGCCTGGAGTTCCTCAGTGTTGTGTCTGAGTGCAAAAATTCACCTCTGTTGAATCTCTGAGATTTGGAGTTAATTTGCTGCTTATACACAGTCTAGCCTGGTTAGACTAACTTAGAAGCCACTCACAAATGTTTTCTTCTAAGAGTTGTATCTAGTGAATCCAACCACATTTCCCTGGGGATGCAGTCAAAATGGTGGAAATGAATTTATTGCCCAGTAACATAGTAACGTACTGCTGAAAGATGCTAGAAAGTTAGGGGGAGAAAGTTGAGAAGCAGGGTTCTTTGTAAATGAAAAGAACAGACTTGAAGAATTAGGAAAGGATTAGCCTGAAATTCTATCTGGAAACCTTCCATGTGAGAAAAAGAAAAGAATTCAAACTTATGGACCCTTAGTCCAGTAACATAATTGGGAAGAGGGAGGTGAATGGATCCAAACAGATTTACAAGTATGAGCCTCATACATTAAGGAAGCAAAAGAGGGTAAGAGGAAGCTAAATATAAGAAATACACAAAAAATTCACAAAAAGCATAAATGGCTTCATTTATAAGAGGATGTTACAGTCGTTGGTTCTTAGACTCTCATTACATGCTCAGTGAACTGGATCATGGAACAGAAGAAATAAGGAGAAAAAAGTCAGAGCAAGTGACTGCAACACACCCTTCAGCATCAGATTCCCTTGGTCAAGGATAGGGTGATCCGCTTTGTAAAGGACCAAGACTAGAAAAACACCTTTCATTAAACCAGCTTACAGCCTTTTTGTTTCCCCTTCTTCTTCTTTTTTATTTTTATTTTGGCATACACATGCACCTGGTATGAGTTTTAAGTCTCTGGTTCTGGGACTTGAGTCATAGTTGTCCATGTGAGAGTCCAGCACCTGAACCATTATACCACATGCTGCTCCCTCTAACCCGCTGTATTCCTCAAAGACCTACAAATGAAACTACCATATAATCCAGCAATTCCACTCTTGGGTATCTATCCAAAGGATAGGAAAATAGTCAGAAAAACACAAGCACATCCATGTTTATTGTGGCATTATTCACAATTGCTAAGACATGGAACCAATCCAAATGTCTGAGAATAGATTAATGGATTAACAAAGTGTGGCATGTATATACTATGGAATACTACTCAGCCATAAAATATAATGAACCCCTAGCATTTGATTTAGAAAGTGGACAAATATGAAAGATTTACTGCTGAGTGAAGTAAACCAGAGTATGAAAGAGAGGCATTGTATGTCCCCACTTACTGTATACTGAATGTCTGTACTCTAAGGCAGAAACTGAAATATTGGATGGTATAAAGGCTTAGAGAGCAACTGTGGATACTGGAGACAGTGTGGGAGGAGGTGAGAAGTGGTGGTGGGTGAGAAGGATAGAATCAAAGTGAAAAAAGAGTGTAAAACATTTAACAAACACAAAATGGAAAGTTACCTGTTGAAGATAGTATGTTTGGTGATATCTTGGATTGAGCCGATATACAGTGTATTCTAGATTGGATAATTCATTTTTATGCTATAATGACATACAGTGAATGCATGTAAAATAAATAAATAAAAATTTAAAAAATAAAAATGAAAGAAAAATTGCACACACACACACACACACACACACACACACACACACACAACTTACTTAAAGCAACAGAATTCAAAGTGACAGCTGGAAAGGTTTTCTTGTGTTACCTGCTACCTTTTATTTGCAGATAAAGAGCTTTGAGGCAAGTACCTTGTCACCGGTAGGAGGAGACAAACATGAGGATAGGGTATTCTCCCAGGTTGGGGCATTTTTCCATCTTGACTTTTCTGATTTCTGAGTTTGGCTTCCCCCTTCTCACAAATTGGCACCTTAGAGATGAAAGGATTGTTGGGAATCGTGCAGGCTTTGATGAAATGAGGGAAGACACCAAGCATTTCTAGTCCAAGAAGATTTTTGTTCTATCTAAAACCATCTAGATATTTTCTACTGATTCTGATTTCAGAATTTCATTCAAAATTTAGACCTTGTGGCTTGTTAATCTGAACACACTGAATTTGGGATTACATAATGATTATTTTCATTCCTGGAACTTCACATATTGATCATGAAAAATGAGACAGCAGGGGCTGCTGTGATTATAAAAATTAAATATTGTACATATAACTAAACGATAGGGTCACAAAGTAGGCTGATGGTAATTACTCTAGCTCAACCTGTGGAACTATGAATGATTTACTAATAAATCTGCAATAGCATAATTTATACATGATGACAATTAAAGTAACAAGAGAGCCTCAGGAGTAAATATTTTATGTAATAAATTAACCATGCAAGGTTCATTCAGGATTGTTAATTAGAATCCTGAGGTTAAATTCCTGTGTGTTATGAAGTCAGTTTATGCCAAGTAATCAAGTAGAGTAATGACGCAGGGTTTGTATTTTAATTTATTGTTTTCTCTCCCTACCGGAAGTATGGGATTACTCATAACAGTGGAATAAGCAGCTCTGTTCTCCCTTCTGTTTCTAAGAAACAAACGCACTGCCCTCCTTTGGAGCTGACAGGCAGAGCTACTCAAAGGTCTGAGCCTCTTCTCGTGCTGTAGGGTTAGGGTGTTGGCCAGGTGACGTCAGCCTGGATACACTGGGTAGCATGTTCCCCACTTAGTGAGGCTCCATGAGGCATCTGGTGTCTAGAATGACTGCCCTCAAGGATGTTCACATCCTAATCCCTGGAACTGTGAATATGTTGCTTCTGTGGCAAGAGGGATTTTGCATTTGAGATTAGATTAGGACAGGAAGACTACCTGTATTATCCAAGTGGGCCCAATGTAATCATAAGGGTTCTGAGAAGTGGAAAAGGAAGCCCAGTGGCGTGGTGGTTAAGGCAGGTGGATCCCACATGGCCAATAGTACTGTTCGAGTCCTGAAACTGGTGTCTTGACAAACACACCAGATATGTGTGAGTGCCCAACAGTCCCGAGAGTGGAATGGAAGAGAAGGATTGTGGGGCTGCCATTACCCTGGGGAGTGCTTTCTCACGTTGTCTCTCTATCTCCTGACACACACACATGCCCCATAACAAATTTTAAAAAATAAATAAATAAAAAGTGAAAAAGGGAGCTGGCCCCATAGCACAGTGATTAGGCATTGCCCAGAGGAAGCAGGATTTCACATGGCCCACCACGGTTCAAATCCTGACCCTGTCATCTTCATTCTAGGTTTGTGCATATGTGACCAGGATCCTGGGATAGAATATTGGAGGAAAAAGGATTTGGCATAATTGGCCCTGTTAAGGGGTGCATTCTCCCTATTTCTCTCTTTTGCATTCATGAGCACATGGTCTAGATCATGAATAAAAATAAACAAACTTGGAAAAGAGTGGCAAAAGAGGGTCAGAATGATACACTGTGAAGAGGACTCAGCAGCTGTGGCTGCTCTGAAGGTGGAGGAAGGACACACTGCTGAGGAGTTCAGGCAGCCTTGTAAAGATGCAAATCTTCCCTGGGGCCTTCAGAAAGGAGAGGACTTGACAATAAGAGGGTCTTCCCAAAGCTCATGGAAGATGCATGACATTAAGAAACGATGCATGGATTTCAACTTTTTTTTTTTCAACAAAATAAACCTTTTTTTTTAGTTTTTTTTTTTTTCCCCCCATAGGGTGTAAGTGCTCACTGCAGAGAGACAGATAGAGAAAGAGATAAAGAAATAATCCCATAAGGAGGGTTGGCCGGACCACAGTTCTTTTCCTCCACTCTCTTCTTGGGAATTTGGACATGCATACACACATGCCCAGTGTGATTTTCAATCTGCCAGGTTTGGGACTCAAACTGTGGTCGGCCATGTGCTAATCCAGTGCCTTAATCACCACACTAGCTGCTGGCCCCTAAACTTGTATTTTAATTCCATTTTTCTGCAAACTGAAGTCCCTTTGTTGTCTAATTGTCACCCAGTGAGACCAGTGTTAGAGTCTAGCCTAGATAACTTCGAGATGATTCTGTTACACTGTGTTATTTGAGCCATCAAGTCAGTGGTAATTTGTTACAGCAGCAATGGGAACCCACATTGCAGGGACTGTGGGTACTCATATATATCACATAACATCACTTAGATTCTTCTTCTTTTTTTTTTGAAGAGGTTTTGGCCATAGGGCATGTGTGCTTGCCAGAGAGAGAGAGAAAAATAGAGACAGTGAGAGGGAAAGCGAGAAATTGCACCCTCTCCCCCTCCCCACCCCCTCGCCGGGGGGAAGGTTACACCACAATCCCTTCTCTATTATCCTCCTGGAATCTTGGGCACACATACACATATACTTGGCATAATTTTCAAGCCACTGGGTCCAGGACTTGAACTGTGGTCAACCATGTGGGAGTCCAGCGACTTAACCACTGCACCATCTGCTGACCCCACATAACCTAGATTCTACTGACAGCTACTTCTGCATTGTACCGCCTAGCAGTAATTGAGGTTCAAACTACTGACCTTGAACTACTCTAAAATCCAGAAACCCAATTTAAAGAGTCTTGCCCATACTTATTGCAGGCTTAGAAAGAGGGAAATGCTCAATTTACTAGTGCCTATACTGGGTCTGTTACTTTATCCTGTCTAAAATGTTAGTCCTGTTCCCATTGCTCTCTGCCTGTTTTATTTTCCTTGTGGGAGTTATCGCTGTTGCAATATTCTTGTTCATTTCATTTTTTTCCTTGTTTATTTTCTCCTTCACTGTACTGGAAAGCAACCTTTGGGAGAGCAGAGCCCTTTGCCTAGGTTGGGTTTGTGGATGTGATAAGAGATCACACTTATCCCAAGTGGATGGATTAAAATATCAGCATTTAACAAAACAGGGGAGTCCAGAATGTGGCTTGACATGGGGCCCCCATTGGGGCTCTGATGACATTCCCTCCCATTTTGTCAGCCCATCTGTAAGTAGGTCCCTTGCAGAAGGAGCAGAGTTGGCCTGAGGAGCTCACAGAGAAAGCCTGAGCCTATGGCAGCTCCTGCCATCCAGTTCACTCATCACATTAGCTGGTTGGTTCCTCTTGGTGGCAGTGAGGGAGGATGTGGGGAGCCATCTTCCTTTTGTAGCAGAACTTGACATGGAAACAGAGGAGTGGAGGCTCCTGGCAAGCTCTGCTCTGGGTCCTGCAATAGCTGTGTCTTAACAGCTTCTGTCACTTGGGAGGCACTCAGCGAATGTGGGACTGTGACTAGAGAATGGGTAGAATACATTATTTCGTCTTCAGAACAACTCTGAAGAGGGTATTTATGTGTCCAACTTTAGTTTTCTTGGTATGGCACTCTCTTCACTCACTTCTGGTCTGGTGTTAGTAAATTCTTTCAGGTGTTGTTTATCTGAGAATGTTTTTGTCTTTTTTTTCCCCATATGAAAGATAATCTTGCTGGGTATAGTATTCTGGTTGAAATTATTTTTCACTTAACACTTCGAATATATTTTCCCATTCTTTCCTTGCTTGCATTGTTTCTGATGAGAGGTCTGACATTAATCTTATGGGATATCCTTTAAAAGTAACTTGACGTTTCCCTCTTGCCAGTTTTAGTATCTTGTCTTTGTTTATGGTTTTGGTCAATCTGGCTATGATGTGCCTTGGGAAAGATCTTCTGAGGCGATTCTATGTGGGGTCTTTTGTATTTCTTGGGTCTGGATATTTGAGTGCCTCTATAGGTTTGAAAAATTTTCTTCCAGGATTTCATGGAATAGATTATCAATACCTTTATTAGTTTCTTCACCTTCTAGGATACTGATGTTCTGTATGTTTGGGCATTTAATGATATCTAGTACTACTTGTATGTTATTCTCATTTTTGGGGGTTATTTTCTCAGTCTTTTTGGTGAATTTTTCTAGGTCAGAGGTTCTATCTTCTACATCTGATATTGATCTTCTGCATGACCTAATCTGCTTTTGATACTTTCAATGGAAGTTTTGATTTCCTGTATTACAGTCTTTATTGCTAACAGTTCTTTTTTTTTTTTTTTTTTTTTTTTAATG
>NW_006205449.1:2252234-2252836 GCF_000334495.1 Tupaia belangeri chinensis
TCTCAGATAAACAAAACCTGAAAGAATTTACCAACACCAGACCACTTCTCTTTGAGAAGTTCTGAAGGGACTCCTATACCAGGAAAACTAAAGACTAACAGACAGAAATAAGAGAACAAAAAAAGAACAAGAATAGGGCCAAATGAATGTTAGAGACAAGTTCGGAAACATCAGTAATGGTGTTGAATATTAACTCCAGGATTTACACGGAAAGACCAGACCACAGTAACACTGAAAATTCAATAGAAGAGGGATTAATTATGTGAGTCTCAACTAGTGAAATCGAATTTTTTTACTTTAGACTAAAACATTACTAATTTTCTTTGATGCTTTGATTTCCATATTAAGGATTTCTGTCATCTCTTGAACTGTTGATAGGTTCATCTACCTACTATTTGAACTGAATCCTAATGTTTTTCCTGGTTTTAAGTTTTAAGCAAATTACTCTGAACAGTTTTTGGCTTTGATCTATTAAAACTAAAACTTTTCTCTTGAAATTAAAAAAATGCATTAGAAATACCTATTAATACCTATTTAATGACTGCAGTAAGTTATATAGCCCCAGATAGGTACTGCTTTCTAGTATGTCTACTTTACTCGCT
>NW_006205449.1:2253245-2257140 GCF_000334495.1 Tupaia belangeri chinensis
GAGAGGTTTTCGCTATAGGGCGCGTGCGCTCGCCAGACAGACAGAGAGAGACATAGAGACAGAAAGCGAGAAATCACCCCCCAGGGGGGATGGTCACGCCGCAATCCCTTCTCCTCCATTCTCCTCTCGGGATCTTGGGCACGCACGCACACGCGCCCGGCGTGAGATTTAAGCCACCGGGTCCGAGATGCGAACCGCGGTCAACTACGTGGGAGTCCAGCGACATAGCCATTACGCTAACTGCTGGTTCCCGTGACTGAAATTCTTTAAATTAATTAAGATCTTTAGTACATCAATAACATGTGAAAAAAGAGGTATGGAAGACAACTGTACATACCAGAGACACTGTGGAAGGAGGGGTGGGAGTTGGCAAAGGGTGAGAGGTAGGGAATCAAGGGGGGGGGGAGAAAATATATGAGAAACAAGAAATAGAAAATTATTTGTTGATGATAACATTTATGGTAATATCCTTAATTGAGCCAATATTCAATGTATACTGGTTGGAATATCTCATTTTGTATACTGTGTTGACGTACAGTGAATAACTGTAAATAAATAAACAAATTAGTAAAAACAAAAAAAAGCAGCTATTTATGTCTGTTTTACTGAAGAACCTGAGATACACATGTCGAGGTTGAATAATTCCTGAGTGGCAGAGCTGGGATTCAGAGCCGGATCAGCTGTACTCTAAGGCACTTCATGCAGCCTCCCATGTGTCTCTACGCGGTGCTACTTTGGAAGAGTCAGCTATCTGATTTGTGGGGATTTCCTCTCGGTCACTGTGGCTCAGGAGTCTGTGGTGGAGCTTGCTGGCAACTGTGAGTGTGGAGTTTCCACATAAGGAGGTGACTGCCATCTTGGGTTTGAGGCAAACTCCAGTGCCTGCTCAGGGCCAGGCACTTCCTGGTGCCCAGATACACAGATCTGCTCTTCAGTCACCCACTAGCCTCCCAGGCCATTCATAATGCCAAAAGGATCTTGCAGGGCATTTCTGTTTATCCTTGACTGTATAAAATTCTCCCGAGAAGGACCAGCAGATGGCGTAATGGTTACAGCACTGGAATCCTATGTGGCCGACTGCTGTTTGAGTCCCAGACCTGAAGGCTTGAAAATCATGGGGGGTGGGGTGCATGTACATGCATGCCCAAAATTCTGAGAGGAAAATGGAGGAGAAGGGATTGTGGCCTGGTCATCACCCCTGAGGGAGTGATTTCTAGCTTTCTGTCTCTCTTTATCTCAATCTGTCTCTCCAGTGAGTGCATGCATCCTATAGAAAAAATCTCTCTCAAAAGCAGAAAAAATTCTTCAGAGGAACTCAAGTCCTTTATAGGTATTGCTATAGTGATAACCCCAAATTCCTGGGAAGGAGGTGGAGAGAGGCCTGGAATGAGGGCTGCCCACTCCTTCAGCACCTGAGGACTGAAGCTGGGGCTGAGTATTGTTCCGGGTCTGTGAGCTGAGCATATTTCATGCTCTTCTTCTCTAGAGCATATACATCTATATCTTTTTTTTTTTTTAGTTTTTAATTATTTTTAACTTTATTTTATTTATTTATTTATTTATTTATTTATTTATTTATTTATTTATTTATTTATTATAATTTGACCAGAGAGGAACAGAGTGAAAGAGAGGGAAAGTGAGAAAGCAAGCCACTAGGTTTGGGACTTGAGCTGGAGTCGGCCATGTGGGAGTACAGTGCCCTTAACCACCACATCACCTACTGGCCCCTATATTTTGTATCTTAATGGTAGAGAATGCTTTGGAGGACACTCCTGGGTCTGCAACCAATAGGAACATGGTCGCATTGTGTCCCAAAGAATTTTATTAGCTAAGAGGAATTACCAGCTTGACTAAAATCATAGCAGGAGTTTGCTTTTGTAAAACATTTCCACACACATGCCCTCCATCTTGTGTATGCACTGCAAACCATAAAACACGTCTGTAGTGTACTCTCAATAAGCCCTCTATAGCAAAGTTAGAGGATCATTAAAAGAAAATGTATTTAAATTGGTTGCTTTAAGATTTATGAGGAGGATTCTGAAAAAGGTAATTCAAGTGAGTATTATAATAAAGGAATGGACAGCAACTGCAGATACCAGAGGCAGGGTGGGAGGAGGATGGGAAATGGTAGAGGATGAGAAATGAGGAAAACAAACAAATAAACGAATAAATAAATATTATATATACACACACACACACACACACACACATACACACACACACACACACACACAAGAAATAAGAAATGGAAAATTATTTGTTGACGATAACCAGTTATAGTAAGCCAGTTTGCAGTGTATTCTGGAGAGAAAATCACATTTTGTATGCTGTGGTGATGGTCAGTGAAAGTTTGTAAATAAATAAATAAATAAATAAATAAATATTATACATGGAGCCCAGAAATGGCAAGGTGGTTCAGGCACTGGATTTCATGTGGCCAGCTCCATGGTTCAAGACCTAGCAGCTTGAAAAACACACCAGACACAAGTACATGTGTGCCCAAATTCCAAGAGGAGGATGGAGAAGAAAGGATTGTCACATGGCCATTCCTCAGGGAGATTATTTCCGACTTTCCTCTCTGTCTCTCCAGCAAGTGCACATAACCTATAGCAAAAATTTAAAACAAACAAACAAATCTTTGCACGAATGGGGGCCAGACACTAGTGCAGTGGTAAAACACAGCACTCTGCAAGACAGTCCCACGTAAGAAGGTTCCAGGTTCAAGTCTTGCGTCCTCTCTAAATATGCAGGGCAGGGACCGAAGGCTGGAGTTGGATCATGGTGTCAGCACCCTGTTGGCACTCTCTCTTTCCTTCTCATTTATGGAAGAAAATAAACAAGCTTTCACAAAACTATGCATCAATTTCAATTTTTTCTGCATCAAAATACACTCACATTTTCATTGCATTTTTTCCATAGAAAGTTTCCCTCAGTGGGTTCCTCACTGCACCACAGGATTTTTAATAACCACTGGTGTCTTCATATCCATCATGGGGAAGGAAACTTTCTCAGCATCCCTCCTTCATCCCGATCTTGGCTAGAACACAAGCACCCCCTTCACACTCCCTTGTTATAAGCTCATCTCCTTTCAGCTTCCTCTTCCCTTCTCACCATGAAGTTTAATGGTCTCAATAAACTTTTATCTTGCCTTTTATGTGCTTGCAGCTAAATCTCCGATGCTGTCACTTTAATGACTCACTCTTACACCTTCTCCAATTGCTCTCAGCGCTGTGGTGCGGGGACCCGGAACTGGCGCCTGGGTCTTTTCTGAAAGATAATGATTCTCTCAGCGCCTATCCTGTTACCTCATCCTGGGATACTGGCTTAGGGAATGAGTTTCAGGACCAAACATGCAGATCTTTCATGTCCCCATCTTTGGGATTCCCACTCTCCACGGACTCGAAGGCACAAGATCTCTGTTTTGGAAATACCTCTGCTCATGATGGCATCCTTGAAACTGAGCTAATGTCCATCTGGTCACTGGGCACCTTGCAGTCTCTTCCCCCATCCATGCATGGTGTCACATGAGAGTGCCTGGTGTCCCCACTAGGGTGTCACTCTCTGGTGATAGGTCTGCACCTTACACTAGACACCTCCAGCAGCAGGGCGGGTGCGTGCCAGGATGTCTCAGGTAGACTCTGAGCTGCATCTCGGGTGCCTTGCACTCTGCTCAGTGGGGGCCTCGGGCTTCCCTGGGTGACTGAAAGCAGGCAGAGTCTCCACATGGGAGAGTCCCCAGCTTCGACTTTCTTCACTCTAGAACTGCTTAGTTCTAATCTAAAATTTGAGAGGGTTTTGCTTCAGGATTTTATGTACAAACTACTCGAGTGTTTGCCGAAGGTACGAATCCATACTTGGTACTCGGGTATACAGCCAGTTAACAGCACAGCAGGAA
>NW_006205449.1:2257255-2267118 GCF_000334495.1 Tupaia belangeri chinensis
CTGATTCTGGTCATTGCCGAGGGTGGTTAACTTTAATGTGGTCCTGCCTTTAATAAGCACATCCCTTCAAATCGGAGTGCTTATAAAGTACTCAGCCGTGGATGTTTCAGGTGGTTTCTATTTTCTGATATGCATTTTTGCTCCCTGTCTCCAGTGTCTTTGTGTAGCTTGTATTGGTCTGTAGAAATTTAAGGGTCAGCCAGGCGTTTTCTTTTTATCTCAACGTTTATATTAAATTATTTTGTGAAGAATATTACTATCAGATGTTATATAATAAGAGAGCCCCATGATCACATTGGTTTGCAAAGTGCCTGATTACATGTGTGTCTTTACTACGGGATTTCTCAGGGCCCCTCACGCCTACTAGGTTTTGGCAGGGGCTCAGTTGAACTGGAGGGACCTGGGCAGCCAGGAGGTGGGATAGCTGGGCAGGGCAAGGAGGCAGAATGAAAGTGACAGTCCCGCCTTTAATCTCGCTCTGCAAAGGTACAATTAAGAGGCTGAACCTGAGGAAGTGCCCACTCCCTTACCCCACTCGATTTTCCCCAGAGTCAAAGGTCAGGTGAAGTGCCACAGATATGGGCATCATCTCATTGCTGAGGGAGTGCCAAGAAGAGGTTCTTGTAGTTTCAGGCATGTAAGGCCAGGATTGGGGGAGCCGGGGAAGGTGCTACAACAGGAGAAGTACCAAGTACTGAGTTGGTGTGGAGATGGGTCTTCAAGGCTCCCTCTCCTATCACCCCTGTAGAGAGTTCTTCCAGGAGTGCCTGAGGAAGGCCTCTGCGGAGGCCCAACAAGGACGCTGGGAATGGAGGTCCTGGGCTAGAGGTCAGATGGGTGTGAGAGCGTGACCGACTAAGGGCCCAGGGCCGTGCCTGGTCTCCTGCAGAGACAGCAGTGCACAGCGTGTGCTAAGTTTCCTATGGGGAGGGTACCTGCCCTGTCAGGTAGGCCAGGTCAGACCTTTGTGTCTGCTTCTGTTCAGAGCTGAAGGGTTACTTTTAGGATTTTTGTCCAAGACCTGGACTCTCCACACACGATGGTTTTCCAAGAGGATGAGGGCAGTGGGGATGTCTCAGATTTATTTTACTATGGGTTTGTTACTGCACATACTTTGTGATGGTGATTCCAATTACAGAATTCACAATTAGCAGTTTCTCTACCTTCAGGTGTTCAAAGTTTAGTCTTTAAACCATGGAACACCGTTTCACCTCCTAAAATTTCATCAGCAGCACTTCTTTCAATGTACCCCGAAATTCAGACAACTGTACCATCCCTTCAAACTTCATGCACGTCTCTAATGTCCCCTCAGAATACTCCAGCCAGTGAGTGGCCTATGCCTATCGTCTGAAGGTTACTGGGTTGACTTGGGTTGGAGGGTTTTTTTAATAGAACACCCTGAATTCTCTGCTCAGAGTGATCCGTGGGTGACTCCCACCTCTTGTTTCCTGACATCCCATTAAGGCATAGATGCTGGAGAACATGTTGCTGACAGCGTTCCCTCCTGTACTGTGGTGTGTGTGTGTGTGTGTGTGTGTGTGTTTCTTTGTCACTCATGATTCTGGGGGGAATCAGTACTAGATAATAAAAAGGGATATTTCCATGTGGTCTGCAATGTCCCTGTTTGTTGATTCAGTAGATTTAACAGCTACATCTTACTTCACTCACTTTCACATTAAAATTCCCTTTCATTCTTGTAGGAAATCGGCAGGGGAGACAGGCTTCTCAAGCACCAGGTCAGTTCAGAACATTGCCCTATTTTTGGGTCATCACTCAAATGGCAGCAAGGTGTTCTATACTGGGAGGCAGAGTCACCAAGTGGAATTCATTTATTGCTGTCCAAAGCAGCTTAAGTTTATAAAAAAACATAACTGGTGGTTTATTCCATGAATCCTGACCTAAAAGATTTTCTTGTCTCTATGTATCAACACTGACTAAATCATAGATTTGGTTGTACAAAACCAAGCAGGTCCAATCTAGGTAGGTTTCTGAAAATAATAACTTAAGGCTGTGGTTGTTATAATAATTTTTATTCACAGAAGGCCTACTTTTCCCCCCAAGGGAAATCTCATGAGGAATACTAGTATCTAAAAATCAGAGTGGGTCGAGGTTGACAGCAGATGAGTTATGCTAAGGCCGTTTTCTTTGTGATACATGGAGAGTATGGTGACTTGACAAGCTCTCTGGGTCCAGCCCCCTTTAAGACAAGCAACTTCCCTTAACAATACCCATGCATATCCCAACACAGAATTTCAGCAGCAGCAGCAACAGCATTAGCTGCAGTGTTTATTGAGCGTTCGCTAGGGGAAGGCAGTGCGTTTAGCATCTTATTTTATTTTCACGGAAAATGAATGGTGTAGTATAAATGAATGGAGTAGGGAGCAGTCCCCAAATCTCACTTACTTCTGACCCAATCGGTGACTTGTGTGTCCTCAAGACCACCCTCAGTTTTCTTTTCTTTTTGTTTTTTTTTTAAAGAATCACTTATTTACTTAATTTTATTTGTTACTGTTATTTTTAAATTTGACCAAAGAGAGACAGAGAAAAGGAAAGTGAGACAGTAAGCCACCAGGTTCAGGACTTGAACCCTGGTCAGCCATGTAGGAGTTCAGAACCTTAAACACCCTACAACTTGCTGACCCGCTCTTACTTTTGATATTTTGTTATAAGGACTCACAAACTCACTGAGACCTGTTATGCTTATGGTTACATTTCATTACAGAAAAAGGATAAAAATCCACCTGGGGAAAGAAAGAAAGGGCAGAGCCTAGAAAGCTTCCGGTCGTCCGGAAGCTGAGTCACAGACAGCATGATGAGTGACAGTCTGCACAGAGTATCCCATCCAGGGAGGTTATCCAAGATCCCATGTCCAGTGCTTTTATTGGGGCTACGCCACATGGATTTGGCTGACCGCTGTCTGGTCCCTTTGAGGTTGAGCTACACAGGAGACCCTAAACTTCTTCTGTAAATTGCACTATTAGAGTGTCTGGTGTGACCCAAGGCACCCAGATGAACAGACACACTGACCTGGCAGTTTCCAAGGAGTTTGTGATCAGCTGCCTCCCGGCAGCCAAAAGCAAAGACGAGGCCGCTCTTAGGGCAAGGTTAAATGCCTCGCTGCACAAATAGCTACTGCAACAACTTTCCATTTTACAGATAAGGTTAAGTAGGACTTAACCTATTGAAACCAAAGAAGATGATTCCAGAGGCTGAACACCTAACTGGTTTCTTACAAAGGTACTGGTTGAAAAGAATTATCTGTGCTTGACAATATGGTTAATTTAGACAGAAAGACACATGTTATCAAATAAATCATAGATGAACTTACAGCTCTGTCCTGGTGTTAACAGGCAGTCCTTTCGTCTTTCTTGTTCTTGTCCTTTGGCCAAGGTCATCCCTGACTCTTGGGTGGGTCCCGAAAGTGCTATGTTGAGCTGGGCTTATCTGAGTGACTCCATGCTTCCTGTGTTTGCAGTTGCCCAGTGATCGCCTTTAGGTCTTCATTAACTCCATTTATAATGCTCTAGCTAGTTCCGTCCTTTAATGCTAATTCCACAACGCTAGGGCGAGACTTTCCTTCCGTGCACATGGAAAGATGCTTGCAACAAAACTTTTTTCCTGCAAAATGACTATGAATGTTTGTTTCTTACCTGCTCTGCTAGCTATGAACAGTTTGAAAAATGTATCATTTGCTCTTCTACATCATGTGATAGTTATGAGAAACCATGCCTACACTCCAGAGCTGCCTCTCATGCCTTTTTTTTCTTTCAACAACACTCTGCTGCAGGAACTGTAGCTACACACATCACTGGTTATGTTGCTTGGATTTTGTTGTAACTGTTTATGTTCTCTCTAGTGGCCATATTTTCTCAGTCAAAATTTGGGACACATGGCCCAGCCAGGATGACTGTACATATGGGTACACAGGACATAATATTTCTTTCCCGGAAAACCTGAGACATATGGTCCCCATATGTACGGAATCTATGGCCTCTTGTATGTCTATTTATTGATGCATTTTCAGTCACATGAATATGTAACAATAGTAATGTGATTTTTATAGCTTCTCTGTCAGGGGCTTTCCACTTGGAAAAGATATTCATCATTTCTGTTTACGGTAAAATTACTTCTCATTTAGTGGCCAACTTTACATTTTAAGTTACGTATCTTGGTTTTGATGTCCTTTTTAGTGAATATATTTTCTTACTTCTATTTAGGATATCTGTGTTCTGTCTAGGCCAAGAAAAAAAAAAAGAGTCTGTGTGTATTCATTTTCTGAAAATGTCTGTGGAGGGGGTTGCTTGGTGGCGAATGATTTCGGAGTAAGTGCGTAGGGAAGAAGATTTAGAAAATAGATGAAAGTGTATGAAGTTATTTCTCTGTTGGGGTCAACGAATATGGATACTTTAAAAGGCAGAGGAAGTGATAGACAAAGGAAAGTTAGGAAAATGGGAGAAAAATGGAGAATGCAGTGGCGTAGAAGGTGTTTTTTCCTTCCAACTGTCTACCCTTCAGCCTGCTCCTGAGTGCCTAATGGAGAGGACAAAGAAACAGGTGACTTCAACCCACAGTGGCACACACGGTAGTGGTAAGAAGTGGAACAACATTGAGGATACCTGTGAGTGTTAATTAAATGTGTGTGAGGAAAGAAATCATAGCATACAAGCGCTTATTAACAATAATTCTGTGAGCAGTAATTAATGACACCCTGGTAGACAGAGATAACCTCTAAAGTAAGCAAGAGATGATATATTTGATTGGAGTAACTCAAACAAGAAGCTTCGAAAAGAAAAATGATCCCTTCACAGCCATTAAACTAAATTGGACACGACGCATCTCCTCATAGGTGATGAGTGGGCTGGAGGAGCTTGCAGGCCTCTGATGTCACATTGACCTTCAGGAAGTACATGAATTCCAAGTCCGCAGTACCAGGGAGAGTGAAAAATGTGACAGGACGTCCCCCAGTGCTCTTCTCTTTCATTAGGTAGTTTTAAATGAAATATAAGCTCCATCCAATATCTTTGGTGTTTGGTAACAACATCAATTATCTAGTATCTCCAAGGTATTTTTTATTTCTCTGCAGAGACATTTTTTTCTGCCATCTTTCCACTCTATGAAGGGAAGGTTGCAAGTTTGCTTAAAACTTCTTAGCTATTTCTCATTATCCTTAGGATAAGGAGAAGAAAATCTCTTGGCATGGTCTGCATTCCCTTAGCCTCCTTGCTCCATTGTAGCTGTCACTATAACTCCTGAGCTACATGTGCAGAGCTCCCTGTGCTAACTATGACCAGCACTAATTCTTTTTAAAGAATTATTTTATTTTTCATGATTTATTATTATTATTATTATTATTTTATTTGACCAGAAAGGGTGGAGGGAGTGAGAAAGCAAGCCACCAGAGTGAGGACTTGAACCACTGTTGACTCTGTGAAAGTCCAGCACCATAACCACCACATCACATGCTAATTCTAACACCATGGAGAAAGGTCATTGTCTTCAAAGGCCGATCAGCTCCTTCTCCACTGAAATCTTGGCGTCACCTCCACAGGACTGCCTCGGACCCGCGTGCTGTGGGTAGGTCACCCTGTGACTCTCTCAGCACTCTGCTCTGAGTACTTTCCTTATGGCATTTCAATAGAAATAGGGATATCTTTCTCCTTGACCAGACTGCACTCTACAAGCTCAGGGGGCCATCTGGTTCACCTTTGCGCCTCCAAACTTTATTGACGTAAAGATGTATTACTTCTTTATGCATTTACCTTGTATTACTACTGGGCTTCCCTGGGAGGAAGATTATGTAAGCCTGCAAGCCCCGGGAATTGGTAGAAAAGGTCACTTTCTTATGTCTGCCTTTTCTCCTTTCTGGGGCCATGAGTGGAGTAATGGCGTTCATCATCAGAAACCTGCTCTATGCACCCTCCCATCTGGGCCTCTGTGTTCTTTTTGCACGCCCAGAGCTCCCGAGTCTGATGTGAACACTCTCTATGTAAATGCAGCTGGGGCACCTGGAAGGCCCGCTGATTCCATGAACCTCTGTGAGGGCCAGGGCGCTCTGCCTGCCTGACTTCCTCAGCTTCCTGCTGCTTCTCAAGGCGGCTTTGGCCCACCCTGCACTGAGGCCCTGTACTGGACCCAGGCCCTGCCATATCTCCCTCCTCCAAAAGACTGCCCACATGGAGCATCAGAATGCACAGTAGGGGAAGACTCAGAAACGGGGAGGTCATGGGAAGAGGTCATGTCCCCAGCTAGCCTCTGTGATCTCTCTGGCCCTTTTCTTTCCTTGATCTTGTCACAGACTCCCACCTTTATCCTCTCACATGGAAACCTACTCTTACTCCCAAACCTGAGTAGCAAACTCATGGTGCTCAGCAGAAGAACAGCATCTCTCTCTAATGGTGCCTACTCTCCTAGGAGCAGCTATGACTATAAAGACAGGTTTTACTTTCTCTTCTTATGAAAGATAAACAAAATTTCCAAAGTTGGCAAATGATCAGGCTGTACGCATTTTCTGTGTGCATGCAGTGGTGTGTGGGTGCCCATGTGTGCACAGGCATATATGACGTGTGTGTGCACAGCTAACCCAGAGGCTGTGCATGCTCATCTTGAAGTGGAAGTGAACCATTTATGTTTGAGAAGGGTTTCAGAGTGCCAATAGCTCGTCAGGGGAGTGACTGCAGGTCCAGGACTGTGGAAAGCTTTGGGCAGTTCATGTAGCAGCGGCAGCCACCTCTGAGCACTCATCAAGGCTGGGAGCCCCTGCAAGATCCTTTTCAACAGGTGGCTGGCCCTGGGGCCCCTCTACTCCCACATGGTTAAATGTGTGGGCCCTGCAGGGAGTGTGACCTTTGAGTGAGCCACATTTTCATCTGCCCATGGGTGCTGATAAATAACCGCTATGAACGGTTGCAGACCAAACGTGACGACGTCGGCAGAGTTCGGTGCAGTTTCTGCCCCCGGAGGTACCAATCTCCGTCACCTGAAGGCGGCAGTTGGTGCAGGGCTCTGGCCGGGTGCATGGCTTCCTCTCCCTTCTGACGTTGACCAGCTGTGTGATCTGGACAAGAGTAAATAACCTCTCTGGGCCTCAACCACTACCACAAGGCCCAGCTAGAAGCAGTCCCTAGAGTAAGTAACCTCTCTGGGCCTCAGTCACTACCACAAGGCCCAGCTAGAAGCAGTCCCTGCCCACGCACAGCACTAGAGCACAGCCCACGTTGTGTGGCCCTGGGGACTGTCCTTATAGCGCCGTTAACCCTGGAGTGAAGTTTGACTTCACACACGGTGACTTGTGGACCAGCAGCGGGACCCAGAAAACCCTTACCCCAAGAGTTTCCATCTGCAACTTGATGACTTTTGAATTATTTTTTTCTGGTCACAAATAGCTTCTGTGTATTTTGTTTATATAGCACTGTCAGTTTATTACAGGGGCTCTGGAACAAATAAACTATTTTAGTTCTAAAACCGTATTTTTGTTCTAATGAGTGAAGAAGGGGTGGATAGATCCAGTTAGACCTGGGGGTGCCACTAGCCTGCCTGCCCCTCACCAACAGGACCTGGGTGACCCACCTGGCCCCCTGGCTTGTCTGGCCTGGCCACATTTAGCAGAAAGCACCCCCTACTCATTACTCTTGCACAGTGGCCAGATCCCTGCCCATGGTCCCCACGGTGGTACCATCTGCAGCTGGGGCACAGTGTCCTTTGTGAGGTGACGTCCCCAGGTGCGCCACTCGGCTTCTTCCTTCAAGGACGAGTGGCCTCAGCTGGCGGTGTCTCATTGCCTGAGAGACAGCGTTAAAGAGGGCCACTGATGATTTTCGCTTCTGACAAACTATCTTTTGGAATCTGATTTCAGAAGCGACCTTATTTCAGACTTAAACAAAAATATCTGGGCACAAACCATGCAGCCTGCACCCTGACACACAGAATGGAATTAAATGCCTTTTGTAAGACTTGAAAGTAAAGAGAGAGTTCCCTTGGACTGTGTCATTGTTTACCCAACTGCACAGGGCATAAATGTGAGCTGCTGTTCTGTGACTTGGGAGAGAAATCCAATTTGATCTCCTTTTATGCAGCATGTTCATTTTCACAGGAGATTCAATTATTCCTCACTTACAGGCTATAAATGCGTTTGCTGGGCCGGCTCCTGACAGGCGCCCTCAGCGCTATTCAGATGAGCTTCCACTTTTCTAAACCGGTCCTCTGCCTGCTGCGCCTGGAGGCCGGCCAGCATCTCGGAAGAGGATGAAATAATCCTTCTCTCACAACTTCCTACATGTTGTGCTATTTTGTTCCTTCCCAAATGTCATCCTCTGCTCACACGCACGTTTCCCAAGGGTGAGGATTTCACGCGTCCCGGGAGCCCGTTTCTCTGTGGCGGGTCAGGCCGAGGAAGGCCGGCCGTAGTCCTGGTTCTCCAGGTGAATGCTGACCTGGGGCAGGTGCTGTTTCCATCACGTGGAGGCAGAGCTCGCTGTCTGCCACGTGGGTCACGGTGCTTTGTCAGACAGAGGCAGAGGGAATGGAGGGGGAGAGGGATGCAGTGGGCCACCCAGGCTGCCGAGGCATGGTGACCTGTCGCTGTGGCCATCCGTGCTGAGAGCTCCCTTCACTTGATTAGTAACAGGGGCAACCCAAAGGACTTTTCACGCCTCCGAAGGATACAGAGGACTGGGTGGGACTTTAAGGTTGTCATTGCCTCACATGCTCTGGGTGAGGAACATGCTTAACACATGTGCTGCCTCATGGAGATTTATCCTGGGAGGAAGGCTGGGTGCAAGGAGAGCTAAGATTAACTTTCACATTCCCCTCCTACTCCCCCCACCCCCATAGAGAACCTCATCTTGCTCCTCCGTCTGATCTGGGCATATCTAGGCAAATGGCAGCCCGTGGGACCTGGGCAGCATCTCCCGAGCTTACCCCGTGCCTCGCCCGGGCACGTGGACTATGGAAGCAGCTGCACCAGGTGTGTGATGTGAGTGGGGGTCTCCTCCCCTGTACTTTCCACACCCCTTTCAGTGTAAACACGTCTGCGTGATAGTCCCTGCCTCCCCACACCGGTTCTTGCTGGAGCAGGGGAGGTGCCTTGTGCTGGGAGGCTGGAGAACCCCTATTGCCAAGCCCCATCCCACCAGGTGTGCAGGGTCTCTGCAGATGCTGCCGTGTGGTGTGTTTAAGACCCGTTCCAGGTGGTCCTTGAGGGTGGCCAGGATGCAGAGCAGGTGAACCAAACATGGCTCAGTGCTTGGCTTCTCCAGCCCTCAGCATTCGAAGAAGGGATCAGGGATATCTGTGACTAGAGACAGCGAGGTGAGTTGTTTGGATGGGGCAGAGGTGTGTCTCAGATGGAGAGGCAGTGGGGGCCGAGCAGCAGGCCTGACCTGGAGCTGTGAGCAGCCTGAGTTCCGGGAATAGCATGGACCGTGGAGTCAGAAAGTGGAGGCTGGTGGGAAGACGCCCCATGGAGCAAGAGGGTCAGGCCGAATGCTGGCTCAGGCATGTGTCCAAGATGGCGGGCTGCCGTGCTGCAGTGGCCAGGACCTGGTCAGCTCTGTCGCTGAAGTAGTGCCCCTGGGACTGCGTGCAGGGTATATGGAGTCAGATGGATTGGTGAGAGGAGGAAGACATTGGATGGAGAACTGTGGGGTAGCCATGTGTGAGGGGGTCTTGGATGAGGCAGGGAGGAGAGGGGATGGAGGGACGTCCTAGTTCAGAGATGGGATTCACTCGTCTTCTGAACGGTGGGGCTTCAGGAATGAAGGAGAGCCATCCCATGTTAAGGCTGAGCATCTTAGTGGAGGGTCATGCCATCGAGAGGCTGGAAGCAGGAAGAGGCCCCCTCCCCTCCCCTCCCCTCCCTTCCCCTC
>NW_006205449.1:2267128-2274084 GCF_000334495.1 Tupaia belangeri chinensis
CTTTCCCTCCTCTCCCCTCCTCTCCTCCTTCCCCCCTCTCCCCTCCTCTCCTCTTCTTCTTCCTTCCCTTCCCTTCCCTCCCCTCCTCTCTTCTCCCCTCCCCTCTTCTCCTCTTCTCTCCCCTTCTTTCCTCTTCTCTCCTCTCCTCTTCTCTCCCCTTCTCTCATCCTTCCCTCCTCTCCCCTCCTCTTCTCCTCTTCTCCTCTTCTCCTCTTCTTCTTCCTTCCCTTCCTTTCCCTCCCCTCCTCTCTCCTCCCCTCCCCTCTTCTCCTCTTCTCTCCCCTTCTTTCCTTTTCTCTCCTCTCCTCTTCTCTCTTCTCCTCTCTTCTTCCTCTCTTCTCTCTATTCTCCCTTCCCCACCTTTCCCCATCCCTTGCTCTTTTCCTACCTTCCTTCCTTCCCTCCTTCTACTGAGTCAATGGCTAGTTGATGGTTTCAAGGTGGGTCTGGATTTTGGATGCTGCCAGATTTGGGAGCCACAGGCATTTAGGTGGCCCTGGAGACCCGAGGGCAACATTGTCCCAGCTGAATGAGGTCAATAAGGAGAGAGGAGCTTCACCTGCCTGCCAGGGTTCTGGACATGGCCGCCGAGGGAGGGGGTGAGAGGAGACATTCAGAGAGGAGGCAGAGGAAGGGGCTGCAGAGAGCCAGGGGGCACGTTCACACCCAGAGCTGCGTTCCTGAGCTCTGCCCTGATGTATCGTGGACAGGACACCTGGTATGGTGCAGCTACTCTGACTTCACAAGTCCAGACCCAGCTGTCCGTCCTGCTTCTTCCCAGGATTCCCTCTGGGCCCCTCCTCTCAGGCACTGGTGCCAGACCCTGGAAGTCTCCTGCAGTTGCTAACATGGCTTCTCCATCCGTCTCTCAAACACGCCTCCCAGATCCCCCTGTCACCACCCTCACTCAAGTACCACCCCTGAGGTAGTCCCCAAGGTCATGCCCACAGCAGGCCACTGTCCACACTACCTGCAGGGATGGTTTCAGAAATGAAGCCCGAGCTTGCTTCTCTCCTGCTTACGGCCGTCAGGGCCTGCTCTGCTCCTGGCGCAGTCAGTCCCTACTGTGGAAGGCCAGGGCCTCTGGATCAGCCCTTCTGCTTCATCCAAGCATCCTGGCTTGTTCATCCACACAATGAAACACTTCAGCTCTTTCCGTTTCTCCATTTGCCAGGCCTCTCACGGTCTGTGGTGTTTGCACTTGGCCTCCTTGACGTGTTACCCTCCACTCTCTCATTGTAATAAACTCTACATGCTCAAGCGTATTTCTCCGTGTGCCAGGCCCCTTGTGGTCCATGGCGATTGCCCTTCACTTCCTTGATGTGTCAGCAAGCCCAAGTTGAAAGGTCATTTCTTCAGGATGCTTCATTCTTTGTCCTCAGGCAGGAGGGGTGCCCATTTGATGAGTGCTCAGTGCACTCTATTTTCATAGCACTCACTGAGTGTACACACACACACACAGAGCATCTGTGCATAATGAATTGCTTCATGATGGTTCCCCACCAGACTGTACGTTTTTTGAGAGACAGAATCATGTTCATTTTATGCCTTGTGCATAGCACAATGCCCGAATGTGCTTAAAAATGTTTGCACAGAATTAATCAAATTAAAAACAAGACACAATGAATGTGCATTAATGTGGAAAAAAATCAAGTAGCTAAAAAAGCCATAGGTAGGAGAATAATGGTTGAAAAATAACTGACTAGATTGGCCTGTTAGGAGGTCACTGTGACACTCATACACTCACACTCATATATACATCGATTTGAAAGCTGATTTGATTACTTATTTCCTGAGAGGGAGAGGAGTGAGACCTAGACAGGCCCTCATGCTGCATCCCACTCCCGGTGTCCGTCAGCCACATCATGGGGTGTGAGAGCACGTGGTGTTGTCGGCAGGCTCTGGGATGGGAGCCTAGGTCTTTCCTGTGGGTCCAGCTGCGCCCTCACCGTGCCACTGCCAGGCCTCTGTGATGGCTATATTAAGAGTAGTGTCTCCCACATGCCCTCTGGGATTGCACCTGCAACACCGACAGGAAATAGATCCCCAGTGTTCCAGTTAGACAAGATTTAAAAACCTGACATAAATGAAAAAGACTGCACGACAGATTTGAGTTCAATATCTTAAATATACTGGAGATTATATCTCTGTTGATAAATAGTTTGGTTGAAGGTAGAAGTAAATGGTCATCTTGTAATAAATTGTGATTATTTTAACCTTTTAGAAATCTTAAGCAGAGGTAGGAATAGGAATACTGGAGTTTGGTGTTTCTCAACCTGCTCTGTTGCCGTTTCAGGCTGGACAGCTCTGATGTGGACTGCCTGGGCACTGCAGGCTATGCAACAGTGCCCCAGGCCTCTGCCTACCCGACCGCAAGACCACCTCCTCTAATGTAAAAATGTCTCAGGCATTCCCAAGTGTCCCCTGCGGGGAGCAGAGTGGCTACCAGCTGGGAACTTCTACCTGGTTGCAAGTTTCAGAGCACGAGTAAGATTTATACCCTTGGAAGTGGTGGATCCATGCCCCGTGTTCCATGGTGGGGAGATGGGCTACCAGTCAGTGTGTTCACACAGAACTGGACAGATATTCGTGCCATGAGCCCTGGAGCACCGGACCTGAACCCAGTCTTCTGGGAACTTGATAGGGTGCCAGCTCAACACTGGCCTTGCACACGACCCAAGTTTAAACATCGACCCTTATACCCAGAAACGAGGCCTCTGGTCTTTCACAAATGTGGTTGGTCAACTTGCCTTGGCAAGTGAGGAGTGGGGTCCTGCTGGTCTTCATGGTAGCTAAACACCGAGGGTGCACTGTGGGGGCGTGGCTAACCCACACAGAATATAGAAGATGCAGGCCCTTGCTGGGGTTTAGCCACTTTTACTGCATGCAATCTGGAGTCACCTGACTATCCTGACATTTGTCTGATTTATTATACAAGGACAAATGTGTGTGCGATTGAGAGTGGGATGCTTGGAGTTTAATTAAGCGTGCATCTGTCTTGGGCATGTGCCCAGATACTCCATGATGGGTGAATCTGAAAATCAATACCAACAGCAAAAGACAAATAGGGCAACACTAATGAGCTCAATAATAATAACTTGTAAAACATGTCTTGGCGTTGCAGGCTTGCTAGGTGGAGTTGGGTGGGTGCTCAAGGAAGCCTGAGTGAGCAAGGCCAGGGAGAGACAAGCAGGAGTTGCAGTGTGCAGCTCTGTACTTGGTGCTGAGCCCCAGACCATGAGAGAAACCAGAGCTGACTGCCCAGGCAAACTGAGATAGCCCCATCCCCTGATATCATACTTAGTAATTTGCTTACCTCAGAGGTTACTTAACTTCTCTGAGTCTCCTTTTCCTCCTTTCAAAATAATAACATACCCTAGTCACTTCACAGAGAAATGTGACTATGCTTCCTAAATGGTAAAGTGCTGTTTAGGTAGTGGTGGCTGACCTAGAGAAGACTTGAGCTGTTCTTCATGGAGAGTACATTTCAGTGGAGTGGGTCCTTCTACCAGCCAGGAAAAAAGCCTTCACATGTACTGTGTCCTGAGATTTGGTTGTCCAGAGCCTTCTGGTCTAACTGTGCTGGGATTGCCTCTGCTTGCTTACTTCTCTATATATTTTCAGTAAGTTCCATTACTCAGTGGAAACTCTTATATCATGTTGCAGACAAAAGGAGTCCAATTAAAACACACACATGCATATACACACCTGAGCCTAGTCACTATCTTCCCATGTCTATCTTTTTCTCCTGCCAAGGCTGTAATTAGCAAGCCTGGTTGTACCACTTCCTCAACACTTTCATCCCTGACTAATACAATCTTTTGGCAACTTCTCTTTGCTGTCATAACGTATACACTTCAGCTCATAGGCTTATACGATGCAAACTGAAGTAGTATAAAATCATGTTATAAATTTAGGCTGTAGAAAGGGCCAAACTGGCTAATAAAAATAAAAATAACCCAAATATTTCCAGAGGTAGAATTTGTAAATTTGGACAACTGCCTTCAGTTATTTTTGCACCATGATAGTGGCTGTGTGCATAAATTTGGATTTGGTTATTCAAAAATGACTGAAAAGAAGGGACCAACAGATGGCATAATGGCTATGCTGCTGGATTCTCATGTAGGCCACTGTGGTTCGAGTTCTGGACCCGGTGGCTTAAACTCATGCCAAGCATGTGTGCTTGTGTGCCCAAGATCCCGAGAGGAGAATGGAGAAGAAGGGATTGTGGCATGGCCATCCCCTCTGGGGGGGTGATTTCTTGCTTTCTGTCTCTCTGTCTCTCTCTCTCTCTTTCTGGCAAGCACACATGCCCTATAGAAAAAAACCTCTCAAAAAATTAAATTAATAAAAAAAACAAATGACTGAAAAGAAAACATGACTTTGTCCCAAATGTTAATGACAACTATACCTCTTCCCACGTTCTTCCAAACACATGGTCTGGAGACTGAGTACAGGTATCAATTATGCCATAGAGTTAATTGTAGGTAGGATTTGAAGCCAGACATTTGGTTCTGATCGGCTCCTTGGGTCCCAAGTGGGTTCTCCTCAGGTGAAGATTCAACGTGTTGAGACTTTACCTTACACTTCCATGGCCTCAGGCACACTCCCAGCTGTTTAGGCCTACTATTTTATTATCTGTGTTCACTGAGACCATGTTTCTCAATGTGTAACTCAGGTCAGAACATCCCATCTACTGCACCCAAGGTGTTGACGACTCCTGAGCCAGGGTTCTGGGCCGGGCTATCTGTACCTTCTAGAACTGCCCATGTCTGGACAACCAACCTCTCTCAGTCTGAACTAGGAGCGGTAACACCCATTGCATGGTTTTCATGATGATTATTCAGAAGATTTGAAGTTATATATTTCTGGGCCATCAGAGCTACTTTTATTTAGCATTTTTGTACTATGAGTACTTTAGATGAAGACAGAGGGGATTTACAGTCTCTTCAGAAGTGGAGAAGGTTAACCTGGGCCCACTGCAGGCTTCAGGGTGTCCTTGAACTCTTAGAGAAATAGCCCGTAGTTTTCAACTTGTTCTTAAAAATAATCTCCAAAGGAATAAGAATCACTGTTCTAGTGTTTCCAGGAAATGCTGTTGTTATCCCTTTCAGAATTTCTCCAATATTCTATTATTGGAGTCCAACTCAGCCTTTCCATTTAGCTATTAGATCTAGCACCAACTATTTTGGCCGGACCCACAAACCTGACTCCTCTCCTTCAAAGCAGTTTCCAGGTAATGTGGGAAAGTAAAATGCTTTCAACTGTTCTGATTTGGGGAGTTGGTCCCACCTGACTAAGAAGTGGCTTTGTTTCAACCTTTTAGCTCAATATTTAAATTGAACTAATTTTGCAAATAATTGAAACTCCCAATCCAAGACCCAAATTAAATGCTTCCTTCACACAGATGGACACATGGCTATTTCAGTCTGCTTCTGACAAGGGTGGGCAGGTAATAGAGCTCGGTCCCCAGGTGTGCAATAAACAGCACAATCAGCTACCCAGTGTGGGGTTTGTATCCGTTCCTATAAAAATGCATTCAAATTTACAACAGCTGCTATTGTTCTTTCCAGCTGGTCTACTAACTCCAGTTTTACCTCTTGCTAGGCAATGATAGAATTTGAGTCAGGTGGGTACTTCATTATATAAGTATAAAAGATATAAAAGGTCCATAAAATGTATTAAAATTCAAATGGCTTAGATGGTTTTTCTGGTTATTCAAATACAATAATGATGAGTTGAAGTTAGAGTTTTTGAACTAAACAGTTCCTCTCAGGTGAGTGCCTCTCTCATATATTCGCATTTAGCAAATTATAGGTCTTAATAACATTTAAGCTAACAGAGAAAAAAAAATAAATTAAAACCTGAATAGCTAATGTTTCTCTTTTGACCTTTGTGTGTTGCCTGCCAAAAGCATGTGTGTGTATGTGTGGCTGCATATATATCTCTGTATATGTCTGTGTGTATCTGTGTATGTGTGTCTGTGTGTGTCTATGTGTATCTGTGTGTTTTAAATCCAGTTACTCTTCGGCATGGTTGGGAAGTTTATCCTCTGAAAATCATTCTTTCCAGGAAAAGGTAAACTACATAGGAATAGTTTAATCAGAGGGGTTAGGTCCTTTAACCTGGTTTCTTTCTCCTTTGGCATATCTGGCAAGCTGGTGAGAAAGTAGAGGGAGGTGTTCCCTTCTCTGGTATTTAGATCTCTCTCTGTTTTTCTCTGTTATAGCTGTACAAGTTTGATAAAAGTGCAAGCCAGTGCTAGGAGTTGTTTGGTATGTATCTTAATTCCAGGTTTTAGAAGTTAGTCTTTTTTTTTTTTTTTTTGTAATTGCCAGAGAGTGCGGACACACACCAGAGAAAGAGAAAAAGACAAGACAAGGAGAGAGAGAAAGCACTCTCCAAGGGGACGTGGTCACGCCACAATCCCTCCTCCTCCAAATTTCCCTCCAGCGGGAATTTGGGGCACATACATCCACCTGGTATATTTTAAGCCACCAGAGACAGGTTTGAAGCATCGTCGGTCATGTGGGCTCCAGCTATCTTAATCATTAGGCTTCAGAGTTGGCCTGTAGTTAGCTTTTTTAAAATGGTCATTTTTCCGTAGACTCCTTCTTTAACTTGGTCCATTGTCTCCGTGTTCACTGGTGTCCCTCACACTCCAATGAGCAATGGGTAAATGATATTTGAAAACTAAGACATGACTTACTATGAAGCATGGCTTTACATTGAAGCTGTCACTTCAGAGGGTACCTCACTTCATTTTCCAGTCTAAGTAGCCTCAACAACTTTGACAACAGGTAGGAACTCAAGGGGGGCTTCATATCCTCAAACTTCTGCCCTAGAAGTTCCTTGAGGGACTCAAGCCTTTGTAAACATAAAATTGTTCTTTTAATTCAGTTTGCTCATTTAATATGTATAGAAGGCTGATTCTGCAGACTTTGGTACTCTCAATT
>NW_006205449.1:2274103-2281003 GCF_000334495.1 Tupaia belangeri chinensis
TTCCTGCTGTTGACTGATTATCCAATTAATCCTTACGAAGCTGGGAAGAGGTAGAAATTGTTTCTCCCATTTTTCAAACTGAACAGACACAAACCTAGAAAGGCAATAAGAATCTCAAGAAGGCCACCTAGGAATTCTGTGAATGATCTACTATTTTCCAATCTCCCATCAGCCACCTATCAATTATCGTCTTTGAAGAAGAGGGACACATTATGTAATACATGACTTCAATCATTTAATGAAGACTTTAAATTTTATGAGGCAGTAGATAAATGCATTCTCAAATATTGTGTCTAATTAGAAATAAAGGCCAAATAATATGCAGATGGGTTATTTACAGACTTAGAAAGACAATCATTTTCTGATACTAAGACATTACCGCCTTAAAATGTGAATTTTATTTAGTTTTTTATTAAGCTCTTTGCAAAGGAAAAGAAGTCAATATGGTCCCGATTGATTTTCAAGATGGTGCTATAAATAATGATAAATAAATTGCAGCAGAACTTTTTTATTTAAAAAAATTAATCACAGTCATGGTGCACAGCCATGGTGTTGCAGCTGTAGCACAATGATCTGTAATGCTGGAAGCCACATGGAAGATTGGGGTTCAGTTCCTAGGTTGACTGGTACATGAAAGTTGTATATATGTGCCCTAATCCTGGCTGGAAAAGGCTGAGGGAGAAAGGGATTTTGGTGTGAGACTCCCTGTTAAGGTTGCTTGTCTCTCTCTTTGTGAGTCTTTTTCTCATGAAGGAAATATATATATATATAATATATAATCATTCCTTTTCTAATGTTCTTGAAGACAATAGCTGAAAATTTCCAGTGTATTGTACATAACTTAAAAAATAAAATCAACTAATACTTTGAAGTGTCAAAAACCAAATGTGTATGTTAAGAAAAATGACTTGAACTCAATTAATATTAAAAATTAAAAATATCAACACTCATCTGCAGTAAAGTCTTCCTGTGGTAAGGAACCCAACTTTTCTAATGTTCTTGAAGACAATAGCTGAAAATTTCCAGTGTATTGTACATAACTTAAAAAATAAAATCAACTAATACTTTGAAGTGTCAAAAACCAAATGTGTATGTTAAGAAAAATGACTTGAACTCAATTAATATTAAAAATTAAAAATATCAACACTCATCTGCAGTAAAGTCTTCCTGTGGTAAGGAACCCAACTTACTACAAATTTCTTGAATGAGCCTCGATCTTGGAAATTATTGTTTTATTTTCTTTTAAGCATTTAAAGACTTACATAGATAATACTTGTTAGAGAAAATTCAGAGAAATTTTAAAAAGTCACTCAATCTTAACCACCAGAGAAAAGCCATGATTAAGTTTCTGAACATTTCAGACTTTCTAGCTCTTTCTGCAGTGATGAATTCAGAAACAAACTGAGTCATATTTTAAATACTTTTCTGTATCCTGCTCCCCCTCTTGATGTATCATCAACATCTTTTCATGTCAGTAAATATACATTATGTTAGCATTATAAATGAAAATATTATTACATAATTTTGTACATAATTTACTCAATAATTAATGGTTTTGAACATTTAGGTTGGTCACAATATTTTTCTTTTCTAAAATTTTTTTGAGAGATTTTTGATATAGTGCGCATACACTCACCAGAAAGACAGAGAGAGA
This sequence comes from Tupaia belangeri chinensis, assembly GCF_000334495.1. Taxonomy (NCBI): domain Eukaryota; kingdom Metazoa; phylum Chordata; class Mammalia; order Scandentia; family Tupaiidae; genus Tupaia; species Tupaia belangeri. Next base: position 2,275,758 of record NW_006205449.1, read on the forward strand.
CAGAGAGACAGAAAGCAAGAAATCACCCTCCAGGGGATATGGCCATGCCACAATCCCTTCTCCTCCATTCTCCTCTAGTGATCCTGGGCACGCATGCACACTTGCCCAGCGTGAGTTTAAGCCACCAGGTTCGGGACTCGAACTGCGATTGACTACATGGGGTCTAGCAACACAGCCATTACACCAACTACTGGTCCCAGATTACAATATTTTCTTGTTATAAACATCGGTAAACATCCTTGTCCATATTATTTGTCTCTTATTCAGTAATTTTCTTAGAACGAATTTATAAATGTGAAATTTTGGGGCCAAAGGTTTGCATATTGTTAAACTCTTTGCTATTATACAGCACTCAAAAATATCCTAACAATTTGTATCCTGAACTTTTTTTTTTTTACATTTTTGACAGTTTGATAGACAATTATTACATTTCACTGGTTTTGGTTCGTATTCCTTCAAAAAAATTTTTAAATTTATTTTATGTATGATATCAGATGTATGTATGCTCACGAGAGAGAAAGACAGAGAAATAGAAGAACCCACAACAGGACTTCCTCATGCTACAATCTGATATCCCCAGGTCTCCACCTCCTCAGGATCGTGGGTACATTCATAAGCACCCACTGAGTTTTCAAGGTGACTTGAGGATCTGAACCCATGGTTGGCCTTATGGCTTCCAGTTTTGAAGTGCAGTTTGCTACCAACTATACCAACAGTCTGGACCCGGTTTGAATTTTTTATATGTGAAGAACATTTTTTCATATATTAATTATAAATTAAGATATTCTTTTGTAATTCTGTACACACAATGGGCATTCTAGAAGGTGAAGAGATGGGTAGAGACTTAGAAAATCTCTTCCATGATATATTAGCAGAAAGCATTCTGAATTTAGAGGCATACAGAAATTCAAATACAGGAAATAACAAAGAACACCAAGTAGATTTAAATAAAAAGATCCCTTCGAAGGTACATCATAGTCAAATTGGTAAAAACCAAAGACAAAACAATATTCACTCCTTTTTATTTTCTTGAGAGAGATTTTTTCTATAGGGCACATGCACTTGTTGGAGAGTCAGAGAGAGATAGAGAGATAGAAAGTGAGAAATCATCTCCCGGGGGGATGACCATGCCCCAGTCCCTTCTCCCTCATTGTACTCTTGGGATTTTGGGCATGTATGCACATGTGCCTGACATGAGTTTTAAGCTATCGGATTCAGGACTTGAATCACGGTTAACTACATGGAATTTCAGAAACATAACCATTATGTTATCTGCTGGTACTAACAAAGACAATATTCTAAAAATGACCAGTGAGAAATGCCACATTACTTATAAAAGATTACCCCAGTAGACTAACATTGGACCTCTCAATTGAAACAGTGCTGGGAAGGAAAAAATTAGGAAGATACATCTGAAACTCTCAGAGAAAAACAATTTCAGCCAGGAATACTATTTCCAGAAATATTATCCTTCAAATAGGAAGGAGAAATAAAATCATTCCCAAAGAAACAAAATCTAAAAGAAGTCACCAAATATATGCCAGCTCTTCAGGAAACACTTAAGAGAATACTATGCTAGGAAAACTAAAGGACAATTAATAACAACTAGAAGAAAAAAATATAGTAACTAAATAGTGGGACTAAATCCAAACTTATCAGTAATAACCTTGAATGTTAATGGATTATATTCCCCATATAAAAGACACTGATTGACTCGATGATGAAAAAACAGAAACCCTCTATATGGTTGCTTACAAGAAACACACCTCATTGACAAAGATATACATAGACTGAAAGTAAAGGGCTGGAAAAATCATTTCAGGCAGACAGAAGTGAAAAAAAAAGGGCAGGAGTAGTGATATTGATATCAGATAAACTAGACTTTAGGATAAAAAGCATAAAAAAGACAAATATACATACTGCATAGTTTCAAAAGGATTAATTCACCAAGAAGATATAACAATTATAAATACTTGTGTATCTGATGCCAAGGTACCCACGTAAGTACAGAGAGACTATTCGATCTAGAGGGTTTGGACCACTAACTCTTGGTGACTTCGGCACCCCACTGTCACCACTGGACAAGTCATCTAGACCAAAAAAAAAAAAAAAAAAAAAAACCTACAAGAGAAAATTGATATCATAAGCCAAACTTAACCCATCAAACATTTATAGTGCATTCCACTCAGCAACTACAAAATACACTTTTTCCCCCCTCATTTCCACATGGAATATTTTGAAAGATTGACCACATGATAGGCCACAAAACAAGCCTCTACACATTTGAAAGTATAGAAACAATACCCAGCATCTTCTCTGCCCACAGTAGAATTAAACTTATAATCAACAACAGAAAGAGCCCTTGGAAATACACAAAAACATGGAAACTAAACAACCTACTCCTGAGCAACTTTCAAATTACTGAAGAAGTTAATACTGAAATAAAAAGATTCATTGAAACGAATGATATTCACATACCGCTCTCCATAACCTTTGGGACATAGCAAAAGCAGTCATAAGAGGGAAGTTCATAGCTGTTAGTGCTCAGAAAACAAACAAAAAACAAAAAAAAGAACCAGAAAGGTGGCAAATAAATAATGACACATCTGAAGGAAATAGAGAAGCAACATCAGCAAACCCCAAAAATAAAAGAAGAAAATAAATAGTAAAGATTAGACCTGAGGTAAATGAAATAGAAAATAAACAAACTATACCCCCCCCCCAAAAAAAATCAATGAAACAAAAAGCTGTTTTTTTTTTTTTTTTGCTATAGGGCGCATGTGCTTGTCAGAAAGGCAGAGAGAAACAGAGACAGAAAGTGAGAAATCACCCCCCTAGAAGGGATGGCCATGCTACAATCCCTTCTCCTCCATTCTCCTCTTGGGATCTTGGGCATGCACCCATACGTGCCTGGCGTGAGCTTAAGCCACTGGGTCTGGGACTCGAACCATGGTCGACTACATGGGAGTCCAGCGACATAGCCATTACACTAATTGCTGGTCCCCAAAAGCTATTTTTTTGAGAGGATAAAATTGACAAACCATTAGCTAGACTACTCAAGAAAAACAGAGAAAAGAACCAGACAGATAAAATCAGTAACAAAGCTGGTAATATTATAACTGGCATATCAGAAATATAAAAAATTATGAGGCTACTCTAAGTGTCTATATGCAAACAAAGTAGAAAACCTAGATGAGGTGAACAAATTTCTGGACACAGACAAGTTACCTGGGCTGAATCAGGATAAAACAGAAACCTGAATGGACCAATAACAAGTGATGAGACTGGATCAGTCTCCCAACAAAGGAAAGCCCAGGCCCAGATGGCTTCATGTCTGAATTCTAAAAAATTTATGAAGAAGAGCTTGCCCCAATTCTTTTCAAACTACCTCTAAAGATTCAAAAGAAAGGAGCTTTCCCAGACCCATTGTATGAGGCCTACGTCATCCTGATACCAAACCAGACTAGGACATAAAAAAATCCGCAGACCAATTCCCTGATGAATGCTGATGCAAAAATATTTACCTACATGCTCTTCTAGTATTTGTGATTTTACTTTTTATGGCAAAAGTGTCAATAAAACTAACATAGTAAAATGTTAAAAAATGTAAAATTTCCCCAAGATGGCTCCTCATTTATTGGGAAATCTGACCTTCACTCCTTTGTTGAGTCAGCTAACCAGTCACTGTTACGGGTGCCTGCTTTAGGACAGAAGAAAGGCACACGTTTTTCCAGCTGATCCAGCAGATCCTTTCCTGAGTGCAGATGGCTCAATCTGGGCCCATTTGCTCCCATGCCGGAAACCTCAGGGTCTCAGCCTCCCGTCTGGAGTGAAGCTGCTCTCCTTCCAGGCCGGCTATCCCCACTTTAGAGACTGCTGTGGAATCCTCCCTTCTTTTTCCCTTCCCTCGGCCTCATTATTTAGACTATTCAGAGGAAGTTTTTTTCAGATCTTTCCTAGCTGACCTTTCATAAGACTGAAACTGTTCATCACTGTGGAGAAATAGCCAAGGGATTATACAAATGATGGACAAAGAGAAATTGCAAAATCCTCAAAGCAGTGGTCCCTGACCTTAGTTCCCAGCTTTCCATGGAGAGTTCAAAGTCTGTTCATTCCTATCCACCCACCAGGTCATAAATTGCTTTGATTCTGACTTTGAGGGACACTGAGAGAGAAAAGTCAGTATATTCTTTGCTCAGGAGGAGAGGTGGACCCGGCACAGACCTCCTGACTGGATGACAGTTGGCCTTCTTGGCCTCTGTCTTTTACAACAAGGAGCCCTCTGGGCATTTTCTGGAACATGAGTTTTTAGACAGTGACAGAGTGCCACTTATTCATTCAACAAGTATTGATTAAGCAACTGTAGTGTATCTGGAACTGCTCTCTGTCTGGGGAGTAGAGTAGAAAGTAAGCCTAAATTTGTGAATCCATGGAGCTGACATTCTGCCAGGTAGTTCTCGCTTTCATTCTTTGTACTTCCACGAAGGTCTTACTCTTCACCATGGGATTAGACCTTTCCTGGGGGCAGGGCATCCAGGCCGTACTGATCTTTGGTCTCCCTGTTGCACTCTGCATCTACCAAGGATCCAACATTTCTGCTGAAATAAAATCACTGATGAATGCTGCCTTTCTCATGGGTTCTAACTTTGCTCTGAAAGCTACTCTATGGCTCCAAAGATTATTAGGGGAGAGAGTAATTCTTAGTGATATTTTACTTCAACTGTAATGAAATACCTTAAAGGAGGGTTATTGGCAATTGGGGCCAGATAAGTTTATTTTTTTATTTTGTAATTTGCATTTATCACTGTACATCTTTACAGTGTACTACATGGTTGTTCTTAGCATGCATATGACGTATATTAGTCAAGTCAAAGACATTACCATATACATTATCATCAAGAGGTAACTCGTGTTTTTGTGTCTATTAAAAGTCTTGTTTATTGGGCCGACAAGTGGCGTGGTGGTTAAGTGCGCTGGACTCTCACATGGCCAACCGTGGTTCAAGTCCTGGACCGGCTGCTTGCTTTCTTGCTTTCCCTTTGTCGCTCTCTCTCACACTGTCCCTGTGTGGTCAAATTTAAAAATAAATGAATAAGGTTAAATAACTCTTTTTTTTTTGGAGAGATTTTCACTGTAGGGCACGTGCACTCGCCAGACAGAGAGAGACATAGAGACAGAAAGCGAGAAATCACCCCCCAGGGGGGATGGTCACGCCGCAATCCCTTCTCCTCCATTCTCCTCTCGGG
>NW_006205449.1:2283439-2307488 GCF_000334495.1 Tupaia belangeri chinensis
TGCTTTCTTGCTTTCCCTTTGTCGCTCTCTCTCACACTGTCCCTGTGTGGTCAAATTTAAAAATAAATGAATAAGGTTAAATAACTCTTTTTTTTTTGGAGAGATTTTCACTGTAGGGCATGTGCACTCGCCAGACAGAGAGAGACATAGAGACAGAAAGCGAGAAATCACCCCCCAGGGGGGATGGTCACGCCGCAATCCCTTCTCCTCCATTCTCCTCTCGGGATCTTGGGCACGCACGCACACGTGCCCGGCGTGAGTTCCAAGCCACCGGGTCCGGGACACGAACCGCGGTCGACTACGTGGGAATCCAGCGACACAGCCACTACGCCAACTGCTGGTTACCAAGGTTAAATAACTCTTAAAAAAGAAAATCTTGTTTATTTTTTTCTCTAATACCCTCCCTCCCACCTCCCGTTACCAGATAAATCTTAATTCTTAGTTGCTGGGCGCATAGGGAACTATCCTGTGAACTGTAGTGTTGAATAGCATCCTTGGGCTATCCACTAGCGGTAGCATTTCTCCTGCCCCTTAGGTAGTCATAACCCCCAAAGGTCTCTCTAGACATCACTAACTGTCTTTCGTGGGACAGATTTGGTTTGACGAGGAACCACTGCCTTAAAGATTTAAAAGTCACCTGTGAAAGGGGGATGCCATGCCAGTTTCTGAGCTCAGGCAAACACTTGACCTTGCAGCTCCTAGAGCTCTTGGTCTCCATGTAAGAAATCTGATGACCCTGAGGCTGCCATGTTGTGAGAGCTCAAGGCATGTGGAGAGGATCTGGAAAGCTGTGTGTGTGTAAAGGGAAGGAAGGGAGAGGAAAAAAGAGGGAGTGCATACATACACGCATACATACAACAAGGAGCCATCAGGTGCCATCTTGGAAACAGACCCTCCAGCCTTGTGGCACTAGTGGAGCAGCCAGGTGGACCAGAGACGAACAGCCTGGACAAACACTTTCTGAATTCCCAACTTACAAAACTGAGTGAAATAAGATGGTCATGTAAAGACCTTAAGTTTGGGGATGGATTTTAGGTAGCAAAAGATAAATGGAGCAAAATTATTATTTATTTATTTAGAGAGATTTTTGCTGTAGGAAGTTTGTGCTTGTCAGAGAGACAGAGAGGCAGAAAGTGAGAAATCACTCCCTGAGGGCCACGCCACAATCCCTTCTCTTCCATTCTCCTTTCAGGATCTTGGACACACACACACACACACACACACACACACACACACACAGTATAAGTTTTTATTTTTTATTTTTGGAGAGGTTTTTGCTATAGGGCACGTGCACTCACCAGACGGACAGAGAGAGAGAGAGAGAAAGAGAGAGAGAAAGTGAGAAATCACCCCCTGGGGGGGATGGCCACACCGCAATCCCTTCTCCTCCATTCTCCTCTCGGGATCTTGGGCACACACACACACACGTGCCCAGCGTGAGTTTTAAGCCACCGGGTCTGGGACGCAAACCGCAGTTGACTACAGTGACATAGCCATTATGCTAACTGCTGGTCCTCCCAGTATAAGTTTTAAGCCACCAGGTCTGGGACTCAAACTGTGGTCGAGTATGTGAGAGTCCAGTGACATAACCTTTATGCCATTTGCTGGTCCTGGAGCAAAGTTATTTTTACAGGTAAAGTGATTCAACTATTGATTATTTACCACATGAACATCGCTGATTTAGGCGTTAGCATAATTTCTATACACAAAGAGCATAAGGACTCCATAATTACTTCTGTTTCTAACACACAATCTTCACGTTATTCTTTCATTTATCATCTCCCTACTTGGTTGACAATATAAAATGAAGAATTGTTGAAGGGCTTTCTCCTTCCTACTAATATTATTTAGCTTTCAAATTCAATAGTATTTAATCACTAGTTAATTCATTTAACAGCCTTCTAAAATATGCAAATTATATCTTTCTCAATTAGCTTTTGATAATAATAGAATTGGAGGAGAACTTTTCTTTTTATTCTATTCCATTATATACAGATATAGTTAGAGAAAATGTCTGTCTGTTAAGGAAATTATTTTGCTCTAAGTCAGAAAGCGAATATAATTAGTGGAAAATGAAATAGACTAAAAGTATAAAACTGGTTTTTCAAATGCCACTTTGTCTTTATTTTTTCTTCAAACTAAGAAGTTTTTGTTGTGAAGCCACGTTATACTATACTTCAGAAGCTTGTGATGACTCACTCAATAAATGATAAGTAAGTGAAGATGAAAGTCCATGTAGGACTGTCCCAAGAGTGATACTGAATTATGGACAATTACTTAGCTGTGGGGCCTTGGGCACCTTCTCTGGGTCTCAGTCTCTTTTCCTGGAGAAAAGAAGAGTTGGTTTCATCATTCCGGGTGAGTATGTGTACATGCCTAAAATCTCAGGAGGAGAACAGAGGAGAAAGGATCATGGCCTGGCCATTCTCCCTGGGGGATGATTTCTCACTTTCCTTCTCTCTCTCTCTCTCTCCCCAACAAACACATATGTCCTATGGCAAAAACCTTAAAAATAATTTTTTATTTTGTTGAGAGAATCTCAGGTTTTAGCAAATGCTAAGTATATTAAAATTGGCTTCAATTACAATGAAACAAACAGATGAGGGAGAGACTTTTTTAAGAAAAAGATCACAACCTATTTACTTAAGTATTATATGCCAGTAGTTTATGCACATTCTTTCATTTAATCCTTAAAATTCAGTACTGTAGTTTTCATTGTCTGTTTTATAAATGAAGAGATAGGCTCCAAGAAGTGAAGTAATTTATCCAAAGTTAGACAGTAAAGGAAAATCCTGACTTTGGATCCTGGCTCTCTGGACTTGGAAGCCCACACCCTTCCCTATCTTCCCCTCCCACAGGCCTCTTGGAGGAGGGCTTCTCCCTACAAGCACTGCGTGGTGGGCTGGGGAACACCATGGCCTGTAACTTGTCCCTGTCATCAAGCATGTGCAAGTAAGTCAGGCGGGGAGAGGTCAGCTTAGGTATTCCTTCTAGTAAGGGCTTCATAGATACTAATGGATTGCTGGCTTAAACGCTAACAGTAATTTGATGGGACAGTTAACTTACATGGCATCCGGGTCCTTGTGACTCACCTGAACTGAGAAGGTGGCAACTGTGGAGGGCTGGGCAGACAGTCAGTCCAGGGTGTGATTCTCAGCTGGGCTGCCCGTTAAATTACCCGGGGACTTTGAGAGTGCCCAAGTCCTGACTCCAGAGCTTATGATTCCACTACTGTCTATAGTAAGGCCTCAGACTGGTGATTTTTCAAATCCTCATTTTCAAGAGGAATATTGTTAGTTTCAGATGAGGAATTATCTTTCCCTTTTCCAGTGGATATGTTCAATGTAATAACTGTATTTACAACCAGACCTCAGGCTGTCTTCTCCATCCTACTTAAGAGTTGTGCATAATTGCTTTCCTTTTTAATTTTTGTTGTTTTTGGTTTGTTTATTTATAAACCAGGTAGTGCTGTGCTTTCCAGAAAGAGACAGAGACAGAGTGAGAGTGAGAGAAAGGAAGAATGTATCTCCCAGTAGGGCGTGGTCATCTGTGATCCCTTCTCTTTTATCCTGTGGGAATTCAGGGCACACATACCTAGCATGTTTTTCAAGCTGCTGGGGCCAGGGTTCAAACTGCACAGTCAGCCATGTGGGATCTGGCTCCTTTAACTACTAGGCCACAGGACCAGCCCTATAGTTGCTTTTCAACAGTTATTTGTCCTCCCATGGTAACATGACACTGTGATGGCTTTTTCCTTCTTGCTTTTAGCCTCCTTCATGACAATATCATCTTCGGTAATGAAGCCAGCGTGAGGTTTAGCCATGGCGGTGCTGTGGGGGATTTGATTCACTGCTCGTGTGCCAGCACTTGCATCCGGCCCCACAAGCCATGGCAGAGCCTGCTCGTGGCCAGCCAGTGGCCTCGGCACTGCACATGTTCTAGGCGCGCCTTTCCAGTGTTTGCTCTGAGAGGAGTCTTGAGCATTCCCATGTTCTTTAGCCTAGAGTTAGTCATATAAAAATGCAGTCTGAGCTGTCTCAGCGGCACAGCAGTGACGGCTGCTCAGGCGGTGCGGAATCCGCGCAGAAGCTGAAGGTAAGATGCGTCTGTTCAGCCTGGACAAGCCCGGCTCGTGAGCGTCATCCTGACTGGCTTGCAGGCTGGGCGGGATGGGGGATTATGGCAGAAGACTCCATTGAGGGTGCTTCTCTCATGACAGAAATAAATAAGCATGAAAGAATGCAATTGAGGAAAGTTCCAGGAGGCCTTCTTCTGTGCATTGGCTTTCCGATGCAGACAGTGGTAGCCCAAGGCACTCCAGTGCTGCGGCTGGAGATCTGCTGGGTGCTGGGACAATGGGGTGGAGGGAGTATCCCGGCTCCGTGAGAGGATATCCCAGGTCCCTCCGAGCTCTAGAAGTCGATGAACCTCTTTACTTGCCTCACAAGAACCTCATTGGGAGCAGCTAGCTGTGGCCTTTGGCTTTTAAGAAAATGCTACATTGGGACCAGCAGATGGCATACTGGTTACATTGCTGGACTTCCACGTAGTTAACTGCATTTCAAGTCCTGGACCAGCAGCTTAAAACTCATGCCAGGTGTCTGTGCGGGTGTGCCTAAAATCCCAAGAGGAGAATGGAGGAGAAGGGCTTGCAGTGTGGCTATCCCTCCTGGGGGGGATTACTCTCTCTCTGTCTCTCCAGCAAGTGCATGCACCATGTAGCAAAAATATCTTTCTAAAATAAATAAAACAAAGACAATACTACATCAAGACCCACACAGAAGCAAGTGAAAGAGAGGTTCTTGGCTTTCTCTGTGAACGTTTCCAAATGTTTAAATCACCAAATTTGCAAAGAAATCCAATTATATAGAGGGTCAGTTCTCTAAGCATTAAAAATAAATTTGTGATATTTTAATGTATACTTTATTAGTAAATTGAATGGCAGCATCTGGTCATGCATCAATGACTAAGGCAATTTGGAAGTAGCAGTGAGTGCTTAAGAGATTTGTGTCCCTTGGGATGTGAAATGGAAGCATGATGGATTTCTCTCGGTGACACTGGCACAGGGCTGCTCACCTTGGTGGGCCGCTCACCTCAGTGGGTCGCCTGTGCTCATAACTGAAGGTGATGCTGAGTCTTAGCTAATGTGAGTGAATATCAAGACCTAACTTTCCTATCCCAGGGTCCAGTGTGTTCTGTCAACTGCCTCCTTAGATGTTTCCAGAAGGGAATTCTGTGGGATGCTAACAGGTATTTGGATTTAGAAGAGCTTTGTGGTTAAGGACACGAGAATATGGTCTGCTGAGCAAAGTAAACCAGGCTCCTTTACCGCGGAGTTTTAAGACCAGTCTCTTGAATCTGCTCAGAATCTCCAAGGGGCTAGTTACGAACAATTGTACCAAGTCTTTCTGGAGGAGTGTGTTGTGAAGCCGGAATACACTTCGGGAGATGTTCTCCTGTGTGACCTTGAGGGGGACCTCCAAGTTCTGCCATGGACATCAGAGTTCCACAAGAGCACATCTCTGCAGATGTTCTCCTGCCAGGACGTGGTTACACCTCTGGGCATGTTTTTTGAGGGCACTGGCAATGAGCTTCTATGTATTTCCACAATGTTCCAGTACATCTCCTTGGCCTGTTCACTTGTGTTAACCCAAGTGCCTATTGCCTCTGAGTCTGCCTTTCAGGAATGGTTCAGGACTACTGAGGAGCAGAGCTGGGCGTGACTCCCCTTCCCTACCCCACTGACTTCGCTGTGGCTGTGAGCAGTGTCTCACTCTGCCCTCATCGTCAGCACTCCTCTTAAAACTTCTGGGAGAGGAGAGACACATCCTTCTCATGTCCCTCTTTTTACTCAAGTGCAAATATAAAATTGTTTTCTTTCTTTATTTTTTTAAGAAAGACTTTTGCTATAGGGTGTATGTGCTTCCAGAGAGACAGAAAACAAGAAATTACTCTCCAGGGAGGTTGGCCACACCGCAATTCCTTCTCCTCCATTCTCCTCTAGGGATTTTGGGCACTCACACACACACGCGCACAGCCAGTGTGAGTTTTAAGCCACTGGGTCTGGGACTTGAACCATGGTTGACTATGTGAGAGTCCAGAACCATAACCATTACACCAACTGCTGGTCTCTAATTGTTTTACAAGGCTAGTAACAAATTTGAGGTTAAGTAGTAAGAATTATGCATGCCTAGACCATTGGTGTTGTGCCACAGGTTCTGAATAGCAGTGTCCAGAGAGCTCGTAGCTGGTGCACAGCTGACGTCTGTGGGTTTGGGCCTGGGAGTTCCACCTCCTCAATTCCTTGTCTCTTCCAGGTGTGGAGGGATTGGATCCAGCGAGGAGACCAGGTGTTTTAAGGAGGGTGGAGTCCCGGATGTCCCTGTTTAGACTCTCAAGCTGTCTCCTTGACAGGACCAGCTATGCTGCCTTTAAGAGCACGTCACCGTTTTGTTGAATGACCAAAGAAATCATTCAAGAGTGAAATGAAAACTCCTTATCTCTGTATAGGACTCCATGGTGGGAAATAGGTGGACAATAATTGACCAATCACTTGTTAAATAAATAAATTAGGCCTTTGATGCACAGCAGCAATTTCATGTTGTAATTGCATGAAATATGACTGGCAATAAATGGCACTTTTGAAAATCACTCGCTGTGTGCACTTGGCCGTGACAGCCCACACGGTGGCCACTCTCCTCGGCAGAAGTGCTTTGGCCGCTGGGGTGCCCTGCTTATCCCAGGAAGGCAGGACAAGGTGCTCCATGTTTGACCATACAAAGCCTGTGCCCTCTGCCGAAGACAGACACCGCTGTAACTTTCACAGCCAGGTGGAAAACTGCGGGCCCTGCATCATCCTTACACTGGATAAATGTCAAAATCTAAAACTCAAATAGTGTTAGGAAAGCACTCCCCTTAATAAACCAAGGTTACTGTTCTCTGGGGATTATAGCTTCATCACTAAAATTGCAACTTCCGAAGGCCAGCAGATGGCATATTGGTTTCATCACTGGACTCCCACATGACTGATTGTGGTTCGAGTCCTGGACCTGGTGGCTTGAAACCTGTGCTGGGCGTGTGTGTGTGAGTGTGTATGTGTGTGTGTGTTTGCCCAAAATCCCAAAAGGAGAATAGAGGGGAAGGGATTGCAATGTGGCCATGCCCCCCAGGGGGTGATTTCTCGCTTTCTGTCTAGCGAGTGCATGTGTCCTATAGCAAAAAATCTCTCTCCCAAAAAAAAGCAACTTCTATTTTACTCACCTCACAGCCACCGCTCACACGCACACCATCCGTGCTCTTACACACTCTCATTCCTCCATCTCCACTGAATGAATTTTTCTTGTTTGATGTTTGAAAACATTTAAAAGCATGAAAGAACATATCCAAAACTCACAAAAATATTTTCTTACCTATCGTTACATCTGAAGTATGTAAGCCAGATAGGGTCGCATTCTTCACATCTACCTACTCTTCCTTACAGCTGTAGTTTGTGTTTGTCTTATCACTATAGAAACCATTTTACTGTCCATATCCCATGACAACATGTTGTAAGTCTCAAAGATACACAATAAAGTTCATTTAAAAAGATGTAGTTTATCACATATTCACCATAAAAGTGATTTGAAGCTTTTTGATTATGCAGTTTGGTCAAAAGAACTTATTTTTCCCCAAATAAAATTTAAATGTTAATTTTATTTACTCAGCTCATAAATATTTATTAAACACATACATTAGCAAGGCACTGTTTTAGGCATTTGGATAGAGAACGATGCTTAATGCGGTTGGAATTTTGAGAAGGGGACAATGGAGTAATTTTTATGTTGTCAAACAAAAAAAACACTATGGCTAGGCATAAAGAGGATTAAATAAATATTAGTCTAGTTATACCAGAGAGATTATCTGAGAAAAGAAATAGTACGTTCTTAGAAATTATTTCATAATCTTAGTTTGACCAAGAGCACCGAAACAAAAATTAAAGGAATATTTATTGTTCATACTTGAATGTGTGCTCAATTGTATAATACAGTTATATTAAATTCAAATTTCCTACATAATACATCCAACTGAAGAATATTATGTGTGTGTAAGTATAGTGGAATCAAGGTAGAATTTTTTCATTAAAATTGTAAGTTAAGAATATGAACACGATTGTGGCCTCTTAGTATTTGTGTACATATGTGTGTGCATTTATGTGTGTTTGTTGGAGATTTGTGTACAAGCTTCAATAAATCTGAATTTAAGGTTTAGGCTTTTATCCAGGAAATTTATTACAAAGACTCTGGAGGAAAAGCAAGTTGATAATTTAATGAAAAACTTGGAAGATTCAATGAACACTAATCCAAAACTCTGCTGCCAGAGGTTTTTAAAATTTCTTCAGAGCTTATTTTGGCTTCAGGTATTTAAAAGTCAACACAGTTTTGATTTAAAGGTTTAAACAGCTTAGAGTTTTCTAACTGAGATTTAAAGAATTTGAGGAAGGGCCGGCCAGTTAATCCTAGATGTGAATCCAGTTGAAATGCTTGATTCAATTTTAAAAGGAGTCTTAACAGTTGGCAGAAGTTCCATCCACGCTGTCTACCTTAGGTGTCCAAATCAGTGTTCAGATGCTTTTGGGAGATCAAAGACAAAGACTGACCGCGGAGCCGCCCTGGCACCTCTGCTGAATGAATCGTCATGGCACACACCCACAAGCTCCCGAAGCCAGCTAGCATGCATATTTGATGCTTCCCAAGGAAGTCAGAGAGCATGGCGACACGGCAGATGGGCTCTGGTTCCAGCGGCCAGAAAGCATGGTGTCAAGGGAAGGGAGAGTAACTGCCATTTGATGAGCGGGTACTGCGCAGTTTGAGGTGGTGAGCAGCAGTGCTGAAGAGGAAATGCTCGAAACCGTTTCTTGGTACAGTCAGGATCGAGTCTGGAGTACTCACTTTGGGTATGTAGAGATTAAACTCCAACTCAGAAGGGGAGGCCGTTCTGGAGGCGCCTGTGGTGTGATAGAAAGAACCCTGACAGAGGTCTGGAAAACCGGTCTATCTTGAGGGTTGTAAGGGAGGCCATTGATTGGAAGGGGAGGGAATCTTGGAGAGCATGGCTTGTCCTCCCTCTCTCCCTCCCAGCAGCCCCCACTAGGGTTACTTCTGGTCCCTGCTTCATCGCTGGTGGTTAGACTGTTCCTGAGAAAACCATTGCCCTTCTCAGCCACGCCATGGAATGTGCTTTGGCATGTGTGTGGAAGTCTTTCCAGTCTCTAGTATTTGTTTGTTTTTCTTTTCTTTTTTTTTTTTTGGAGAGGTTTTTGCTATAGGGCACGTGCGCTTGCCAGACAGACAGAGAGAGACATAGAGACAGAAAGCGAGAAATCACCCCCCAGAGAGGATCGTTACACCACAATCCCTTCTCCTCCATTCTCCTCTCAGGATCTTGGGCACGTACACACACGCGCCCTGCATGAGTTTTAAGCCACCGGGTCCGGGACGCGAACTGTGGTCGACTACGTGGGAGTCCAGTGATATAGCCATTATGCTAACTGCTGGTTCCCAGTTTGTTTTTCTTTTCTGTCTCTCTCTCTCTTTATATGTATATTTTAAGATTTGTTTGCTTTGCCATAGGGCAGAGAGAGACAGAGAGAGGGAAAGTGACAAATCCCTCCCCAGGGCAGACGGCCACACCACAATCCCTTCTCCTTCAGTCTCTTCTCAAGGTCTTGGCCACCCACACACATGCACCAGTCTTTCAAGCAGCAGTCTAAGACTCATACTATGCAGCCAGCTATGTGGGATCCATCACCATGCCCTCCACGCCACCTCCCGGCCTTTAATTCCAGTTTTCTATGAAGTTCCTTCATAACAATGTTACAAAGTTATCTTGATATTTTAATAACTGGCACAGTTGTATTAATATGGTATACCTGCCCTGCAGAAAGACCTGATTGTTCTTGACCGAAGAATTGGCTTTAGAAAAATTGCTTTACCTTTCTGAATGTCAGCACCTTTATCTGGAAAGTAGGGGTGTCGGGAGTACATACTTGGTAAAATTGCCCAGGGGATTAAATGAGATAATGCATGAAAAGTGCTGAGGCTAGCTCAGAGCTGGCAGAAAGTGTTCAGTGAGTGACGGCTGTTACATTGTGATGGTTATCCACTTTGTCGTTGCGATTGCTATTTTAAATGGAAACAGCTTGGTGCATATTGAGTCTGTCTAGAAGATTTGAGACATTTCTGTCTAGATTTGTGTATGGATAGAGATTTCTGCTCAAACTTTATGATAATCTTGAAAGCACTGATAGAAGAAGTTGTAGAAAATGATGCTTTAATTTGCTGTGCTTTTTTTTTTTTTGCTATAGGGCGCTTGCACTCGCCAGACAGACAGAGAGAGAGACAGAGAGACAGAAAGTGAGAAATTACCCCCGGGGGGATGGCCACACCACAATCCCTTCTCCTCCGTTCTCCTCTCGGGATCTTGGGCACGCACGCACATGCACCTGGCATGAGTTTTAAGCCACTGGGTCCAGGAAGCGAACCGCAGTCGACCACGTGGGAGTCCAGCGACATAGCCATTACGCTAACTGCTGGTCCCAATTTGCTGTGCTATTATTACCATAACCGAATAGCAATGGGCTCACAGATTAAGTTTCTCAGGTGTAGAGAAAATCTTGTCTTATGCATCTTAAAAGCAATTTCTTCAGCGGTCAGACAGTGGGTCAGTGGTAATAGAACACTGCAATGCTGGACTCACATGGAAAGGTTCTGGGTTCATGTCCAGGTCGTCCTGGCATATGCTAGGCTGATGTATGTATCTGCAGTCAGAGTTTGCTAAGGCTGGGGGTGGATTTGGCATGAAGACCCTGCTGGGCTGTGTCTTCTTCTCTGTCATGGAATGAAAGAAAGAAACTTAACAAAACAAAACAATTTCCTCACTCTTTTCAAGTTATTACTGTATCTTAACTGAATTATAGCTGTATCTAGAGGCATTTTTATTTTCCTGCTATTGTATAAGGTCATTGAATAGAATAAATAAAATAAATTCAGAAGGGAGTATATCTTACTTAAGATTGCCTTAATATTAACGAAATGCCTTGGAATATTCCAGGCACACATATGGGGCAGGGAAATGTTATAAAATAGTAGGTGAATAGAATCATTCTGAATACACGAAGGAGCTTATTAAGTAAAAGAATATTTTGAAGTGAATCAATACTTCTATTTTTTAAAGTTTATTTTCATTTATTTCTTCCATGTTCCAGAGAGACAGTGTGAGTGAGCATGTGTGTGTGTGTGTGAGTGTGTGAGCAGGAGAGAGAGTACCCAGACAGAACCCAGATCCATATCCACCGCCAGCCCTCACTGAGACGGGGTCATGGGGATGTGCATGCCCTGAACTCACAGGGAGATCTCTGGACTTGAACCAGGAACCTTCCCTGTGGAATTGCCTCACAGTGTCATGTTTTACCATTGCACCATCATTTAGCAATTTTTATTTCTTTTATAAAGTTTCCCCTTCGCAGGCCCGCTCAGTGGTACAGAGGTGATGTGCTGCTCAGGTGAGCTGGATCCCTATAGGAGACTGTGGGTTCAGTTCCCTGGCCAACTTGTAAGTGTTGGCACATGCAAACCCATGATCCAGGCTGGCTGGGAGGCTGGGGTGGGAGGCAGAGAAACCGTGTTGTGGGTGTTTATCTCTCTCTCCCTCTCTCCCTCTGGTTCTCTCATGAAAGAAGTAAATAAACCTTAAACCTTTTTCCCTTTCATATATTGAGTTCAATTGCTGTGGGTATGGTGTGTATATGTTTGTTGAAGTGCTCCTTAAAAATAAACAGCTTTATTGAGATATAATTCACATAATAGACAATGAATCAATTTGACTATAAAAGTCAATGGCTTTTAGTATATCTTCAGAGTTGTAACAATAATCACAACTATCGATTTTTGAAGATTTTCATCACCCCAAAAAATATGTTTAATTTTTGCACATTTATGAACTTCTCATATTTCTTTCATTCATTTAAAATTTTATTCCATTGTGGTCAAAGAATGTAGTTTTTATGATTTTAACCCCTTACACTTTTAAAGGATGGTTTTATGGCCTATACTATGGTGGACTGAGAATGCACTGCGTGCACTTGAGGATGGACTCAAGTTGTTACTGTGAAAGTGTTCTGTGGATGTGTGAAGTCCAGTTAGTCTATGGTGCTGTTCAAGTCATCACTTTCCTTTTAGACCTCCCAGTTATTTCATCCGTTATTGAAAGTGGGTTATTGACATTCCTATTTACTACTGTTAAATTTTCTACTTCTCCCGCCACTTCTGTCAGTTTTTGCCTCCTGTACTTGAGCCTCCTTCTGCAATATAATGGCCCCTGCCTGGGAGTAGGGGAACAGGAAGCCCTGGGCCTAGCAGCCCTTCCTGGAATAGTCTCCATCTGGCTGAGCTGTATTGTAGATCAAATGCAGACCAACAGCTTTTAATTCAGATTTAGTAGACTTTCTTAAATAAAGATTTATCTATTTGCTGTATGCCCTGAGGGAAATTTCCAGAGATTCATTTTTTTCCCTGGTTGCCAGAGGGTGAATGTGCTTGCCACAGAGAGAAAGAGAAAGAGAGAGAGAGAGAGGGAGAGAGGGAAGGAGAAACACCCCAGTGGTGTGTGGTCATGCCACAACTCCTCTCTACCATTTTTCTATCCTGTTTGGATTTGGGGCACACATGCACATGTTCCAGTGTTTTTCATTATCAGGGCCAGGAGTCAAACTACAGTTAGCATGTGGGATCCAATTCCTTTAACCACTAGGGCAACGACTAATCTGAATGTACTTAAATCTGTAATTTCTCACTGAGGATCAAAGAGACTTAGTAACAGACCAGAGGGCTTTTTTAAAATAATTTTTAATTTCTTAAAAAAGTTTTTGTCATAGGGTATGTGTGGAGAGAGGGAGAGAGAGGGAAAGGGAGAAATCACTCCCAAGGGGAGAATGGTCATGCTGAAGATTCTTCTCTCCATTCTCTTCTTAGGATTTTGGGCATACACGTACATGTGCCTGGCATGATTCTCAAGCCTCCAACTCTGGGATTCAAACCACAGTCAACCACATGGGAGTCCAGTGCAATCATGTGACCTGCTGGCCCCAGAGGGATATTTTGAATGTATCTTAAAATTCTACTTTATACATTTCTTCCTAGTTATTTAAGAACACAACTCATTTTCTTTTCTTTTCTTTTATTTTCCCCTCTAAACTTTGTACCTACACCGTCTCTTTAGAAAAAGAAAAACCTTTCACAGGAAGTGACTTGAATTCAGTCGGTCGTAGACTTCTTCAGCTCCAACCAAAAGTTAGAGCAGGGGCAAGAATACGGGCATGGGCAGAGCTGACCAGTGAAGGAGCCCCAGGAGTCAGGGGTGTGCACTGGAGAGGGAAGCGCGGCCCACGCTGGGGTAACCTGGAGTTCACTGCATCTTGAAGTGTAGTGGGCCAGCCTTTTAGGAGAAAAGGTCACTGTAACATTGTACTTTGAGCTAATTCGCACTGGATGGCAGATGTTTTGAAAATGTGGAGACTAAATGAGGAGACCTGGGAACGTGAAAACTCTTACAGTGTTTTTATCCCCTGGTACGTGCATTCTGAGTGGTTCTTTTACTGAGCACTAAAAATGCTGAGATTGAATGATCTGGGCCTAACACTTGACTGCAGGGAGTTTATACCTTCTGACGGAGAAAGAAATACACCCAGAACAGGATATTTTTGAGGTTAAAGGAAATGTTTTTTCCCACCACACACATTTAGAGCACTCAAGGAACAAAACATGATGCGCTCACTTTCAAGCAGAAATCCAGGAGAAAGCTGTAGTTACTTTGCTCAAATTGATCTCATTTAGCACTTCGGGTGAAGGTACGCAAAGTTAAGTACGATGAACCCCACTTCACCCTGCCTGATGTAAAGAGAAAAATGAAAAGATACAATACAAAACAGTCTAAACTGATAAACTGAATTTACTGTCAGTGTTCTACCTGAGCTGAGAAAAGAATTCAGACTCCCTATGGAAGGCAGAAACTTTCTCAAAAACAGAATTTCTGAAGTTCATGTAAATAAACAATTTGCTAACATCTATGAGCATTTGTTATGTGTCAGGCCTGATTCTAAGAGCTTTGTGCACATTAATTTTTTTTCGTTGAAATAACTCGCTATGATACACTGTGTCTGATTCCACAGTTTGTTAATGAGGAAATTTTGTTTAAGCCACTATACCATCCGTATTGCCCCCATGGTTTCCAGAAGGCTAGATACAGGATAAAAGTGATCAATAATGCTGATTGGGCATTGGGTAACAAGGCAGAAAAGCATCCATGCCCGAATCATGGTGGCAAAGGGAGACCTGGGGAGCCCTGGAAAAGGCTGTGGGACTGGCGTATCATGATTTTTCAAAGTAGAGCTGTCAAGAGCTGGAAAGAAAGGCACCCTATGTCCTTGCTTGAAATGCAAAAGATCCATCCTCAAAAGATTGATACTGAAAGAGGAAACCTCATTACTCATTTTTTATTGACATGACCATTGTGAAGAACTATAGCTCTTTTTTGTCGTATAGAACACCCAGGCAGGCAGCAATCTGACTTCTGAGGGGTTGATTGTCGTATTATTAGTTAGCAAGTGCAGGATACTCAGAATATTAAGTTTTTTCCTCCAACACTCATCAACTATGGCCTAAATCCAAGTACTGTTGAGTAATATAATAGTACATGTTGGTTACTTTCCCTAAGCCTGTCCTCCTTCCTTTCTCTTCTCTCCATCCCTCCCTCCTTCCTCCTTATTTCCTTGTTTCCTGTTTCCTTTCTTTCCATTACTCAAGAAATAGTCACCGAGCACCTGCCACGTCCCAGTGACTGGTATTCAGTGGAGATCAACAGCAAATTTAGTCTCTAGCACCTTGAAGTTTATAGACCATGGACGATCAACAGCCACACACACCTGGTGAAACTGCCCAGGTGACAAAAGCCATAACAGAAGGCATGTGATTTTTGGGAGACCTCTTGGTGGGGCTGCCTGCCTAGTCACAAAGGGCAGGGCATGATTCTTTCATGAGACCGTGATCAAAACCAAGACATAGAACACGAGAATTGGCTGGACAGTGGTACATTAACAAAGGGCCTCAGGAAGGGCTCAGTGTAGCAGCCTCATGGCAGAGCCTACATGAACGTCAGGATCCAGAGGGCTGTGCGTGTGTGTGGAGTGCGGCGGAAGCCGTGTGAAGCAGGGCCGAAGAGGAGAGGCAGGAGTAGTGCATGAAGGGCCTGGCTGACCTTGTTAAAGGTTTGTTTTTGGTGAGCCATGGGTTGTGAGCACCAGGGTGGTGTGGCTGGCTGTGCATTTTGAAGAGACTCTCTGGCTCTAGGGAAGGCAGTGAATGGTGTAGATGGTAAGACTGAATTTGGGTAGGTCACCTGAGGGCCGTCAGGCATGGGTGTGTTGAGCCTGATACATCCTCTGAGGTACTCCCTCAGTGCAGTCAGGTAGGGTGCATTGGGCTTTAGATTCTCTTGTTGTTATGTACCATCCTTGCCTATGTGGTGGGTCAGAACATGACCCCCCCAAAACATGGCACTTTGGCATATTTTGAGAAATTTGGAAACTATGGAAGTGAGGAGACCACTGTTACCTCCCCACACCTTTCTGTGTGAGAACTGGCCAGAGGTAAGCCCTGAGACCTTCATGAACAGGTGTCCCGTCTTATACCTGGAGGCCAAGAAGAATCCAAATGGAAAGGCCACGCTGGTCTCAGCAACCCCCAACCTACCCATACGGTTTATTACCACCAGATCATATCCTTCTTATCCAATTACATTGCTACACAACTGTTTATTCTTCGTTGAATCGAAACTTTAACAATGCAGTTTTCCCTGGATCCTTCTGTCTGAGAATTCTAGTGTCCTGTAGAACTGTGGTTAAATGGGGCCAGCAGGAAGTGTGGTGATTAAGGTGCTGAATCCCACATGGCCTACTCCATGGTTTGAGTCCCAGACCCCGTGGTTTGGAAAACTTGTCAAGCCTCCAGGGGTGATTTCTCACTTTTCCTCACTCCCTGTCTCTCTCTAGTGAGTACACACACCCTATGGCAAAAATCTAATAAGAGTAAAGAAAGAAATCTGTGGTGTTTTTCTCTTGTTAACACAAGGGGTATCAGCCATGGCCGTTTTCATGAGTGAAGAGAAGGCATCACTTTCTCTCCTCCAAATGCACAGAGTACTGGAATTAGGGAAAGTCAGACAAGATTGCATATAATTACACAGTGAGACTCTTAAGTATTACTGAAACTTAAAAAAAGCTGATTACTATTATTAATTTTTTAAGGTTTTTGCCTATAGGGTACATACTCTCACCAGAGAGAGAGAGTGAGATGGAAAGTGAGAAATCACCCCCCAGCAGGGATGGCCACACAGCAATCCCTTCTTCATTTTCCTTGTGGAATCTTGGACACTCACACACACATGCCCAGTGTGATTTTTCAAGCTGCCAGGTCCAGGACTCGATCTGTAGTCAGCCATGTGAGAGTCCAGTGCCTTAACCACCATACCACCTGCTGGTCCCAAAATCTGATTATTATTTTTATGAGTTTGTAATGAGCAGCAAATTCATTCTAATATTGAGATTTTTTTCTCAGAGAATTCAACAAAAATGTCCACATGATTTATGCTTCTATAAACTTCAGTATCAAGGATGTATGAGTATCATTGAAAACTCATTATTCTTCTCATTTTACTGCATTTTAGACTTGTGTTTATGGTAATGATAATTCTAAACTAAGCCCAGAATGACCCAGACTGTCTCCACGTAGGCTATGTAATGAAAGTAAAGGCATTCCATAGGTGTCCTCTTTTCTGTAATCTTGCATCTTGACTTGTCAGGTTTCTTCTCTTTTAATGAAGAGAAACTTCCCATTAGAGTTCAGAAATCCACAACACGCCATTCGTTTTTCTGCACTTCACACCTGTGTGTCATCAACTCCCAGTGCGTTTATTAGACTCTGAGGACGGTATTGAGGCTGAAGAGGCAAACAACAAATGATCCAGTGATTTGCGATGTGTGTATCATGAAGTTTCTCAAGAATATTACCTACCCTTAAGACTGGGTTTAAGATCGAAGTCCTTGGATGAATGAGATGGCACAGTGCATCATGAGGATTTTGCTGAAAAGTTTCACCTAACAGCGCGCTTCAGGTAAAAACATCTTACAGCGGAGGACGATAATTCATGTTACAGCAAATCGGAAGTAAAAAATGTCCGACACAAAACCAGGTACACGAAACATCACCTTCCCAGTGAATGGGTCCTGACAGATCCATTCCACCTACATAGTTTCAGGGCTTTCTCGGCTTTGTCTAAGGTGCCTAATAGAGCCCAAGGCCGCTGTGAGAAAATCTGAACGAGTCAGGGTGGTATGAAAAAATGGATATGGGATGGGGTTTTCAGAGCAGTAAAATGGCGGTGGCTGGAGAAATCTTCCTGACGGTGATATTCGACTCCCATAGCAACACACATGCTTTATCTACGATAGTCACACCCCAAATATTCCATTTTGATTTTAACTTCAAGCCAAATTCATTGGTGTCTTCTGCCTGTGGATTATTGGAAGTGTCTGAAAAGTAATAAAATTCTGATTTGATTAGAAGGGAAGATTACACCTGGTAGACAGAAAGGTTCATTTCTTCCATAAACGTGAATACCTGTTGGACAGGTATGATGGAGGGTGCTCAGGAGAAAGTGAGCAAGGCGAATTGATATTTTCAAGAGTTTACAGTCTAGTGGGGGAGACAGACCATGAAATAGCAATTCGGTCCTTTATATAAAATGTTTCCGTATGTTTAAATACAGGGCACATAAAAGGGCACCTCCAAAATCACCTTCCTGGGGGAAATGACTTCTAAGCTAGGAGTCGGCCAGGGAAAGGGAGGGAAGGGAGAGAGGAGGGTGAGGAAGGGGCTATCGAGGCAGAGGAACAGCATAGCAGAGGCCTGTGGTGAGGTGGTGTCTGAGAAGTGATAGAGGCTGACCGCAGCACAGGGCTAGAGGGCTTGGGTTGCACAGTGGACCCCAGAAGGCGCAGGCTCCTTAGGTGGACAGTGGTAGCCATAGCTGGCCCTCACAGGGGATGAGACAAAGCAGTCAAAGGCTTCGGGACTTGAGCAGACTGTGTGAGGATAATAGCAGGGATCGACATTCCCAGGCCGCCACCTGGATTTCCCGACGCTGTCCTGCCGAGAGACTGCAGTCTGCTGCTTCTGAACACACGAGCACAGTATCACACAGGTCCTGGTTGTGAGCCGTGAGAAGAGGACACTCCTCTGCCTTAGAGACCTTACTTAGAAGGAGGAAACATAATCTGCATTTTTATTTTTTCTTTTCTGGCTCTTTTATCTTCTTTCTGGCTCTGTTGTTTATAATTATGATTCCATCAATTTTCTATACCTTCTGTAACTTATTTCCTTTACTTAAAGGGAATGTGCACTTACCAGAGAGACTGAGGTCTGGGAGAGAAAGCACCCCCATGGGGCATGTCACTCTGTGACAGGATTTTCTATCCTGTCAGGGTTTCTATCCTGTCAGTGTGTTTCCTAAACTGCTGGAGCTGGGATTTGAACCCAGTCAGCCCTGTGGTATATTGCTCCTTAACCACCAAATTATGGGGCTGGCTTACTTATCAGAATTTTTTATGCATTTGTTGTTTGGACAATTATTTGCTATTTGAATTAAGGACAGAGAGCAGAGACCTCACACAGAGACCCTGGCATGGCCCCAGCAAGGGACTGAACCTGGAGAGAGCTGGTAGCAACCAGCTGGTAGCGGTGAAGAGGAACCCCTGGCATCACATTCAGTTCTGACATCTGGATCCCTCACTTGTTCATCTAGGACTCTTGGAGGAGGAAGGGAGGCTTCATCGTGGGCCATCACTTGCTCCTGAGAGGCTGCAGGAAACATTCTCTATAACTTTGCTGCAGACAACTCGGGTTGGTCAAGACAGTTCATGACTACTCAGAAGAAAAGCGCAACTGGAGCTGTGCATGGAGGTGACCTCACCCACGGCCTGCTCTGAATTGTCAGAGGATGGGGAGCTTGGGTGCATTGTGATGGGAGACTCAGTTCCTGGGCACAGACCTTTAAGGTTAGAGACATGCTGTGAGATGCAACTAGAAAGACAAGTTTTTGTTTGTTTACTTTTAGTTTTTACTCTCAGGCACATGTTCTCAACAGAGAGATAAAGAGAAAGCCAGAAATCACAGTCCAGGGGTATGGCCACACCAAAATCCCTTTCCTCTAGTTTTCTCTGGAGGTTTTTGGGCATGTACTCACACACACCTGGCATGAATCTCAAGCACTGTTGGTCATGTGGGATCCATCTCCATAACTCCATGCTACCTGTTGGTCCAGGACAAGTCGTAACAGTACAGTATGCCCAGGAGAGACTGCCAGGCGGGCAAGCTGCCAGGTGACAGTTGCACTCGGAATGGGTTAGGTGTTACTTTTATTGCAGAAATTGTTATGAGTACTTAGCAGGGGAGGTCTGTCACTGGAGTCAGCTCTGTTGTTTATTTTCATGAGCTTTTGTCACACTTGGGCACTTCTTGCCTGGTAAGAGAGGGGAAGGGGAATTTGAGTGCCTGGTTGGGCAAAGTTGGATGCATGCCCGGTGTGGATTTTGAAGGACTGAGCATGTGAAGGATTGAGCACGCACATAGGGATGATTTTGCCCAAAACAATCTAGTGCCACCTTTAGAAGGTGAAACATTGTCAAGCCCCCGGGTGGGTGCCTGTGTGCACAGGCATTGCTGCAGCGGAGGAAGACAGTGACACTCTCCTGGTCCTCTCATGACAGTTTGAGCAGTGAAAGTAGATAACCTATTCTCCCCTTTGGTGCCAGGGGTCTGGCTTTAACCCTGACAACCACGAGCAATGTGCCAGATGCTCTTTGTGCCGGTGCTGGGACTCCTTGCTCATATCTACCTATACTTTTAACAGTCCCTTCTTGGGCTTTGATCCCAACCAAGCTGCAAGTCAAGCAATCGCATTCAGGTTCTCATCACACTGGTCAGGTCAGTGGTGCTTTTGGCTAAGTTATAATCTCGTCCTCCTCAGCTCCTTACTTGACTGACTCCACACTCTTATACTCGGACTACTGCTCCCTATGGGGTCCAGCGGCTGTGTTGTCCTGCTTCGGTCTTCTTCATGAATGCCTTCAGATTTCTTTTCTAGTCCAAAGGGAGCTCTGGTTTTTTTAGGACAATTAAAATGTTCTCAGCTTTTTCAAATTTGAATGATCATTCTAAAAAGCTTCTTGGCCATTTGATGGCTGGGGTCTGAAAAGAGCTTTCTCGTCTTCACAGTGATGGACACTTATGATGCTCCTAAACCTGCTGTCCTCTAGGGCTGCCACAGGGCTGACTGGAAACAGGAAGTACTATTTTAAACTAGCATACCCAGGGTTTTATTTCATAGATGTGCAGAAGAGTCCATTCAAACTTTAAAAAATGTGGGGAATCTTAAATTATTTGGGTTTCTATATATGACTAGTGACTTCTCTTTCAATTCCTGATGAAAATCAAAGGACTCTAGGCAATTCATTTCATGTAAATGTTGACTATTCTGTCTCATTAAAAAAATTATACATGATGGATGGGATTAAAGGGTGAAATGAGGTCTCAGCAAAAACAAATACACGGGAAATATTCTTGAATGTTCTGTATTCTGAACAAATAGATAACTTAGAAATGTTGTGTTAGAAATTATTAGCCAATTTTAGTCTTCAGAAAAATTATGTGACTTAGTAGGTCTACATTAGAAATCACCTACCACGGGGCTAGCAGGTGGTATGGTGGTTCAGGTGTTGGACTCCCACACGGATGGCCACGGTTCGAGCTTTGGCCTGCTGGCTAATCACCCAGGGCATATGTGCGTGCATGCCCAAAACCCCAGGAGAAGAATGAAGGAGAAGGGATTGTGGTGTGGTCATCCTCATCTGGGGGTGATTTCTTACCTTCCCTCTCTCTGTCTCTCTCTGGCGAGTGCATGCACCCTCTGGCAAAAAACCAACCAAACAAAAAAACCCAAAAAACAAAACAAAAAAAAAAAAAGAAAGGAAAAGAAAAAAGAAAAAAGAGATCACCTACGATATACAATTACCAAATAGAATCTCCTTTAGATTTGAACATGGCATATAGGAAATAGCTGTCATGTTCTGTGATTAAAAACAGCTTATAGGAGCCTTTAAAAATTTAAGTGCTAATAATGGAAAGTGTACATATTTTAAAATTTTTTAGAGAGAGAAATTTTTACTAATGCCTTCCTTTCCCAGCTGCTCACTATCAACCACCTCTTCCAAGTCAGCTAAGATCTAGGCTTATCAGGACATTATAAGAGGTGACCCAAAAGGTCTGAGTGAGACTCAAGCTCTGCCAGGATCCAGAAATTCCCATTTAGGGCCTGGGAATTAAAAAACAGAACTCTCTTTGTTAAAGGAAAGATATTCGATGATGTATGTTAAAGCATTGTAAGAAAAACAACTCAGGATCCCTACAATAAAGAGTGGCCACTTGAAGGAAGTCTTTCAGTGAGGGAGAAATGCCGGGCTCAACTTCAAATGAAGCATGGGAAGGGGATCGGTAGATGGAAAATTACTAGGAGGAAACATTGGTAGTAAGGGTACTCTAGGTAAGCTGAACTAGCAGGATTCTGGAAGAGAGGCCAGGGAATGAGGGACCTATCAGGAGGATAGACAATGTTAAAAACAAATTTAGACAAACCCCAATTTAACAGAGTTTATTTAAACCAAGGGCGGACGACTTAAATCGGGCAGATTCCTGGAAGATGGCTTCTGAGAGAGTACAGCTAGCCACATGATTTACAGGGAATATATATGGGCAGAATAGGAAAATTGACGTGTACCATAAAGAAGGGAGAGTGTCATAGGAAAACGTAAGTGAGGGAGTGAGGTAGAGAGATCACTGGTTACAGGTGGAAGGTAGGCTGCACAAACAGCCTAAAAGGTGAGCTTTTGGTGGCCGACTGAAATGTAACTAGCATGATTGGTTTTAACTTAATAATCAACTCTGATTTTATATATATATATATATATATCTCTTAACTGGTATGATTTCGGCTTATCCAGAGGGATCCAAATGTGGGAGTACAGGGGTCATTTTAGGCCAGAATAGTTTTCTTTAACAACAGATACTGAGGATGAGAGTGAGGGTTCTGGTTAAATTGACTGAGTAGGTTCTTTGCTAAAATTAGTATAGGACGTGGGCCCAAGAGAAGGCTCAGATGTCTGGCTAATTTGGCCAAAGTGACACACAAAATCATGGGCCCAATACCCAATGCAAGAACAGCAGTTAACCCCATTATTTGTCTCATGCTCACAAAGAATTAGAGATGTGAACCCAGAGAGGGGATAGCAAAGAGCAGTTTATTGAAGGAGAGAACAGCTCCCAGGCAGGAGGGGGGGTCTCAGAAAATGGGTTGCTGAAGAGGAACTGTGGCAAGGGGTTTTTAACTTGGTCAGGAAGGACTTTGTCTGGGCTTGTTCTCAAGAGGGACTTGTGCATGCATTCCCCTCCTGGTGGGGGTCACATACTAGATGGCCCAGTTATTTCCCTATTTGTGGAGTAGGTATAAAGGTCAAGAGGCTCTTCATCTAAAAGCTTTAGGCCGTAAAAGACCATTGCCTTCTTCCTGGAATGTGGTGGGACCAGGAAAAAAGCCTTTGTTTTAGGTCAATCATTAAGTCACTGCTGCAAAGTTGTTTCTTGTGCTGCAGTGGAGCTGTTGTGTCTCCATTTAAAAACTTTGTTAATTTGTGAGTCCATTGTGGGCCTATCCCCCAACTACAATTTTAGGGTTCTTGTCTCCTACCTCACATGGGTTTTAAATAGTAGTTAATGCTCACAAGAATTCTTACATCATTTAGGCTCATGGTATGGGTGTCCGTTGGCTCTTTGTGACTAGCTATAGTTTTGGTGGTATTTTCCATGTATTTTGGGCCTGTCAGCTTTTCTCATAGTTTTCATTGGGTCTGGGTACTTTAGATTTCAAAGTTAGGCGTTGTCTGATCTTGGCCCCAGACTCTACTTTTTCTTGTGTATGACCTTTGGGGGAGGTTATAATTGTTGGTTCAATTTGGAGTCCACCACAGTTGCAAGTGATAAAGGAGAAAGAAACTAGATTTTTAAAGAACCTAGATCTAGCTGGCTGGCTTTGTGTGACTGTCCTGTCGTCCTTCTATCTTGCTCTCCTGGTGCCTTTCCTAATTATTTCTCCCTCAAAAGCATCTTTATTGCCAGAATGAGGCTTAGTGGGTTGTGGAAAACTGTGGATTTTGACATCCTGTGGAGCTCTGCAAAGATGGGTAGAGCTTGTTGGGGATAGGAATTACTAGAAAAATCTGCTATACTCTTAGAATGCAGACAGCTGAGTGTGTGAGCTGAGGGCCCGCCCTTCTCAAGGCTGTATTGCTAAGGAGGCCAGGGAGAAGAGCCTGTAAAAATTAAATATCAAAACTTACAGAGAATAATAAAGACCAATCTCATTTATGAACAGAGATATGAACATTTTAATAAAATGTTAGCAGAATCATATACAATGACCAGGTTGGATTTATTCATTATTCAAAGAATAAATCCAAGGATGGTTCAATAGCAACATACATGATGAAACTACATCAGCATAATAAATTACATTAAAAGTGGAGGAGAAACTCAGTATAGTCATACCATGAGGTGTAAAGGTATTTGATGTAATTCAGTAACAAATAAAAACAATGAATAAGGTAAAAATAAGTAAAAACTACTTTGTATGTTGAAGACTCTTTCTAAGTATGGTTGCTAATAATTAAAATATAAAACCATGAGGGACCAGCAGATGGCATAGTGGTTATGTCACTGGACTCCCAGATAGCTGACTGTGGTTTGAGTGCCAGACCTGGTGGCTTGAAAATCATGCCAGTTATGTGTGCATGAATGCCCAAGATCCTGGGAGGAGAATGGAGGAGAAGGGATTGTGGCATAGCCACCCCTCC
>NW_006205449.1:2307605-2318011 GCF_000334495.1 Tupaia belangeri chinensis
TGTGTGTGTGTGTGTGTGTGTGTGTGTGTGTATACATATGCATATGTATGTATATATGCAAAATCATACAGTGTTACCCAATCAGAGACAAAATTATCCGTTACCATAACTCAAAATTTTGAGGATTCTTCTTACTGAATTTTATAGAGAAAAATGAATGAAACTATTATTATAGAGGTTGGAAAATAAAATATCTTCATAGTGTGGCTCTTTATAGGCCACCTCCTGTAATGGAGGAGGTAAAAAGGTATTCTTCAATATTTCATGGCATTGCTTAAAAAGTAGACTTTGCTGTTAAAAGAGAAAACGTTAAGTCTGTAAGATAGAGAGACATGTAGTCTTCCAAGTTTTCATCGTGGTGAGCTGTGAAGGGCCTAGGACATGCATGTGTCCCACTCTAGCTGAGGGACTCTGCTCCTCTGGGAATCTTCCTTCCTAGAGGATGAGCGCGAGCAGGTAGCCCTGCTCTTGGGAGATGCACGGGTTGTTTGAAGCCAAGTGGCCTCATGTGGAGTGACAAATACTCCCAGTGGTTTCTGAGTCCGTCAGTTGCCTTGTGTCTGGAGAGCTTGGTGAAGGGGTGGACTTCCTACTTGTGACCTCAGCCAGAGAGAGTAAGTTTCTCTGAAATAAAGCTGAGTGCGGCTCCTCTTGCCAGATCAAGGGGAGACTCCAAATTAGTAGAGAATCGGTTTTGGACACTCCTACCTCTTGAATAATGGGGAAAGAAAAGCATGAAATATATTATTTGGCTGGAGATATGATTTTATGAAAAGAAAATCCAGAAAGTATAACTTAAATGAAATTTTTGTACCTACTAGCAGTTTACCAGGTAAACGTAAATATGTGAAAAGTTTAATTCACAATTGCAACAAAATTGGTGAAATACCTAGAAACTGCTTTAATAAGAAATATACAGTATTCCCATAAAAGTAATGATAAGAATATGAGGCATGCAGAAAAGTTCTCAAGTGCAGAGATTATATGACCTTGAATAGTAATATTTAATAAAAACCCATAAATCAAATCCCCAAAGTGTAAATATTATAGATAATTGAATCCTAATTAGAATCATATTTGGTGAAATACCTAGAAACTGCTTTAATAAGAAATATACAGTATTCCCATAAAAGTAATGATAAGAATATGAGGCATGCAGAAAAGTTCTCAAGTGCAGAGATTATATGACCTTGAATAGTAATATTTAATAAAAACCCATAAATCAAATCCCCAAAGTGTAAATATTATAGATAATTGAATCCTAATTAGAATCATATTTTAATTATATAAAAATTTCATATAGAAGATAAATATTTAGGACTAAATAATGGGAATTTAACATGTAACAAGAGTTAATATTTCAATTCAATCACAAACTAGTAAACTATTTCTTTAATAAAAGGTGGTATCACAAATCGAAATTTGCCAGGAAAAAAACAATTGTGCTCTTATTTCATATAAGAATTCTAAACGAGAAGAAAATAACAACACACAAAAGTAAAAAGATAATTTAGATGAGCAATTAAGAAATGGTTCTAAAAAATCCAGCAGTATAAGGAAGATAACAAATCTAACTATAAAAGAAAGATGTCGTCTAAACAATGTAAACAGACCAATGATGGTTTAAGAAAACATCTGCAATGATGCTCTATCTTTTCTTAAACTGTGAATAACCTAAACAACATAAACAAATGTGTCATGTAAACTATCGTCTGTATTTACAGAGAGAGGTATGAAATGTTTTCACTAAGTGTAATGGTAGTTCTCTCAGGGTAGCGGTTTTTTAGGTGACTGCTTATTTAAACTTTTATGTGTTGCTCAAAAATTCTATTACGATTATTTTCAGTTTACATATGCAGTAAAATATGGTTTTTAAACTTGGGAAACTAATAAAAAAGAACCTATATTTTCCTGAAAGCATAATCATGGGCATTAGATTACCAAGATCTCTGATATTCATATATTTGGATGATTCTGTTTCTGGTTAAAACAAAACAAAACAAAACAAAAAAAAACCCAAAAGAACAAAAAAACCTGTCACCTCTAGAAATGCCTTCCTGCTTGGACTCTGTTCTTGGTAGTACAGTGATTTTTAGACAGAAGCCCTTGGCCAGGCAGCATAACGAAGCTGGTAATGCCCTCTTTGGAAGGTTTGACATTCATCTTTGTATCTTTCATTTGTGCCTTGCTGGTAGCAGCAGCATCTACTCCCCAGTAGTTGCTTATGAATTTCCTGGGGGCTTTCAGCTTGCAAACCCATGCATCACAGGACAAAGGGACAAATCACAGGAATGGCATCAGAGGTGTTCTGTCATTTATTTTTTGGGTGTTGAAAGGTACCAGCTGCCCTCTGGAAAACCAATAACCACTTGGAAGGAAAATGGCTTCTTGTGTGCTTTCCCTTCTTTATAAAAACATGACAGCAATTCCATCATATCCACAGTTTTAGATTAGTATTATGGGGAATGACTTTTGATCAGTTATTTTCTATCCTGGATCCAAGTTGGTAGCATTTTAAGTCTTCTTTGATATACTGTCATCAAGATCTGAAGCAAGACAGCTTCTGAAGGTCACGCGAAAGTAAGCCAAGATCTGGATGAGGAACCCTAATGGTCACAAGACAGCTGGGGAGACTTGGAGCCCTCAGCTTCACTTCCTGATTTTAAACAAGTGCATGCCAAAGACATACGTTTTTCAAATTAAATCTCTGTAACCACATACTAATCTGTTTTTTTTTTTTCTTTCATGCACAATGGGACCCTCAGAAATGGGATCAGTTTTTAAATTTGAATGTGTAAAAGGATGCTATCTGCCTGATACTTTGAGGCACTACAACCTTTATAGTTAATGATAATCCAGGTTCGCAAAGATCACAGGAATGCATAAAACAGAGACTAAGGAGATGATTTAAAAGAGACATTGTAAAGATGACCAGAAGATGATTGAAATGGACTGAAACCATTCTCTAAAGTTTGAGCGGCGTATAGTTGTTTACTCAGTTACCCTGGCATAATCGTACACGTACACACACAGGTGAGCGTATGCATTATGTAACGTATATAAAGATGAAGTGGGCCTCATCTCTTGGAAAATAACCAGCACATAGTAGGTACTCAAAAGACATGTGGACATTCATATGCTAATTTCCAGTTTCTCCCACTTAGAAAACCAGTGAAACCATCACTTTTAGTCCAAGGCTGGTTCCTTCATCGTTTTGACTCCATGCTGTCTATTAACTTTTCCTATGTCCAGATTAAGTACATCCGGAATAATTTCTCACCTGCCTCAGGGAGCTGGACACCAGTTGGTCTGTAATAGCTTGTTCCTTAAAGAGTGAGCTTCTGTCTGTGCAGAGTGGCATGGCAGCTGCCTTGACCTGAAGGCCATTTCTTCAGTCAAGGGAGTGTGTCCACACTGGCTTTGCCATGAATCTTAATGGCAGGAGGTCTCTACTGCATGGAAGATGCTGAAGTCGTCAGTACTCTCTGGGTACTTGTAGTCAATGCCCCGTTTGGCCATTAGCACTTGGAATTCTCTGCCTAACCACTTTAAGCCAATTAGATTAGAGATTTGCAGGATTAAGAAAATAATTCCTAATACATTGCAGTCATCACACTTTCATTAACTTACTTGTTTACGTTCCCCCCCTCTGCTGCTTGACCAGAAATGCCTTAGTTGTTTTCATTCTATCTATAGTACAGCAAATCATAGTCATTCAGTGTGTCTTATTGATAAATTTTGCTGTTTTACTGAATAAGGTAAATCACATTAAGAAGCTTGTTTGTATTTCTTATTCAGTAATTAAAACATCAAGTTCTGAGTGTTGAAATCAAAGACTATCCTTTAGAAAATTAGGGTTTCTACATTGGTGATCAGTTTCCAGAATAAGGATAATTTTGAAAAGTATCATTAGTTTTAAGAGAAATAGAGTTAGTAGATGAAAAAAACTTTAAAAACTGAAAATTCAGACTGGGTAAATTTGTAACACTTTCACCATTTTGGAAATAACTTAGGTGAAATGTAACAGTTTATTTATTATCACTGAACTAGTAAAAATAGCAGTGGAGTAAAAAAACATAAAGGTCTAGACTAAGTTTCTTATTTTCTGATTGTCAACCTGTAGCAGGCTAGTTTGAGCTTTCTAATGAGAACAATTGGAACAAATGTTTAGTCACGGGGAGATCCATTTGAGGACCGCTCAGAGGAGATTCCAGGAGTGGGTATCTGAAGTCAAACAGGATCAGCATAATTCCTCCAGGGAGCATGACGGGCTCTGATTGATGGCAGTGAGGAGTGATTCGCAGGTGCTTGTATCTTGTACCTATAAGTAACAAGAACATGTTGCATTTTCGAGAGTTTGGTGGAACTTTCTGTTTTCTCTTCAACTGGTTACAGAAATCAGCTTCCTGCTTCTCTAGCCCTGCCTCTCATTTCATTGACCTTGACAAGGAGCAGCCAAGCTTAGTTTGGTTGGTAACAAACTTGGTTATGAAAATCTGTGATAAATAAAAATGTATCATTCATTCCTCCAAATTCGTTACAGCACAGTACTATCTGTGGACTATGAGTACAAGAGAGGAGGGAAATAAGTGTCTGTATTTGGGACAGAGCTGTCTCCCATCTCATGAAGTAGTTCCATTTTTCTTAGATTGGTACCTCGTTTTCTTTCCTCCACTGAATAAGGTAAATCACATTAAGAAGCTTGTTTGTATTTCTTATTCAGTAATTAAAACATCAAGTTCTGAGTGTTGAAATCAAAGACTATCCTTTAGAAAATTAGGGTTTCTACATTGGTGATCAGTTTCCAGAATAAGGATAATTTTGAAAAGTATCATTAGTTTTAAGAGAAAGAGTTAGTAGATGAAAAAAACTTTAAAAACTAAAAATTCAGACTGGGTAAATTTGTAACACTTTCACCATTTTGGAAATAACTTAGGTGAAATGTAACAGTTTATTTATTATCACTGAACTAGTAAAAATAGCAGTGGAGTAAAACATAAAGGTCTAGACTAAGTTTCTTATTTTCTGATTGTCAACCTGTAGCAGGCTAGTTTGAGCTTTCTAATGAGAACAATTGGAACAAATGTTTAGTCACGGGGAGATCCATTTGAGGACCGCTCAGAGGAGATTCCAGGAGTGGGTATCTGAAGTCAAACAGGATCAGCATAATTCCTCCAGGGAGCATGACAGGCTCTGGTTGATGGCAGTGAGGAGTGATTCGCAGGTGCTTGTATCTTGTACCTATAAGTAACAAGAACATGTTGCATTTTCGAGAGTTTGGTGGAACTTTCTGTTTTCTCTTCAACTGGTTACAGAAATCAGCTTCCTGCTTCTCTAGCCCTGCCTCTCATTTCATTGACCTTGACAAGGAGCAGCCAAGCTTAGTTTGGTTGGTAACAAACTTGGTTATGAAAATCTGTGATAAATAAAAATGTATCATTCATTCCTCCAAATTCGTTACAGCACAGTACTATCTGTGGACTATGAGTACAAGAGAGGAGGGAAATAAGTGTCTGTATTTGGGACAGAGCTGTCTCCCATCTCATGAAGTAGTTCCATTTTTCTTAGATTGGTACCTCGTTTTCTTTCCTCCTTTTTTCCTTCTCTTCTTCCTTCTTTGAAATTCAAAGGTTGAATAAAGAGCAGAGGCAGGACCAGCCAGGTGGCATGGAAGTTAAGGAGGCTGGATCCCACATGCCTGACTGAGCAGTTCGAGTCCCAGAACCGCTGGCTTGGAAAACACACTAGGCTCTTGTGTGTATGTGCCCAAAATCCTTAGAGGAGAATGAAAGAGAAGGAATTGTGGCATGGCCATTCCTTCAGGGAATGCTTTCTCACTTTCTCTTTCTCTCTCTCTCTCTCTCCAGTGAGCACATGCCCCTTTAGCTAAATACACACACACACACACACACACACACACACACACACACAGAGAGAAACAATTAGATAAACCTACAGCTTAATTGCCAAGACATCCCTTATGAAATTGTATGAAATTGTTTTGTAAGCAATAAATCCACATCCATTGACCTTGTCTCAAGAAAATGTTCTGAAAGCATGTTTATGGAAATGAGTAAGGAAAAAAAAAAGATTCTGGCTTTTGCCAGCTGTCTCTTTTTAAAATTTATTTATTTTAATTTATTATTTACATATAATCATTATGCATCTTTGTAGGATACAGTATGCTTTTTGAAAGTATGTATATAGTGTGCAGTAAACAAACCAAGAATATAAACGTATTACCTACCACCTTCAACACTTAACATTGTTATGTAGTAAACATTTGAATTTTACTTTATTGGTTATTTTGGAAGTATATACTAATTTTTTCAATGATGTTCTTTACTGTGAAATATGGTTCTATAGGAAAGCAAAGTGACTAAAAAACAGACAATAAAAAGTCTCATAAATTAATGAGAATGGATTTTTGAAAACAGAGATAATCTTTACATAGCTAATAAAAAAAGAATTTGTAATTTCTATGTGGAGGAGTGTGGGAGATAAGAGTTTATAATCTGAAAATTAATGAGGATGGATTTTTGAAAACAGATAATCTTCACATAGCTAATGAAAAAAGAATTTGTGATTTCCGTGTGGAGGAGTGTGGGAGATAAGAGTTTATCATCTGAAAAGATCTGTGGTATCAATCATTGGTCCAGTTAGAGAGAGGTAAAACTGTACACAACAATAGCTCATTAGGACGAGATAAAAAAAATTATCCACTCACTATGAGTTATTGTAAGACTATAGTTCTGTACTGTGCACTAAAGAAATAAGTCCTCCAACAAAACAAAGCAAAGCAAAGCAAAACAAAACAAAACTGGAAAGAGATGTTTACAAGTGAAGACAGGATAAAACCAGTGATTCAGAGAGCTGAAGGCTTTACAAAGTTTTGATTTAAGCCTTCTTTATTCCAAAGAAAGACTCAGTTACTTGTAACATTTTGGAGTTTTCCTCTGTTATCTAGCTTTATACAATGCACAAAGAAGCAGTGCTGTGTCAGTTTACCCTCTGCTGTGGGTGGGAGCGTGGCACCTACAGTGGGAGATGGGGTTCAGGTTTGCTGAGGGAAGTTTCTCTCCTTTTACTGCTGCGGGTGGTTGTGGGGAGAGAATTCCTCTGAAACCTCACTGCCTTTGGGTGTTTGGCTCCTGTTTTTCCAAGCCTCTCTGTTCCCAGCGTGGCTGGTGGCTGAGTAAGGCAGTAGTTCAATTTGTTCCTCACATAATGTGCAGCATGCCCGCTGGAGCAGCTCCTCCCCCTCGGCAGGCTGGGCAGGCTCCCTGTAGAACAGCTCAGGATGGGCACCCTCGCTTCCCTGTTGTTCCTTCTAGCTCTCAACTGTTTCATTTTAAACATTTCTTTGGAACATTAATCCTTTAAACACAGAAATAAGCTATGTGTATAATTTCCTTTCCATGGAGGTGCTAGTATGAACATCAGGTTTTGAGAACGTGTTTCTGCACTGGATAAAAATAACCAACAATTGCTTTGGATCAGCCACAACACCCTCCTACAGTTTTGGCGGATGTAGGGTAGGTTGTTTGGGATGGCATCTTCCTGGGATGGGATATATTTGGCCCAAGAGCACCTTCTGACCATGGACCCAGGAGAGCTCTCTCGTTGCTTCATACTTTGTGACTCTGAATTGCTGTTTCTCCTTCAGGTGTGATGAGTCCCCTTTGACTCCAAAGAAAAGCCTGTGGGGGCCAGCAGTTAGCGGAATGGCTATGTCACTGGACTCCCATGTAGTCAACAGCAGTTTGAGTCCCGGACCTGGTAGCGTAAACTCACGCTGGGTGTGTGTGCATGCGTGCGTGCCCAAGATCCCGAGAGGAGAAAGGAGGAGAAGGGATTGCGGCGTGGCCATCCCCCCTGGGGGGTGATTTCTTGCTTTCTGTCTATTTCTCTCTGTCTTTCTGGTGAGCTCAGGCGCCCTATAGCAAAAACCTCTGAAAAAAAAAAAAGAAAAGCCTGTGGAAAAATTCAGGTCTAAGGGAGTATTCAATGTGGCAGTGTCTTCTTGGTTGTTAGTTTGCATTCTGCTGTGAGGTTTGGACATCCGTCACCAAGTTGACTTCACCACAGACATTCTTACATCTATGTGACCTCTCTCTTTTTCCTCTTCCTCTTTGCCTTAGTTTCTCTTCCCTAGAAAGCCATACTTTGGGAAGCCCAGAGTGACTCAGTGCTTTTGTTAGAAGTTACATTTTGGGCAATACTTACTAGCATGTTTACCACAACTTTAACAAAGATGAAATTATTTATGCATGCTAAGGGTTTTTCCAGTGCAGAGACTAGTTCATTGCATGCTGAGCTTTGAGCAGGAGGATTTTGGAGCATGACTCACTGCTTGCTGTCCCTTTCCTACTTCATAGGAATCAGACAACAGACAATTGGGTAATTGAAATACCAGAGGTTTTTCTAAAATTCTAAACTCTTATTTTTCCAAATTTAAATGATAAGATCTGCTGCTCGATCTTCTGCTAAACACATTTTCTCTCTTCCCAACCCTCATTTACGTTTTACTTCCTAGTAGTAACATAGTTCATTCTGTCATAAATATTTACATCAGACCTTTAGGTATGTGGAAGGACAGAAGAAAAAAGCCTAAGAAATTACCCTAAAGATATTTATAATGATACTTTATTTTGAAATATTGCTTTGAGATTGTTAAATTAAAAGAAGGCGTTGAAAACACATGATGGTGTAGACTACTGGTGAAACTCAGCCCACTGCCTCCTGGTGTCTTGACCTGGGACCTCCATGGCAGGCAAAGCTAAGACAGGTGGGTGGCTATCGAAAATGACTCCTGGGAACAGAAGTGAATCCTGGGGGGCGGGGGGGCCCTGGGTGGTGGCATAGTGGAAAAACCCTGTGACATTCTGTGAGGCTGACCCACATGGAAAGGTTTCTAGTTTGAGTCTGGAGGCCCTCCTTAGAATGCTAGGCACATGAGCTCATGATCCATGACTGACTGAGGCTGAGGTGGAAGATGGGAATGCCCATCTCTCTCCGTGTGTCTCTCTTTCTGTCTCTCTTTTGGCAGAAATAAATATATAACTTAAAAAAGAAATGGGACCTGGAAGTGGAATTGGAAAGCTGTGAAAACCAACCCAAGTATTTCTTTTTCTTTTTTTCTTTTGGAGAGATTTTTTGCTGTAAGGTGCATCTGCTCACCACAGAGACAGAGAGGCAGAGATATAGAAAGCAATAAATCACCCCCAGGGGGATAGCCTCAGGGTATTGGCATCGTTTTTTCTAGCTTGCTGTGTATGTGAGTGAGTTACTGGCTGGGCTTACCCTTTCAGAGAACACGATATCTGTAAGGCAGCTGAGGTGGTCCTAGCTGCTGCTCCGTCTATGCCTGGGAGAGGCTGGTCCCTGCAGATGTGGCTACAGGGAAAGGCGGGCTGAGGACAGAGAAACCGAGCACAGTGATGCCCCAAACCGAGAACTTGGTGGCAGTTCTCAGATACTGTAGGAGAACATATTGGTATAGAAACAACACACAACAGCAAGTGAAATGAACAAAAATTTAGGAAAAGGAAGATGACTGGGAAAATGCAAAGTTCTTAACTGAAGGTAATCATTTTATACTTAAAAAAATAAAAAAAGTGAAAAAAAAACTTTAGAGAGCAAAACTCTTCTACTATTAATCTTATAACCAATTTTTAGAAATCACTTATTCAAGTGATTTTATAGACTATAATGGTATTTTAAAGAATTCATGTGTAGGGACCAGCTGGTGGCATGGTGGTTAAGGCAGCTAGATCTCACATGGCTGACTGCACAATTGGAGTCCTGGACCCAGTGGCTTGAAAAACACGCCTGACACATGTGTGGACGTTCCCAAAATCTGGAGAGGAGACATGGAGGAGAGGGCAGTGCAGGGGGTTGCTTTCTTTCTCTTTGTCTCTAGTTTTTGGGGAGTACATGCACCCTCTAGAAAAATTTAAAAAGGGAAAAAGAGAAAGGTTTAGGATAACCCTGCAATAAACTGAACACATTTTAAAGCCCAGAAGGGTGGGCAGAAGAACCGTATCTATATACACATGCAGGGTTTTCTGTTCACATATTCGATAAATGACTTGGGCCTTTTTACGCAATTAGTTTTTTATTGGGTACTTAGCGTAACAAGAGTCATCTGGCTCTGCTGGACAAAATCCAGATTCTTCTTTCTTTTTTTAAATCTTTTTTCCCCTTTATTTATTATATTATATTTATTATTATTTATAGATTCAATCGCTATACATCATTTAGGTTGTAAAGAAACTTTACCCAGCATGATATACATCTCAGTCCAGTTGAGAATACTTTAGTCATCCTATCAACAGGTAATAAACCACATCTGTGTCCCACAAACATCTTACCTCTCCATTCCCCCCCCAATTATCTTTCCTGCA
>NW_006205449.1:2318097-2326665 GCF_000334495.1 Tupaia belangeri chinensis
CCACTTTGTCTCTAGTGTCCATAAGAATTTTTAATGCTTTTATGTCCTCCAGTCTTTCAGTCTCTACCATAGAGTACAGACAGTCAGTATATGTTAAGTGGAGGCATACGGTGTCTCTCTTTCATAGTCTGACTTGCTTCACTCAGCAACAAATCTTCCGTATTTGTCCACTTTCTGTCAAATTCCAGGGCCTTGTTTATTATGGCTGAATAATATTCCATGGAGTATATGCACCATGAGCACCCACCTTTCTTCAGCCAAACCTATCGGGATTTAACTTAATTTCCTAAGTGTGCACCTCGATGTGTCACAAGTAAGAGTGTCTTGGGTTCCATTTCTGGTGATTTTGGAGCCTCCTTACTACATTCGTTTCTGCAGCTCAAGGCAAACACCACTCTGTCTTATCCAGGCCTTGCCCTTCCAGACCTGGGAAGGATCACAATGGCAACCATTTAACTTGCACTGTGTGCGTGGCACCGCCCTTTAACAGGTATCTCTTTGATGTGGCAGATTCTCAGTGAAGTTTGTTGGGAGAACTGCAAAATCTAAGCAGGTCTCTACAAATAACAGAGCCATGGACTGTGGGATCCCTCTTCCCTGACTTCCTGTTCATACAGACAAAATTCATACTTGAAAACCCAGTCACTTAAGCCACTCTGGGACTGTGCCTCCTGAATGATCATCCTGCCTTGATGAATTGCTCACTTATGTGTTTGACCCTGTTGGGTGTGGGACAGGGAGGGACTTAGAGGAATTAGAAAGTGTGAGAAGTCTGAACAATTTGCCGTCAGAAACACTGTTTATTTAGATGAGTTCCGCAGGGTGGAAACAAAGGTCAGCCCCATGGGGACACTAATTATCAGTGAAGAGGAAAATAAACAGAAAAACAGTCGCCACTCAATAGATGCTCAACCTAATATACTATCTGGTGATTGTGAGCAAGTCAGGAATCTTTGGAGCCTCACTTCCTTGCCCTGGCTTGCCAAGTGAGGGTAGGATTAAGGATAAGGGGTTCTGATCTGACTATTCCATGCTCAGAAGAAAAGGGGCTGGTTTAGGGCAGGCAGAAAGCTGATCTCACTTCAGATGAGCCCACCTAACCCTTCTCTTGTCCTAGCTTCTTACACAGCCAACTTAAAAAAGTCCCCTTGATCTCTTCATTTATTAGAGAGGTAAAAATATCTTATGATGGTTTATTCCTGAATGCATGAACAGGGCCAAATAGCCAGATAACCCCAGCCATGCGCAGGGGTCCAAGCCTGCAGTACCCCTGTAGAAGGATCATGGTAGGTAGTCTGCTGTAAAGTTTCTATTGAGCCATTTGTTAATATGGTATTGCTGCCTTATCAACACCTGACACTTCTTACTGTCATTTGACTTTATGGTGGTAAGAACACTTAACACGAGATCTACTCTCTTTAACAACCCATGATTTTTGGCTATAGGTACAATGCTATCTCATGGATCTCTTGTGTCTTGTGTAACTGAGATGTTATGATCATTGATTAGCAACTACCCAGCCCCTACCATCTCCCCAGCCCCTAACAGTCACCATGCTACTCTCGGCTCCTCAGTCTGACTATTTCAGCCACTTCATGTGGGTGGAGTTGTGCACCTTCTATGACTGGCATGTTGCATCAGCGTCAGGCCCCTCAGGAGCATCCACGTTGTTGCACATGGCAAGATTTCCTTCTTTTTAAGGCGGAGTAATGTCCCATTGCATATACATAACTTACACTTAAAAAAGTTAGGTAGTTTTAAAAATATCGTATAAATAAGTTAGCCAAGTTATGACATTAATGCCTGATAGGCCTGGGTTCTAATCCCACCTGGTTTTGCCAGTGCCCAGCCTGGCAGTTTCTGGCTCTCCATGTGCCTTGGAAGGTGACTGTATGAAGCTGCCTCCCATGGTGCACAGGAAGTAAACTGGCCTCAGGTTCCTGAAGGCTCCACTGGCTGTAGGTGGCGGCTAGCCTTCCATGTGCTCATACTTTCTTCACCAAAGAGCAGACCCAGGTGAATTACTTCCCCGCCTCCCAGCTCTGGAAACTCATAGCGCTCTTATTCTTTGATTCGCAGTGGAAGGTCATTCCTAGGACGAGTTTCTCCGTAGGGGTTAATGAAGCCCCTTCTGCTGTTTTAGAACTCCATGAGCCTTGTTTCTGCTCCCATCAGCATTGCATTCTCGGCCTGAGTTACAGCAGGTTTGTCTCTTGCTTTAACTTCAGATAAATTAATAATCAGAATTGACTCCTTTTTGCTGACATGCAGCTACGTACATAATCTACTTACCCTAACTTAATTTACCTGCACTCCTTGATTAATCCCTGCATTCCCATCCCATCCACTTCCCTTTTAGCTTTCTCTCCTCAGTCTGTGCAAAGCTGAAGATAAACCAGTAAATAGCCTTATCTGTTCTGTATCACAACTGGGACTTGAAAAATGTTTAGAAAAAAATGGAATTAAGTATGAATTTAATTTGTTATAACTTTTTTTCAAGATCCATAGATTGTTTTTCATAATATGCATTTCCATGAGATTTTTGAAGGCTCCCTCTCCCTACCCAGTAATGGAGACCTACAGAATTTTGAAGTTTGTTCCTTGATCATTAAAGGCAAACATTTGCCTTAAAAATAAAAAACCTACTAGGTGGCCTCCTTAGGAAGTTTCTCCCAACTAAAGCAGTCATCCACTGTGGAATAAGTAAATTTGTGTATGAAGAAGTAAAGAGTTCAGGAACCGTCTGCTTTTCCCCCTTAAGTGTACATGTGGTCGAGCCAGCCTTGTCCTACTGAGACTCCACTTTCCACCGGGCTGGTTTTGTAAATCACAGTTTATGGAGCCGGAGGTGTGTTATTCTTAGAAAGTTGTGGAGAGGGATTTGCAGATAGAGAGTGCTCCTTGGCTGGTTTTGAATAAAACAATGATCACAAATTCCTACTCAGACTCCTAAATACAGTAGTATCTTGTAATGTCTGAAAATAAACATGCTTTAATTGTATCTTGGTTTAAAATTATAGGATTCTTTTAAGTTTTTTTGTTTGTTTAAAGGGTGCCTAAAATATATTCTATTTTCCCCTCTATTATTAAACAATTATATTTAGGTGAAAAAGACTTGTGTATTTGTGCTGGGGGGTGTGACCGGGTGAGCGCCTGGCCGCCAGTGGGCGCTGCTTGCTCTGTGCGCCGGGGTTTCTGTTGAAGGTGTGCAAAGATCACAGAGGACACGCGAACGCGCACAGCTCTGCAAATCCGCACTCCATTTTAAAGATAACCCTGTGAGCTTCACTCAGGGCTGCATGTGAGCGTCACCTGGCATGTGAGGGTCAGCTCGTAAGCAGGACGCCAAGAACCACTCCAGAGCTTTGCCTGCCCGCCGCCCTCCCATCCGGGTCCCGCCAATCCCTCCAATGAGAACACTCTATGTCCTTGGAACCATGACACGGGGCTGCTCGGTCACCACTGAACTGTGGGACAAGAAGCAGTTTTTTTCTGAAAAAGATGGACATGCAAGGACAACCATCCAAACCCTCCTCCCAGAAAGAACTAGCGAGGATTGAAGGGGAAGTACAATAGGGGTAAAAACGCACTGAGGCTGAGGTAGAGCGGCTTGAGCCGCAGGCCGCACGACTTGGGCATACCCTCGACGGTCTGGACACGTCTGCAGGACCGTCTCTGGGGCAGCTGCGCTGGCGGCGCTGGCCCACCCTCTTCACAGAACTGAGCTGAGAGGACAAGTATGGCGTATCCAACCGCACTCTGTCCAGGCCAGTGGGGTTTTCTCCCATTCCTTGCCAATGCAGGCTGACCCCCACCCAGAGGAACCGGTCTTGAATTGAATGGGGCGGGGGAGTCCCAGGTAGGTCTTGTCAAGTGGAGACTCCTTAGGTATTTGCTCAAGAGAGCACAACTGTCTGACTTTCTATGAACAAAATGTGTACGTTTCCCTTTTTTATAGTCAAAAGAAGGGATTTGCTCTGCACACTTGGACACAGAGCGCTAACCCAATGAACATTACCTTCATTTCAATCTTCCTGTCGCCCGTAACTGCATAGTCTGGGTTGATCACATGGATTAACACCAGACTCGACTTGGTGGATCCAGTAGTGACATCCAGCGTCTAAAAAGATCTTATTGAGGCGACTGCATGGGTTTTTCTCATAGTCCTTTAGTCACCAGCCTCCCTAGAGACCTTACACCCCCTTTAAACCTGTCTTTCACAGGCACCCTGCTCCAGCCAAACCAGCCATCTGAGCCCCTGCACACACCGCCTAGCTTCTCACCTTGTTCTTTTTCACCCCTTGTTTCTCCACCCCATCCTCTCTCCCTTGTTTATTTCCATATTAGGCCCATTTCAAAGTCTGTCCTTCTTTGAAGCATTTTCTGAACACACCTGAGCCAGAGTTACTCCTGCTTCTGTATCTCTGACCACCATGCTGCGTACCTCAGTAGCCTTGTCTGTTTTTTCCTAGGCTGGAAGGTCTCAAGGGTACATTTGATGTCTTAGCCATTACTGCGTTCCCTGCAGGGTGTAGCACTGTGTCACACACCAGGGAGGTGTGCGATGAAAGCCTGGCTTTTGCTGTCCAGCACACCAGGGACATCGCTGACATCTGCAGTAATGTTCATTGAACACATGGCAGACACTGGCTTCACTTAAAGCTCCTTGCTGCCCCCAGTGAGAATCTTGAGCTTTCTTTAAATGGCAATGTGACTGTGAAGTTATTTGAGGTAGTTGCAATTGGCATAATAACTGATGCTGAACTTGAACACAATGCAATAGTTCTATTCAAACTCAACCCTTCGCTCCAATTGTGTTTGCTGTAGAGGTACCTACGATAGAATTTTGTGAATTGGAAACTACACTCATTCTTACCTTGACATTACAGATCATTTGTAGGCTCTGACACCTTCCCATATGAATATAAGGATCTAGTCATTATGCATTTTACTCTCTCTTCCCAAACTTCACAAGGGATGCTACATTAAAATAAACAAGACCCAGGCCAATCGAAAAATATGCTACCAATCTCTGAGCTGAAATGCAACACTCACTGCCATATCGCGTGTAGGTCTTACAGAAGGGGAGAAGAGGACCTCTTCCCGGCTGGCAGGTCATGGTCATGGTGAATGCGGAAATGAG
This sequence comes from Tupaia belangeri chinensis, assembly GCF_000334495.1. Lineage (NCBI taxonomy): Eukaryota > Metazoa > Chordata > Mammalia > Scandentia > Tupaiidae > Tupaia > Tupaia belangeri. The sequence goes on from NW_006205449.1 coordinate 2,323,241, forward strand.
TGTAAGCTCTCTGTCGTCCACAGCAGTTGTTCTTGCGTACACTTTCTGTGATGTGGGGCTTTACTCAAAGTAATTTCTGTAAAATTATGTTTCTACCTCATCACTTCCTTTCAAAAGAAATGTACATATTGTGAGTTCAGCAAACAACATGTGAGACTTGAGTAGTGGTTTCTCTGGGTCAAAGGTAGGAATGACATCGAGGACTGGGATTGGAATGTTCTCAGAGCTTCAGGTCCCATATTGGGATTAGCTCAGTGGTCTGAACTTTTATTCTAAATTTTTATTTTTTATTGCCAGAACGTGGCTGTGTGTGCTCACTAGTGAGAGAGAGAGAGAGAGAGAGAGAGAGAGCGAGAGCGAGAGCGAGAGTGAGAGCGAGAGCGAGCAGAGAGGGAGGGAGAGGGAGAGAGAAAGCACTGCCTGAGGATGTGGTCATGCTATAATCCTTGGTCCTTCTCTACATCCTGCTTATGTGCATGGTGTGCTTTTCAAGCTGTGGGCCGTGTGGGCTTAGGCCCCCGTGCACAGCATCTAACTGCTATGCTATGGGGCCAACCTTGTCTGAGCTTTTACAGATGTGGAGATTGTAGAACTTTTGCCTTCTATTCTCTTAAAATGAGGCGCTGCACACAGGAGGGATGCCCTGCATGCACTGGAGCCTCAGGGCTGCAGCAGGTAGACCCTGCATGGCCCAGTCTCAGCTTCGCAATGTCACTAACCAGTTTCTCTTCTATAAAGCTTGGTAAATGAGTTCATTCACCTTGTCTAATGATGACGGTGACAAAAATAAGTGTGTACAAAACAGTGTTAGAGACTTCTAAAAGCCCCCAGAGTGGCAGGGGTCGGGAAATAATTGACTCTAAGGGAATTTTCACTCTGGGCCAGAAAGCAGTTTTTCTCTTATGCAGAATAAATTGTGTCCTTTGCAATCAGTAAGGACAGGCCTGAGGCAAGGACAAAACTGATGGCAGAAGACTTTCTGGTACTGCTGTCACCTGCAATTCCCAGCCTGGCGGATCTTGGCACGTGGCAGAGTTTTTGCTGAGAAGACAGTGTCATTACCGGGCCTTATCCGCTGTGGCTCCAGCTCTGTGACCCAGGCGGGGACACATCTATTACTAAATCCCTGCTTGCTGGAGGGCTGTCTGCAAGGGCCTCGGGTGGCTCTGGTGCTAGCCCAGTTTCCCAGAACTCTTGGGACTGATGTTCAAAGGTGCCCAGGACATTCACGCCCTCCATCCCTGGCTGCGTGCCAGAGGGGACAGAGCCTCAGCTCCTGAGTAGGAGGATGAAAGACACCATTTTCCATTTGTTCACATTCCTAGATAAGAGGGCTATTATTAAGCTTAGTTAAGGACTGAAGGGAAGGCATGTTTCGGGAGTGCTGTTAGCAAAGTAAAAACAGTAATCAAGTGTACATAATGCTTTGCACTGTGTGGGTCACCTGAGCGCAGACTGTTCGAGTCTGTAATCCGCTTGAGTGCTATTGTTCCCATTTCATAGATGGCAGGTGAAAACCCAGAGCTTGTCACTTACCAAACACAGCAAGGCTGATTAGTAACAGAAGGAGGATAAACAACTGATCTTTCCTGAACTCTGAGGCTTCACTCTGGCCGGCCTGCCTGGACCCTCCTCCAGCGGAGGGGTCAGAGATTTGCTTTCAGGGGCACAATTTCAAGCAGGAGGTTGATTTCTTGGACTGAAGGGGTTATAGAAAGCAGAAAAGAAAGGCCAAGGAGAGTCTGCAGGAGCCTTGGAGCCAGAAAATACAGATTTAAATGACATTGATTTGGTGAAGCAAGGGGTAGGCACCTCTCTGTGGCCTGCCATGGTCAGAGCTGGGCACACATGGTCAGCACGAGAGCAAGAGAGAGATGGAGGGGCCAGCTGGGGGACGAGAGGGAGTCCCGGGCAATTCCCATGACCAGCCTGGAAACTGGTTGTCACAGCTGGTCAGTGCACGTGTGTGGAAGCACACCCTGGCGCCCAGAACTGACGGTGGGCTCCCTGACTCCGCTGTCAAGCAGGTGCATGCCTCATGCGGCTCCTTTCTAGGTGGCTGTAAGTTCGTCAAGTGCGTCTGTGTTGCCAGTATTAAAACTTTGATTTAAGTATGGCAGTGGCTACTCTTCCTATTGGAGTTTATTTTATTTTTAAATTACAAACAGTGTAGGACTTCTAAATTAGCTGAAAATAGTTCTTAATATCACCTTTATAAGCAGTTTTTCATAAGTAAAGAAAAAAGAGTTTCATAACTCAGCCATAATCTTTTCTTTCTTCAAAATGCCATTGGAATATAATTTAATATAAAAAAAGTAATAAGCAGGAGGAAAAAAAAATGCACATTTGATGACTGAAGAGAGTTGTATGGACACAACTGGGGTCTACTTTATAATATGTTCATTCTACTCCCTGGGGTTTATGCCTAGGATCAGATTTGGATACATGTGTAAGGATATGTCAGCTGTGCTAGCTAGTGGATATACTTAGACTAATTGAGTTCATTGGTAGAACAATTGAATGGGGGGGGCAGAAGGCATTGAGGGCAATCATGAATGTTAGGGACAATGGAGGAGGAAGACGGGACATGGCAGAGGGTGGGGATGGGGAATCTAGGATGGCAAAACAAAAGGCAAGGTATGCAGGACACAAAAATTGGGAAATCATTTGCTGAGAACATATATGTTGATGTGCTTGATTGAGCCAATGCACAGTGTATTTTGGATGGAAAATTCATATATGTGTTGTGATGAGAAAAAAAAGAAAAAAAAATTTATAATAAAAAACAAAGTATAAAAAAAAAAAGGAGAGAGAAGAGGATAAAGACAGCAGTAAACAATAGAGAGGCAGGATGTTAATGAGAAATAGATATGGTTTATTACCTGTTGATGATGACATGTATAGTATTCTCAACTGAACCGGTCTGGAAAGTATTTCATGATGGGTGAAGTCTTTTTAATAAGCAAAATGAGAAATAGTGATTGACTGTTTAAAAAAATTATAATAATAATTATTGGGAAAAGCATGGAAAAGATATTGAATGATAAAGCGGGGAGATTGATATCTCTGTATTGACTGACATGCATGGCATTCCCTTTTGAAAAAGCAATGGAAGTCAATGTAAAGTTATATGGAATCTAGTGTAATAGAAAGAAGATTATGATGATAATAAAATAAAAAAAAAATTTGTTCTTATGCTTTTTCTTTTTCTTCTTTTTTTTTTTGTTTTTGTTATAGGATGTGCACACTCACCACAGTGAAACAGAGAGGGAGAGAAAGAAAAAAAGAAAGTGAGACACATGGGATAATGGTCATGCTGCAACCCTTTCTCCTCCATTCTGCTCTTGGGATGATTGGACATGCAGGCACTCCTTCTTGGCATGTTTTTCAAGCCACTCAATTCAGGTCTCAAACCCACATAGTCA
>NW_006205449.1:2326950-2347360 GCF_000334495.1 Tupaia belangeri chinensis
TGTATACATTGTATGAAAGTAGAAATGGAATATTATTGATGATAAAATGCTTGATTAAGTCACTATGCAGTTTGTCCTAGATGGGAAACTACATTTAGTATGTTGTGATGATGCTCAGGGAATGAGTGTTAGGTAATATAATATTAAAAAAAAAAAGTTGCAGGAGGAAAAAAAAATGCACATTGATGACTGCAGCAAGCTGTATGGGCACAGCTGGGTACTAGTTTATAGTATGTTCATTCTACTCACCGGGGTTTATGCCTAGGGTCAGACTTGGATACATGTGTAGGTTTGTGTCAGCTGTGCTAGCTAATGGATTTATTTAGACTAATTAAGTTCATTGGCAGAACAGTTGAATGGTGGGGGGGGAGGAAGGTATGGAGGGCAACCATGGATGCCAGGGACAATGGGGGAGGAAGATGGGACATAGCAGAGGGTGGGGGATGGCGAATCAGGGATGGCAAGACAAAGGACAAGGTATGCAGGACGTAAGAATTGGAAAATTATTTGCTGAGAACATGTATGTGGATGTGCTTGATTGAGCCAATGCACAGTGTATTTTGGATGGAAAATTCATTTGTGTGTTGTGATGGTGTAAAGTGAATTAATAAAAAAAAAAGTCATTGGAATTTGGAAAGAAAAGGACATTACTAGGTTTCTAAATAGGATTCTTTGGAGATATACTCACATTAAACATTGCTTTCTATATGGAAGGAATATTTCTCTTTCTTCTTCAGAGAGAGAATTTTGAAGGAACCAAGAAATCATCTGAAAATAAGATGAAACGTTTTTCTCAGGAAGGTGTTTTGCTCAAGAAAAATCACTTCATGACACATTCTTGGCATATTTGAGAGCATGGGTGTCAGAAGGTTAAGGGGCATGCTTTCAAGTGACCACAGATGTCGCCACTTAACTCATCAGCAGAGACCGGAACCATAGGACAGTGGATGCCAAGTGGGCCAAAATCATCACATGGTCCCAAACTTTCTTGTAGAGATGAGAAAAAAGCAATGATCGGCTTGCCCTGGTTTCCATGGAAAGATGGGTTGACCAAGTACCTGTGAACCTAAGTCCTCAATCTAGTGTCTCTATGGGAGCAGGGCAGCATGAGTAAAAGAGCGGAAAGTTCGTTCTAATCTCTTTAACACACTCCGCAAACCGCAAACAACTTTGACCGAGTAGGCCTGAGTTTTCACTTGCAGTCTGACAATATAATAGCTGTGTTTTGCACAAATGGGGAGAAGTTCTTTTCCGTGGACCCTCACCTGCTCTCCTCCTGCTGCAACAGCTCCAGGGTGGGAATTTCCACGGCTGGGTCTCTGGGTGTGCATCTTCCTGCCATACCACTGGCTGGAAGTAGTTCCAATAAGACATTGCATGCCTGTCCCTAGGGCGGTATGGAGTTGTGGGTGGAGCAGACGGGCTGATTCAGCCTGAGGCAGGGTACTGGCACTGAGTAGCTCCTGTGAGTGACCAGAGTCTGATGTCCTCGTAGGGGGTGACTTCTCACTTTCTCTCTCTTTGTCTCTCTCCAGCAAGTGCACAAACTCCACGGCAAAAAAGACAAGTGTTAAGAATGAAGAAAAAGGCAAGGTGGAAAAATACTATGTTCATAATTTCTAGAAATATTTGCTAAGGTATATGGATGTGGTAGAGTAACTGAATTTCTCCAGACTCCTACTTAAATTTTGTCTAATTTATAGCACCATAATGAGCTATTGGTGACCATTCGCATTTCATTGTTTTATCTGTAAGGAGATACTTATGTCAAAGTGAATTGATGGCATGAAGGTGGCTCGAGTGTTGTGAGGAGCATGCTACCATGTCACCCTGCATCTGCCTGGTCATAGCCCTCTCAATGTTGATGACATCCAAGAGCAGGAGGAGGCCCTAGACTAGCATTTAGCCTAAAAAAGCCAATGGTGAGTGACAACTCTCACTGTCATATTGTTAAGTTGCCCTTGGGGAAGAGAATGGGTCGAATGAATGTCTTAATCTGTCTGGGCTGCTATAACAGAATACCATCAATGGGACGACTTAAACCATAAGATGTTTATTGCTCACATTCTAAGAGGTCCAAGACAAGGAGCCAACAAATTCCATGTCTGGTGAGGGCCAGCTTTCTGCTTCACAGATGGCCATCATCTCACTTGGCCCACACAAGGCAGAAAGGCAAGGAGCTTTCTGGGGTTCCCTTTATAAGGGGAATAATTCCACCCAGGAAGCCTCCCCCCCCTTGTGACCTATCATCACCTGCCGAAAGCCTTTCCTCCCAGTACTATTACACTGTGGGATTAGGATTTCAACATGGGAATTTTGGGGAGACACTTTCATACATACAGCCAGCAGCATGGCATTCACAGTAAGAGTGTTTATAGGAAACATGCTTTTGGAAAGGCACGTTAAGGGCTGTCACTGGAAGATCATCTGGGCTGGATTATCTGATGACTTCAAGGGATGTTACCATATTTTCTCCTGCAGCAAGGCTAGTGTGACAGGGTTGTTGTGTCACTACAATTTTCTTGTTCTGTTTCATGGAGATAGCCAGTCCCAACTGTCAGCCTTGCTTCTCAATGTTGTCTGAACTTGAGCTTCATCTCTTGCAACTCCTTCTGAACTTCCTCTGGTTTCCATGGGGCCTATGTGTCAGATCCTCATGTCAGCTTTCAGTCTTTTCTGTTTGCTCTTTCTTATGAAATCTATTTTTATCTTTTCTAGCCTTTAATACATGTCCAATTGCTAATTCAATTCTTTCATGTCTTCACTGCACACAGAGGATGAAATTACCCTTTAAACTGACATGATTTTAATATTGACTTTTAAATACTTATCTCACAAAATGCTGTGTTTACATTATTATTTAATATTTACTTATAACATTTTAATAGAAAAGAAACCTTGCTCAAGATGAAACACATTATATACTGTTCTATATAATTTTCTTCATAAAAAGAGAATTAAAGATGGTACTTTTAATAATGAAGAAATTAAGGCAAAGGCATGCCAGCGATTCTGCTTTATATCATGTAACCTATTTATAGAGTCGATATAGAATCTCAGCTCTGTCTGTGGTTTTATGTTTAGGAGTCAAGTCTCTGCACTGCTTTCAGAATGTGGCATTAGAAAACGTTTTCTTTCTTTTTTTTTAACTTTTTTTGCTATAAGTCAAGAGAGAGAGAGGAGAGGGATGGAGGGAGGCAGGGAGAGAGAGAGAGAGAGAGAGAGAGAGAGAGAGAGTGCAATGCCCCCCACCACACACACACACAGTGAAGTTGGCCATGCTGCAATCCCCTCTTCCATTCTCCTCTTGGGATCTTGGGCATGCATGCATGCGTGCCTGGAATGATTTTCAAGCCACTGGGTCCAGGATTTAAATAGCGGAGTTGACCATGTGGGATCCAGAGCCTTAACCTCTACACCACCTGCTGGCCAAGAGAATGTTTTCATGCCCCATGTAACTAGTCCTATAAGCTAAACATATCTTTTACTCTCATGTTAGTGACTTTACTCAGCAAAAATCCTTTTCTAGTTTAGTAAATTCATAAGACAGATGAACTGTTATATGCTTGTATATTTAAACTTTAGAGAGATTGCTTTGCTATAGAGTACTTGTGCTTGCCAGAGAGAGAGAGAGAGAGAGAGAGAGAGAGAGAGAGAGAGAGAGAGAGAGAGAGGGGGACAGAGAGAGAAATCACCACTGGGGAGGAGGGCGAATGGCCAAGTTGTCACTCTTTTTTCAGTCTTCTTTCAGGATTTTTTTTTTTTTTTTTTGGGGGGAGATTTTAGTATAGGACATGTGTGCTCACTGGAGAGACAGAGACAGAAAGCAAGAAATCATCCCCCGGGGGATGGCCATGCCACAATCACTTTACTCACTTTTACTCTCTTAATGTCTCTCTCTGGTGAACTCATGCATCCTATATCAAAAGTCTAAAAAAACAAAGAAACAAAAGAAAGAATAAAAAAGATAACAAGTGTTAGTGAAGAAGCAGAGAAAAGAGAATACTTATACACAGTTGGTGGGAATATAAATTGGTATAGCCACTATGGAAAACAGTATTGGGGGTTCACAAAATATTAAAAATAGAACTATCATATGGTACAGCAATACTACTACTGGATATGTATTTATAGAAATTAAAATCATTATCTCAAAGAGGTATCTGCATTTTCATGTTCACTGCACCATAATTAATCATTGCCAAGCTATAGAAGCTAAATGTCTGTTAACAGATAAGTACATAAAGAAAATGTGGCCAGGGACAATGGGGGAGGAAGATGGGACATAGCAGAGGGTGGGGGATGGGGAATCAGGGATGGCAAGACAAAGGGCAAGGTATGCAGGACGTAAGAATTGGAAAATTATTTGCTGAGAACATGTATGTGGATGTGCTTGATTGAGCCAATGCACAGTGTATTTTGGATGGAAAATTCATTTGTGTGTTGTGATGGTGTAAAGTGAATTAATAAAAAAAAAAGTCATTGGAATTTGGAAAGAAAAGGACATTACTAGGTTTCTAAATAGGATTCTTTGGAGATATACTCACATTAAACATTGCTTTCTATATGGAAGGAATATTTCTCTTTCTTCTTCAGAGAGAGAATTTTGAAGGAACCAAGAAATCATCTGAAAATAAGATGAAACGTTTTTCTCAGGAAGGTGTTTTGCTCAAGAAAAATCACTTCATGACACATTCTTGGCATATTTGAGAGCATGGGTGTCAGAAGGTTAAGGGGCATGCTTTCAAGTGACCACAGATGTCGCCACTTAACTCATCAGCAGAGACCGGAACCATAGGACAGTGGATGCCAAGTGGGCCAAAATCATCACATGGTCCCAAACTTTCTTGTAGAGATGAGAAAAAAGCAATGATCGGCTTGCCCTGGTTTCCATGGAAAGATGGGTTGACCAAGTACCTGTGAACCTAAGTCCTCAATCTAGTGTCTCTATGGGAGCAGGGCAGCATGAGTAAAAGAGCGGAAAGTTCGTTCTAATCTCTTTAACACACTCCGCAAACCGCAAACAACTTTGACCGAGTAGGCCTGAGTTTTCACTTGCAGTCTGACAATATAATAGCTGTGTTTTGCACAAATGGGGAGAAGTTCTTTTCCGTGGACCCTCACCTGCTCTCCTCCTGCTGCAACAGCTCCAGGGTGGGAATTTCCACGGCTGGGTCTCTGGGTGTGCATCTTCCTGCCATACCACTGGCTGGAAGGAGGTTCAATAAGACATTGCATGCCTGTCCCTAGGGCGGTATGGAGTTGTGGGTGGAGCAGACGGGCTGATTCAGCCTGAGGCAGGGTACTGGCACTGAGTAGCTCCTGTGAGTGACCAGAGTCTGATGTCCTCGTAGGGGGTGACTTCTCACTTTCTCTCTCTTTGTCTCTCTCCAGCAAGTGCACAAACTCCACGGCAAAAAAGACAAGTGTTAAGAATGAAGAAAAAGGCAAGGTGGAAAAATACTATGTTCATAATTTCTAGAAATATTTGCTAAGGTATATGGATGTGGTAGAGTAACTGAATTTCTCCAGACTCCTACTTAAATTTTGTCTAATTTATAGCACCATAATGAGCTATTGGTGACCATTCGCATTTCATTGTTTTATCTGTAAGGAGATACTTATGTCAAAGTGAATTGATGGCATGAAGGTGGCTCGAGTGTTGTGAGGAGCATGCTACCATGTCACCCTGCATCTGCCTGGTCATAGCCCTCTCAATGTTGATGACATCCAAGAGCAGGAGGAGGCCCTAGACTAGCATTTAGCCTAAAAAAGCCAATGGTGAGTGACAACTCTCACTGTCATATTGTTAAGTTGCCCTTGGGGAAGAGAATGGGTCGAATGAATGTCTTAATCTGTCTGGGCTGCTATAACAGAATACCATCAATGGGACGACTTAAACCATAAGATGTTTATTGCTCACATTCTAAGAGGTCCAAGACAAGGAGCCAACAAATTCCATGTCTGGTGAGGGCCAGCTTTCTGCTTCACAGATGGCCATCATCTCACTTGGCCCACACAAGGCAGAAAGGCAAGGAGCTTTCTGGGGTTCCCTTTATAAGGGGAATAATTCCACCCAGGAAGCCTCCCCCCCCTTGTGACCTATCATCACCTGCCGAAAGCCTTTCCTCCCAGTACTATTACACTGTGGGATTAGGATTTCAACATGGGAATTTTGGGGAGACACTTTCATACATACAGCCAGCAGCATGGCATTCACAGTAAGAGTGTTTATAGGAAACATGCTTTTGGAAAGGCACGTTAAGGGCTGTCACTGGAAGATCATCTGGGCTGGATTATCTGATGACTTCAAGGGATGTTACCATATTTTCTCCTGCAGCAAGGCTAGTGTGACAGGGTTGTTGTGTCACTACAATTTTCTTGTTCTGTTTCATGGAGATAGCCAGTCCCAACTGTCAGCCTTGCTTCTCAATGTTGTCTGAACTTGAGCTTCATCTCTTGCAACTCCTTCTGAACTTCCTCTGGTTTCCATGGGGCCTATGTGTCAGATCCTCATGTCAGCTTTCAGTCTTTTCTGTTTGCTCTTTCTTATGAAATCTATTTTTATCTTTTCTAGCCTTTAATACATGTCCAATTGCTAATTCAATTCTTTCATGTCTTCACTGCACACAGAGGATGAAATTACCCTTTAAACTGACATGATTTTAATATTGACTTTTAAATACTTATCTCACAAAATGCTGTGTTTACATTATTATTTAATATTTACTTATAACATTTTAATAGAAAAGAACACTTGCTCAAGATGAAACACATTATATACTGTTCTATATAATTTTCTTCATAAAAAGAGAATTAAAGATGGTACTTTTAATAATGAAGAAATTAAGGCAAAGGCATGCCAGCGATTCTGCTTTATATCATGTAACCTATTTATAGAGTCGATATAGAATCTCAGCTCTGTCTGTGGTTTTATGTTTAGGAGTCAAGTCTCTGCACTGCTTTCAGAATGTGGCATTAGGAAAACGTTTTCTTTCTTTTTTTTTAACTTTTTTTGCTATAAGTCAAGAGAGAGAGAGGAGAGGGATGGAGGGAGGCAGGGAGAGAGAGAGAGAGAGAGAGAGAGAGAGAGAAAGTGCAATCCCCCCCACCACACACACACACAGTGAAGTTGGCCATGCTGCAATCCCCTCTTCCATTCTCCTCTTGGGATCTTGGGCATGCATGCATGCGTGCCTGGAATGATTTTCAAGCCACTGGGTCCAGGATTTAAATAGCAGAGTTGACCATGTGGGATCCAGAGCCTTAACCTCTACACCACCTGCTGGCCAAGAGAATGTTTTCATGCCCCATGTAACTAGTCCTATAAGCTAAACATATCTTTTACTCTCATGTTAGTGACTTTACTCAGCAAAAATCCTTTTCTAGTTTAGTAAATTCATAAGACAGATGAACTGTTATATGCTTGTATATTTAAACTTTAGAGAGATTGCTTTGCTATAGAGTACTTGTGCTTGCCAGAGAGAGAGAGAGAGAGAGACAGAAAGTGAGAAATCATCCACTGGCAGGATGGCCATGCTGCAATTCCTTCTCCTTTCTCCTCCCGGGACCTTGAGCATGGACACACATTCTTTTTGGAATTTCAGGCATGCATGCACACAGGCCTGGCATGAGTTTTTTTAAGCTGCTACATCTGGTACTGGAACTGTGGTTGACTATGTGGAAGTCCAGCAACATAACCATTATGCCATCTGCTGGTCCCCTAACATTTGCTCTTTTATCTTCCCACACTAATCACCTGACTTGGCTATCCCAATTAGGCCAATGGAAAAAGAAAGTGAGAAACCATGATGAATTTGAGTCCATGCAATGTTTATGTTTCTGCCAGTGGAGAACCGAGAGAGAGGAAGTAAACCACATGGAAACTTTCTTGGGTCTGTGGGAAACTAGAACAAAACAGTGAGAAAGGAAGTTGGAAACAGTTTACTGTGACATCCTCCACTTTGCCTCTCTCAGATCTGGGCTAGGGGTATGGAGAACTGGTAAGGTTGGACTGCCCTATTTGGTTTATCTCTAGGATGGAGGCGCTGGCTGAGCTGGCTGTGGTAGATGCTAGAACTTTCCTCATCCTTCCTGGGCTCAGGCTCAGTTCCTCTCCAGTGTGACATTTTCCTCCAGGCTCCCTCAGACACCAGGCTGAGTGGTGTTCAGCCATTGTTTGCAAAGCCCAAGGACATACTCATCCTTAACTGCTCACTGATCACTACCTTTGCTTCTGGAGTCCTGGTGAGAACGTGATTTCGAAAGCCGGCACAACCCATGGTCTTTGTGTTTGGTAGCAGGTATGATGTTATTACCTGTGTTTCTCCCATAGCCTTTACAGGTCAAAACTGTTGTTCAGAAAACAAAACTATTACCAGAATGAAACCCCAGAAGAGTAGGGGGCATGTTGGCAAGTCATGCCCAGCTTGGATTAGTGAGGAGGAGGGCTCACCGAGCAATGCCAGTGGTGGCGTGTGCACAGGTGGGCTGCCACACCAGCTGCACTGGGAGACAGAGCCATGGACCGGGATGTGCATACACACACGTGCAGTCATCACAGTCTCTCGCTCTTCCTATGTGTCTGTCCACACATGTACGTGTACACACACACATTAGAGCGGGCTGCTGTGCATATCTTCAGATACTAATCATCAAAGTTGCAAGGTACTATTAAGAACGCTGGGGGTATTTTGTTTAGAGAAGAGGTTTCAGAGTTTAAATACCACTAATTTAGCACACTCTGTGGAAGACTTTCCCATCAGATGATCTGTGAGAAAAGTTCTCATAGATCATAGTTGGGCCACATGGCAACTAGACTACTTAAAGATTTCTGTGTGTCTCAGTAACTAACAGGGTCTGAGAAAACTCACAGGAAGAATACCTGTTTAATGTTATAGTTCAGTTGCAGTGTTTTCCCTCTTTTTGCTCATTAATACTTCAGTTTGTTAATTCAACAGATTTTTAACTGAGGGCCTACCAGGCCTGTAGACGTAGGGATAGGGTCGTGAGGACAGATGAGCGTTCTGCTCACGGAGCTGATACCATGCAGCCTTACTTGCCGCCCTCCAGTAACAGAAGGCAGGTCCCCGGACACGTGCCCCTGCCACACAGCCCTGTGCTGATGAGCTTCAAGCAGCTTTTGCCTTTTCATTAGAATGTGTCTGGTTACGGTTTTAGATGTGCAAAAGTAGAATGAAATTATTCGAGATGGTGACTGATGTGAGAAATCCAGGCACATTAGGTAAAACGGAGAATGCAGCAGAGAGTAAAGGAGACGCCCTGTCTCTTGCTGTCTCTGAGCGTTCTCAGCGCAGGTGCAAGGCACAGCTTGTGAGGACCCTGTGCTGGCCCCGGGGCCCCCAGGTGACCCAAGGCACTTTTCTGTTAGTACAACCTGTCCCATGGCACTCCACTGAGAACGGAGTGGCGAGTAGACCCGGTACTGTGAAATGATCCATTTCGCCTCATTAATTCTGTTGGGCTGGTTTTGCTTCGTCGGCTTTCACTGTTCACTGAGCTACCTGGTGATTAGGAACGGCTTGATTTCCTTTCAGTGTGTCTGAGTGCCATTGCTGCGTTCTTCCCGGTTACCACTTCACTGGGTACAAATCCACATCTTTTCAACACTGTGACCACATTCAAATCAGGTTTAGAAATAAGTTTACGATAACCATCAACTAGAGTGTCCAGGTTACTAGTTTTGAAACGAGTTGAACTGTCTCCTTCCTCGCAGAAAGCCAGGTTATGGCTTTGGGTGCTGAGATGGGCTGCAGACCAACCCTACGTCATAGCTCAGAAAAGCAGCTGAGTGCTCATTACCGAAGGCAAACTTCAGATGTCCTCAGTCCAACAAATCCCTCAAGTTAGCTAAATACAAATGTCTCTTCTGCAGTTTCAATCAAACCTCAAATGCTGTGCCAGAAATTAATATGCTGGAGCTCCAGCTGACCAGCATTATGAAAAGCATTTCTGCATTCTATGGACTGTGACGACGTGCTTAATATCCAATTAAAGAACAGGGACTTTTGCTGGTGATAATAAGAGACAAACAAAATAGTAATTACTCAGAGAGAAATGGGGGACGCATGATTACAAAGTACAAAATTAAACGCTGAGTAAAAATTTCATACCTTAACTCAATTATTCCCAGAGAATTTGATCTGAGAGCCAGAATTCGGTTTTTGGTGATTCTGTAACTCTGTATTCACAAAGTACACTTGTCCACAAAAATGGTGCATCTAATGGTATGTGATATTTGTGAGGTATGTGTTTTTTCAGGAACCACTCAGACGTTCTAGTGTAAGAGTTGATTTAGTGTGTAATTAGGAATGAAGTTTCCAAATTAAGTTGAGACCATGGTTCTGCATCTGGGAACTAGGAATTAGAAATGGTGCCAGATCTCCCAGTGTCTTTGATTGCCCTTCAAAATCCTAAAAGTTTCCGAGTCAGCATCGCTACAACGGGGTCTTTTAAGTGATGGGACATTGATCAACAGGCTGTCTTTCCATCCTGGGACACACACATTTTTGACATACCAATAACCAGCTTCTAGTTTTACCCTCCCCTGGTACCTTCAGAGCCATGGCTGCCTTGTATTCTGGGGTAAGGGATAGGTCAAGACCAGGACTGGTTTTTAGGGACCATTTCTTAACTCATGGCTCATTTTACATCAAGGACGAGCTGCCACGTCTCCCACTCTACCCAGCTGGTCACGTTCCCAGTATTTATATGGACACTTACTTTTTTCCCTTTCTATATATTTTCAGGTCACTTGTAGTTACCCCACTCCCACCCCCTTTAACATTCCAACACATGTTCTATCCAGAGGGGCTTTTGCTGTTTTATCTCAGAGGTCTCAGCTGAGGTTCTTATCCTCTTCCTCTGTGTTACTGGCATTTTGTGAGACTCACATTCAAGGAGGGCCATGCGCGCTCCCAGACTGCCACAGGAACAGGCGAATGCCTTAGCACTGAGCATCCCACGTCAGTCCATGCGGGCGCTCGGTACCCAAGGTTCAGAGCAGATCAAGGCCAGTGAGAAAGCCGCGTCTACACGGCACAGGGATAGCAACGTCCTCGGGCTGCAGTGTTTACAGATGCCCAGACATCAAAGGGAGGCAGAACACACCATTCTGTCTTCTAATTTTAAACAGCCAGAGTTAGAGAAGATGTTATTCATCTTAAACAGCCTGCAAGTCTAAGTGTTGACAATCAAAAAGATGGTCAGAGATGAACACAAATCTCTGGGTGCTGAAATGAGAAAGAAAAAATATGATAGAGAACCCCCTTCATGTCTGGGATTCTATGCTAGATGTTTTGCAAATGCTTTGCTATTTAATCCTTACAACTGCATTACTGGCCGGGTTTTACACATAACACGTGGGAGATGTCCAGAGTGAAGCCATTTCTCGCCATTGCGCAGGGCTCACACGGCGAGCAGCTGAGACTCTGTCCCAGACCCGCCAGTATACCCCAGGCTAATTGTAAAACCGCCACAGCCACATGTCACTGAAGGGTGTTTTGCTGTTTACGGGGTGATATGCGTATATACATAAATGCATACTTTTTTGTCTTTGTTTTCGAATCTTTTGGGCTAGGGGATTCAGGGACATAATCTGAGATAGAAAGGTAGGCGTTTGACTGGCTCAGAGCTCAGGGGATGGAGAATGACAAGAGCAATTGGACCAGATTTTATGCTTTTCATCCTTTCAGTAATTATCCTTCTCTCTAAAAACTAGAGTTGAGAGAAAACTCTGTAGGTTGTGCTGTGTAGTTGGGGTCATGCTGGACACACATACCATTGAGCAGAAGCTGGGGTAACCAGCTAGAACAACTGGAGCAGGTGAGGAGTACCCGTTACTCAGAACGCCTGGGACCAGAACTGTTGTGGATTTCTTCAAATTTTGGATTATTTGTATTAAACAATAAGATATTTGGGGATGGTACTCAAGTCTGGACACAAAATTCATTTCTACTTCATATACACCTTGTACATATAGCCCGAAGGTAATTTTATAAATTTTTTTTTTGTTATGGTTTCTGGTTAACATATATTCAATGTGTGTGTTTGCAGGTGCCATGTGGTCTTTGAAGCATGCACACAGAGTATAATAGCCACGTGGAGGGTGTGCACACATTTGTCTTCTTCCACAGTGAACGTTGGATTGTGTCGCACATATTTGTTAATAGTTCTGCTAGTTTTTTTGAAAGATGTATTACGCTGTCGTTACTTTTCATTCTGCTGTGATTCACCATCCCACAGCCTCTTCCCCTTGTTTACGTGGACTCTTGTGTCCATTACAGCTTTTCCCACAAATTCCCCTACCCGTCTCCCTCTTATTACATAAGGTCAGGTGCAAGCTTTTCCACTTACAGCAAAAGAGAACCCCCTTCATACTCAGCATTATATGCTAGATGCTTTGCAAATATTTTGTTGGTGTTCAAAAAGTTTTAGATTTTGTAGCATTTCTGATTTTAGACTTTTGGATTAGCAATGTCCAACCTGCAGTGATGGTATTTTCATACCTACCATTTGTGGGGTTCTGCTATACACAGGCCCATGTCAGGTGCTTATGAAATCTTACCTCCCAGTGGTCCTCTTAAAAGTAGACAAGACTTTGGGACAGTAGGTGGTGTGGTGCTTAAGGCACTGGACCCCCAGATAGCAGACTGCAGTTCAAATCCTAGACCTGGAGGCTTGGAGAGCATACCAGGCATGTGTTCATGCATGCCAAAAATCCCAGGAGGAGAATGGAAGAGATGTGATGGCGGTGTGGCCATCTCCCTCAAAGGGTGATTTCTCACTTCCTCTCTCACCGTCTCTCTCCAGCAACTGCACATGCCCTATGGCAAAAACCTAGACAAGACTGAGAATGGGGACAGGTAAATGCACACTAAATAAACATAGTAAGGGTGCACTAATTGATATTAGCGATATGTGTTTAAATTTTCTGATGCTATTTCATGTTTCCTGTATCTTGTATTATATATTAAACTTCCATTGACTAAATGCCTTTCTCAACAAGCTTAGGAGATTTTTGAGAATAGAGATAGAATGTTTTGCTTTGCGTATCACCTGTGATGCATAACATTGTGCTCTGCATATAGAAAGGGTTGGGGACATCGCTCTACGTTTCACCGGCAAACTGGACCTACACACTGTGACAGCAAGCTTTTATTTAGTCTTATCTTGCCAAGGCTAACCTTTAGGATGAGAACACTCTCCATGGTGGCAGCCCTTGGCCCTGAGGTTGGTCTGCTGAGCCATGTTCTCAGGCATAACACCCAAGCCCTGGAGCATGCCAGCTGAACCTCCTGCACCCATAGTTCCAATCAACAATTCCTTGAGTAGCTTTGGCACTGGAAACATGACCACAACACTGATGCACACATTTGGAGACTGATTTTCTCTTGATGTGAGCAGTTTCAGTCTCTTGAAGCTGCACACACTTGCATGCCCCTTTTCTGAGTCAGACTTCTTTGTCCTTGTCCCTTATGGAAACTTCACAATACTGGTTTAAAATCAGAGATGGACATATTTCAAGACTCCCCCAAATGCATAATATTTTCCTACTAGCTGTCATTTGATGAGTACTTACCTTTGCTGTGTTGCAGGTTTATTTATGGAGTCCAAATCATGAGAGTTAACACTGTTTTGTCAATGCCTTATGTGCCCCTGCTCTGATTAGGACTGCTCACGGTGGTTTATTTTCAGCACCGGTACATGGCATGATGTGCCGTCGTTTCCCAACATCTCATCTGAGCCCTGGCAAATCACTCGGAGCTATTATGCACAAGTCCTTAGCATATTTAATGTGCTTGACAGCAGTTGATATTCTTCCTCACTACAAGATAAATCCAACGGCATGAAAATGAGAGGCACAAAGTGTTTCTAACAACTTTTCTTCTCTTTATTCTTCAATATTTGTTTTATTTTCTTGGGTCAATGTTATTCAGTTATGGTAAGAAAATCTATTTTCCTTTAGTTGTTCCAAGTTTTTAAACTTTACGTATATTAATTAATTAATTAACACTTTATTGATTCATAAAAGGTCTTAATCAACTAAATACTTTCAATAGCAAGTGCAGCTGATATATACATATCTATGAATACACGACTTTAGGCATAAACCTCAGTGAGTAGAATGACCATACTCTAAAGTAACACCTAGTTGGGACTATATAGCTTACTGCAGTCATTAAATAGGTACTTTTTAATGCATTTTTTAATTTCAAGAAAAATAATTTTAGTTTTGATAGATCAAAATAAAAAAAAGTTAAGAGAAATTTGCTTAAGACTTAAAGTCAGAAAAAAGGAATGTCCAACTTAATGGTAGGGACAAGTCCAGAAAGATTAATCATAATGTTGAATGTTAACTTCCAGTATGTAAATGGAAAGATTGGACCACAATAACAGTGCAAATTCAACAGAAGAGAGATTAATTTCATCTGACTTAACTGGTGAAATAGAATTTTATGACTTTTGACTAAAACATTACTGATTTTCTTCTATTCTTTGATTTGAAGATTTAAGGATTTTTGTCTTGTTTTGAACTATAGATAGGTTCACCTACCTACTGTTTGAACTGAGTTGTTCTAAATTTTATTAGGCATATTTATTTATTTTTTTAGAGAGACTTTTGCTATAGGCTGTGTATGTTTGCTGAAGAGACAGAGAGACTGAAGGTGAGAAGTCCCCCCGCCCCCGCCCCTTGGGGGATGGCCATGCTGCAATCTCTTCTCTTCCATCCTCCTCCTGGGATTTTGGGCACACATACATACGCACCCAGTATGAGTTTTAACTTGAACTGCAGTCAACTATGTGGGAGTCCAGCAATGTAACCATTCTGCCATCTGCTGGCCCCTTAAACATATTTAAAGAGAAGATCAAGACAAGTGTCTCTTCTTTCCTCTTCCTTCTCCTCTTTCTTCATTTTTTTCTTGCTGACTTTTCTCCTCTACCCCACACTATTGTATTCTTTTTTCATGTCAAAGTTTTTCTTTCATCCTCTAATTTGCAAATACAGATTGAGCATCTCTAATCCAAAAAAAAAAAATCCCAAATCTGAAACTTTTGAACACCAGCATGTCACAAATAAAAAATTTTACACCTGACCTCATGTAATGAGTCTCAGTCAAAACATTGCAATATAAATATATGGTATAAAATTACCTTCAGGCTATGGACACACATATGAAACATACATAAATTTTGCATTTAGACTTGGGTTCTATCTTAAGATATTGCATTACGTATATGCAAATATTTTAAAATTAAAAAAAAAGTCCAAAATCTGAAATACTCCGCATCACAAGCATTTTGGATAGGAGATATTCAACATGTATCAAAATTATATAAATTCCTCAAATTAACTGATTATTCCTCATAGATATGCTTCATGAGCAAATTTCTGAAACTGGTGCTCAGACACCCTTCTCCAGTGGCCAAGCTCACCTGCTCCTGTGGCTTGACCACTCCCTGTGTGCCCCTAACTTCCTCCCGATTGCATCCGCTGCTGATGCAGACTTTCTTTACACATCGACACCCATGAGCTTGTTCTTCTTACTGCACAGGGTAACTGTGCTTGTGCGTATGCTTACAGTAAGCTTAATGATGTGCTGGTGTGTTTTATAGCACTTGGTGGCCTGCAGAGCATCCATATTTACAATGTTACACATTGATCCTCACAACAATCTTTTGGTGTGATATAGGAAATTATCTGATCCATTCACACAAAATAGAAACAGATCGGGATTATGATTTCCCCCAAGGTCATATACTTTCTAAGTCAACAAGCAGGGACTTGAATTCATGTTTTCTGTCTCTATGTTGAGTGTTACCTGCCCTCAAGGATTAATCAATTGCACCCTATGATTTCATAGACAAATGGTCATATGTTGAAGTGGCTGGAGTGGATGTTAAAACATTTAGCTTGTAAGTAATATGCACATAAGCCTTAGTGTTGAAGTAGAGGGGCTCCATTAGAATAAAGTCGTACAATTAGCAAATCAGGGGACGTTTGAGGCAGCTCATTCTGCAACCTTTACTGGCCTTATGAGTGTTAGATGATATTGAAAGTGAGCCGAGTAATGGGGGCTTCTGAAACCTCGTCTCTTCTCATCCTCACCCCACTGCCGCCTTCTGCTCCCCACACTCATTCTCCCACACTGACTATTGCTATCTGTCAGCCAGTGAATGAGGAAGTGACTTTTATCAAATTCTCCTGCAGATGGACTTTATCCATGGCAGAGTTAGAAAGGGAGTAGAAGGCATGGTCTTTGGGGTGAAGAATGTTTATGGTCCATTCTTTCCTGGCAGAAAAGGAAACATATACCCAGGAATTGATTTTAATAAGTAGCTTCAAAACTGACTTTTTTCCATGGCAGTGTGCTTAGCTTCTGGCAGCAAATAACATGAACATTCAGTCAGAAAGCAAATACTGAAAACAATTTACTGAGAACTGTGAAGCATGACTATTGCATATAAAGAATCAATTAAACAGCATTCAGCAATATAAGGCACACAGTAGGATGGTATTAATAGATCTGATTTAGATGTACTCTCAACTCTGTTTCAAACAGGATTCTGGTCCAGTTATGACACCATCTTCCTGTATCTTTTTCAGACAACTAATGAATTCTTGAGAATTCCTTAAAATGGATGATTGCCATCTGTCTGCTTGCAATGTCACCACTTTTATGCATTCTGATTTATTTTTTAGGACTATTAACAGCTCTGGCTTGTCATCTAAATAGGGATTACATTATTCTAATGTTTGGGTGGGACGTGTCTCTGCATTGCTCTTTGGTAGAAAACCATGGAAAGTTCCATTTATTCTTGTGCATTTGCATCCCTGAGTCTAAGACAGACTGCAGAGAAAGATCAGATCTGATGGAGGTAGCAATTCCAAAAGGAAATAAGAGGAGCAATCTTTCAAGGCTATCTGTAATCACCACTATACCTGAAAAACCAGACTGCATTTTCTGAACAGCATTAAATTCTGACAGATGTTGAAGTCACACACGTTTATTCTTGCCTCACATCAAGATTTAGTAGACAGATTTACTTAGCCATCATTTTGAGTTGGCAGCGTCAGGGAGCGGGAAAGGGGAAAACATGTTCACCACTTTTACAACTCAGAAGTTAATGGCTTTAGGAAGCATGCACCCATTTTTTTAACCTGATTCATGAAACAAGAAGGCCCCAAGTTATACTAATATTGTTATGGTGACTCCATGATTGGCTCTCCTCATTGAGGGGTTGTAGGTCTACCCGCCTGTGCGACCGAAGCCCCCTGGGACCACTGTTACAGGAGCTCCAGTTCTCCAGGGATATGTCCTTGAGACACTTCCACATGGACAATATTGTTAGCCGCCAGAAAACTAACTCCAGAATGAACTCATGGCTTTAGCAAAAGGAAGTGGACATTGAAAAGACGAGAGGCAGAAAGATGTAGATTGACAGGACAGAAAAGAATGGCATCTGAATAGAAATTCAGAAGGAGAAGGCTAAAGTAGGGCCTCAACTATCTAGTGAAAATAGACTAATTAGGTCCTGACCAAATTTACAATTCATGACTTTGAGTGACAGACTTGTGGCAGGTGTCACTGTTAAAGCATTGGTTGATTATGACTTTTGCCTCATTTGCCATCATCATCATCTCTTGGAAAGCTGCATGGCTGCTGTGTGCCCTGGAGAGCCACATGCCCCATCAATGGCCATTCGTGTGCGAGTGCTGGAGGGTGGGAACTGCTCCTGCAGGTGACCTGTGCACGACTCTGAGACTTCGGGCTCCTCATGTCAGGGCCGTCTGAGGAGCTAAGCGTGGCTACTTGCTTTCAAAAATCTTTAAGGAAATTCTTCCTTGCTCCTCTTTTCTGAAGAAGTCCAAGAGGTTTTACTTTTCCTTCCAACAATGTGACTTCTCACCTAATTTTGAATCAGAGAAGATAATGCTATCAATATTTTGGAATTTTTAGATTTTAATGGTCATAGTGTAAATTCCAAAAGAAAAGTGGTGAACTACTTACTCCAGAAGAAAATGAATATGATATTCATTTTCTAGTACTGGCTTGGTGGTGTCCAAGCGATGTTAGACCCACATGGAAGACCGAAGGCTCCAGTTTGGTTCTTGGGTCAACCTGTATGGGTTGGGCATGCACGCCTGTCATCCCGGCTGGCTGAGAGGGCTAGAGTAGGGACAGTGGCATGAGATCCTGTTGAGGGTGCTTGTTTTTATCTCTCTATCTCTGTCTCTCACTCTTATGAAAGAAATAAAAAACTTAAAAGCATTATTTTTTAGAAGCACAATGAAAACAAAGACAAGAACATGAAACTATATTCTGTTTTAAAAGACCTCATCCCTTCCCATCCCACAGAGCCATTCCCTGCACAACCCAGAGTTTCTGCTCACAGTGACAGCAGTTGGTGAATCTTGAATGGTTCCTGAACCCCATAGTCCTTTAATTTGAATCAAAATAGTTAAATGTAAATCACCCTTGTCCACATGACCCAAGGGGGGAAGAAACACTTTTCATTTCATAGACTTCTATAGGTGAATTACTTATAAGGAAAGAAAAAAAGGGTTGTGCTCCTTGTCGGAGCTTCCGACAAAAGACCTGTGGCAGTTGGAAAAACCAAGTGAAGCCAAATTTAATGTTCCCATTAAAGTGTTTGAAATTTTTATTCATGTAAGAAAAATGTCTTCGCTGGAAAATAGTTTGAGGCGATAAACAATAATATGGAGAAAACTCTGAATTTAAAGCAGTTTTTAAAGAGACTAGTTTCCACAGGCGGGTTGGGCAGCATCTTGGAAAAACCCTGGAGAGTTCAATTTAAAATATGTAAAAGTAAACTGGGTTTCAAGTCCTGAAGTCGACTGGTGGGAGAAGTTTATCTTGAGGGGAAGATGTGTGCCTGGAGTAATAGCATCCTGTAATGTGACCAAAAATCTCTCAATGACATGAATTTTGTCTCCAGAACCTGGAAGCAACACAAAAAGCTGGAGAAAGTGAGAGGAGCAGCCAGACCCACCAAGGGGTGGGGAGAGGCAATGATGCCCCCGGGGAGCAAAGACTGGCAGGGAGACTGGATATTCCGAGACACAGACCCCTAGATCACACACTCCAAGGACTGTGACGGAAAGCAGAAGAGTAGAGCTGGAACAGTAGAAGCAGGTCGTGCAAAAACACAGAAGGAAGAACATTTTGTACTGATGTTAAGAGAGGAGGCTGCCTCTCAAGGTCCCTTTCCCAAGGGAGGTTTGTGGGGAACTCGTTTCATAGCATCCGTGTGGAGGTGGCTAGGTTTGAGGATGCGCAACAAGTCATCAGTATAAATCCAAGACATTTCTTTTTGGCAATTTAAATTCATATTACTAAGACATGGGTGCTGTGCTTTTTTTTTTTTTTTTAAATCCTTTTATTTAACTTTATTTGTGTGCTTATTTTAATTTGACCAGAGAGAGGACTGGAGAGAAAGAGAGAGAGGGGGAAAGAGAGAGGGAGAAGGAGAGGAGAGAGAGAGAAAGAGAAAGTGAGAAGTCAAGCTGCCAGGCCCAGGATTAGAACCATGACTGGCCACATGGAGTGCCCTTTACCACCATGGCTCTTGCCGGCCCTCATTTTTGTTTACCCCTGAAAAAGTAGCTGAAGATGAGGCCAGGCCTGCTAGGGGAACCCATAGTGGTTGAAGAAATGAAGAAAATGCTTTCAGAGAACACAGTGAGGCTCGGAGAGGCAATGTCCTGGGAGTGGAAATACATGGGAGAAGTGCCTTGCAAAAGTGACTATGAAGACAGGAGTTAGAACAGGGACGTGAAATCCAGCCATGGCAAGGGAAGATGTGGTTAGCAACTCTCCATAGCATTTTCTGTAGCAGATAGGAAGGTTTCAGCCAATACAGGCAGTGGTAAAAAAAGAGTAGAAAAAAATAAGCTAAAGAAAGACAATTAAGAAGTATTTCATGATTAGGCCACTGTACAGTATATTTTGAACGGAAAATCACATTTTGTCTGCTCTGATGTTCAGTAAATGGATGTAAAATAAATAAATTTAAAATAAGACAAAAATAAAATAAAAAAAAGAATTACTTCATTGGGGAAGAATGTATGATATTGTCTACAATAAAAAGGGAATTGTACAAGGAGACTTCAAAAAGTTTGTGGAAAAGTAAAATCAAATTATGGGTTTATTTTGGTTCAAAGAAATTTTGAAATCCAAGGATAGTTTTTTTTTACAATATGTATTGTCAATGAACATTTTAAACATCCCCCATATAATCTTGATTGTTAGAAAGGCTAATTTTTTCTATTATGAGAGAGAGATAGGGATAAGTGTGTGTGTGTGTGTGTGTGTGTGTGTGTGTGTGTGTGTGTGTATGTGTGTATGTACTAATCAAGTCTTAGTGC
>NW_006205449.1:2347414-2355791 GCF_000334495.1 Tupaia belangeri chinensis
ATAGCATTTTCTGTAGCAGATAGGAAGGTTTCAGCCAATACAGGCAGTGGTAAAAAAGAGTAGAAAAAAATAAGCTAAAGAAAGACAACTAAGAAGTATTTCATGATTAGGCCACTGTACAGTATATTTTGAATGGAAAATCACATTTTGTATGCTCTGATGATGTTCAGTAAATGGATGTAAAATAAATAAATTTAAAATAAGACAAAAATAAAATAAAAAAAGAATTACTTCATTGGGGAAGAATGTATGATATTGTCTACAATAAAAAGGGAATTGTACAAGGAGACTTCAAAAAGTTTGTGGAAAAGTAAAATCAAATTATGGGTTTATTTTGGTTCAAAGAAATTTTGAAATCCAAGGATAGTTTTTTTTTACAATATGTATTGTCAATGAACATTTTAAACATCCCCCATATAATCTTGATTGTTAGAAAGGCTAATTTTTTCTATTATGAGAGAGAGATAGGGATAAGTGTGTGTGTGTGTGTGTGTGTGTGTGTGTGTGTGTGTGTATGTATGTACGTACTAATCAAGTCTTACTGCGTTATGATCTTTCTGCCTCAGACTGCCAACCGGATAGGATTACAGGTGTGTGTAACTATGCCCTGGGTATGCAGGTTGGCCTGGAAACTGAACCCAGGCTTTCTGTGTGGCATCCAGTTCCCAAGTGGTAGTGCTACATGTGCACCACCATGGCTGGGCCAGGAAAGCTATTTTTGAGTAAACTATGCCAAGTAATGACTTGCAGAGTCTAAGGAGATAATTTATCTCTAGTTACGAGTTTACAAAAATTATAAGGCTGTTTGGGAGTAATTTTTTATATTTGGTAGTAAATTTCAATAGCATATGGAAATAATGGAAATGAGCAGCTCAGAGACATAAGTAACATTAACGAGGTTTTATTTTTTATTAATTTGCTTTAAGGAGAGACAGAGAGGCAGAGATAGCTAGGGAAAGTGAGAAGTACCCCACTGGGGGTTGACCACATTGCAGTCCCTTCTTCTCCATTCTCCTCTTGGGATTTTGGGCATACATGCACATATGCCCAGTCTGTTTTTCAAGCCACCAGGTCTGGGGCTTGAACTGTGCAGTTGGCCTTCTGGAATTCAGCTGCCTTAACCACCATGCCATTGGCTGGCCCAATAATGGTATTTCTAAAGGAAAAGAGGGAAGAGATTAAAAATGGCTACCTCTAATGTTGAAATTAATTTCTGAAAGGCTTCTCAAGAGCTCCTGATTTCTAGAGCCCTTTCTTGGTCCACATAGCTATTTGATGTTTTTGGCCACTAAATGTAGATATTTCCCAATTTCCTACTTTGGAAACTTTTCCCACTCAACCCAAGTGATTAGTATCTTTTGAAGCATCTTTTTTTTTTCCCCAGCTTTATTTCTCTACAGGTTTCTACACTTCTTGTTCTAACCTCTGTACTAAGATGTGACCCAAGTCTCCAATCTCTGATAATATCCTGATGAGGCCTAAAAGTCTAGAGAAAATGCTAAGCACAGAGATGCCACATCTGGAGTGTAATAAGGAATGGGTTAAGCAGAGAAGTGTGTGAAAGGCATAACTGGTAGAACATGCATCTAAAAACTTGGAAATATGGGATGCCATGGAGCATGTGTGGATTCCCCTGAAGTACGATGTGATGCGGGGGGGGGGGGGGAGAAGTGAGCAGAGGTTAGTTTAGAAAAACCCTTCATGCCATTTAATTTTGATCATGAAGGTTATAAGGAATTGTTGGCAAATGTTAGTCATGTGTTTGGATTGGTCTTTTAGAAGAGGTACTTTGGTGGCAGAGAGGAAGGCAGACAGAACAGGGGCTTTTATTGGAAGCCTGGAATCAGATGCAAGGATCCAGCTGAGAAGCAGTGAAATGTCTGAGGGACTGGTAGTGTTGGTTTAAGAGGTAAGATTTTAGAGTGGTATTAAGGACAGTGGATTGAGAAAAATTTATCACTAGTTAGATATGGGAGTGTCCAGGGAGTGGGAGGGGTCAGGGTGACCATCAGATTTCTGGATAAGGAAATGAAGTTGAAGGGATTGTAACACTTCTCATCAAGAAAAGGAAAGTAGATTCAGGAAGAGATGACAAATTTGGACCATCCTCATTGGCTCTCTTGCATGTGTGAGCATACATACTCCACCATAATGCTCTCGCTTTAGAAGAAACAAGTGGGAACCAGCAGTTAGCGTAATGGCTATGTTGCTGGACTCCCACATAGTCAACCGTGGTTCACGTCCTGGAACCGGTGGCTTAAAACTCATGCCGGGCGCATGTGCGTGTGTGCCCAAGATCCCGAGAGGAGAATGGAGGAGAAGGGATTGTGGTGTGACCGTCCCCCCTGGGGGATGATTTCTCTGATTTCTCGTTTTCTGTCTCTATGTCTCTCTCTGTCTGTCTGGCGAGCGCATGCGCCCTATAGTGAAAATCTCTCTCTCAAAAAAAAAAAGAAACAAATTATGTTAACAGTCAAGTTCAGTTACAGTCTTAGTGATGGGTCTTCGTAGGGAAGAAGTAGTTTCATTCTGTTTTGTTTTTGTTGGATCTTCCATGCACCATCTGGGATGCCCCCACACTTCCTTGGACAGGAACACGCTCTATGTGGCATCTGTACTTTTTGGGGGGTGAGTAATTTTGTAGGTCTGGTGTTTACATCAACAATTTTGCTTCATTAGACATTACGTACCCTAGTCTCAAAAAACTTGGGTACATAATGTCTAATGAAGTTACTTTTCTAGATCTCAGATCAGTCCTTTCTGGATGGACAGTCTTCAAAATAGGAAGTTGGTTGACATTATTCCAGCTGACTGGCTTTTTAATATTTTGGTAAACTTCCACTACCTCTTGTTTGTTTCTCACAAATCCATACAAACAATTTTCTCACAATTCTGTATTCCAACTTATTGGGCTAGAATCATCCCCCTTCTCTAACAAACAAGTTCTTGACACACCTCACTCCACATGGCTGTCCTGAATGTGCCTTGCTTATGGTGCTCAGGTGCGCTTACGGTGCTCAGGTGGGGCTGACCAGCTCAGGAGTGCTGGACTCCCTTTCGCTCTGTGCATGTGTGTTCTCACCTCTAGGACCAGAGAGGAGTTCTTTTGCCTACTGCATCATCATACTGATGACTCATCCAGGGCATGAAGGTGCTGGAATTCTAGAGACTTCATATTTGCTGCTTTTTAGCCACATCTTCATTCAGATGCAGTTTGGTGCCAAGAGCTAAACTTTACCTTCATCTTGGTCTTGGTATATTGCTATAGCCTGTGCTTTATAAAGTAATATAAAAGACAAAGCATAATAAAAAGTAATACATACAAATACACATATGTTGTCTTTATTGTATTGTTATATCCATTCTTTAATATGTGTAATCAATGAAGTATGTATACCTTTATACTAAATATGAATATAAATTGTAAGAAACAGCAAACAAAAAGTGGTACATATATGCATGCACCCTGAGGCACATGATATATGTGTATGTATGTGTGTGTGTGTTTGTGCATATGCATTTATTTGCCAGGGAGCAGGGTTTTATGAGAAAGGGACATGAAACATTTTGTTCTGGGCAAGTAAGTGGTGCGAAGGGTGCTAATACACTGATCTGAGCAGGAGGCTTGCATGGGAGGGAGGGCAGCTCTGCTGTTGCCCAGCTGTGTGTTCCGAGTGTGAGCACAGTTTGCCTATGGAAGTAGGTAGAGTGAATGGGAAGCTTCGGGAAAAGGAATTGATAATGGGGAACTCCTGAAGCAAATGTTGCAAGAGCTGAAGGGCTTTGCATGAGAAGCCTTTTGTTGGATTCAGATCAGCTGCCCTCTCATCCTGGGGCATCCAGTAGGCCACCTACACCCATCCCTTGGCCTCAGTCCCCTCACTGGTACAATGGGGAGAACATCTACTTTGAAGCCCTGCTGTGAAGGCAAGAGACACATACACGCATGTCAGGCATTCAACATAACTGGGTAGCTGAGAGCCCATACTCCAGGGCTGGATGTCTTGGGTTTGAGTCCTACTTACCAGCTGCATGACCTTTGAAGACAGTACACCTCTTCAATCTGTGCCTCCTTCTCTGTGGAATGGAGTAATCACAGCACTGAAGGTTGTGTGTTGTTGAACAGACAAAGCAATACTTGCCAGATGCCATGTGTAAGCAAGTAGGCAGGGGTCAACTGTTGATAAGTGATAGCAGTTACCATCATGTTCCTATTTCCAATATTGCCCACCTCCATTCTAGGGATGAAGGATGTTTTCAAGATATAGAATATTTTTGAACTGTTATATACATATATGTTTGTTTATTTGTTTTGTTTACTAGAGCAAAAACACGGCTTGCAGATTTTCAAGTTATGTTGACCCTTCATCCTAAAACGGCCACTTACAGAGCAAAGAATCAATTACTCCCCTGCCCGAATCCTTAAAATCCTTTTAGTAGAAGATGTTACAAATAAATCCAAGTGCACTGTGAGTCTGAAAATTGCATTATGTTGAAAGTATTGTGTTATTTTCGATTTTATCCTCTAGAGGACACAGACTACCTCAGACCCACTTGAGCACTAACCCCCTTGGCTCCCACTGAGATAACTTGCTGTCAAGAGCCACAAAACCAGAAGACATACAACAGCAACAGAGCCCACTATAAATCTGAAAGACCCTTTACTACTCACTCTAGTTACGTGGCTCCATCCTGGTGGCATTTTGTTTTTCAGAGTTATTTTCACATTTATTGCAATCTTGCTGCCATGGCTTCAGAGGCTTCTGACAGTGCAGTGTTAGTGTTTCCAATTTCCTCTTGTTTCAAGAAGAAGCTCAGCCATGCTGCTTGAGAGCAGGCCTCACATTTCATGGGTCTGTGTCTATGCCAGGTGACCAGAAGTCTCTCAGATTATGCAGAATCAGAGATCAGGATTTGGGGTGTCAAGATCAATGCTAGTAAGAGAGGGACCTGGCTCAAGACCATCAACTTTCTTCTTTCACTCATTATCATATACTTAGGGAATGTTTGCTCAGCATCAGGTACCAAACTATGTTGAGGATACAATAATATGTAAGACCTTCTAGCCCTCAAATCACTCACGTTCTGGTGGGACCTAGGGACAAACAAAGAGGAGTGTTGTAAGTGCACTGAAAGGTACGTGTGGTGCTATTGGGAATATGTACAATGGGCCCTCGTCCAGACTTTCTGGGAATGGAAACTCAGAGAGGTTTTTGAAGAACTGAGGTGAATTCCAGTAGAGGGGGAAAGGAGAATGGGGAAGGATTTCCAGGCATAGGGAAGAGTGTTCAAAGGCCTGTAGATGAAAGAGGACGTGGTGTGTTGGAGGAATCGTGTGAAATCCAGCCTGTGTCTGCATAACAGGTCTGAAGGTGTAAGGTGGCATGGTAAGCCTGGACAGTAAGGGAGTGTTTTATCCTAACAGCTTTGAAACTTGGACAGAAAGTTTTATTCTGTAGGACATGTTAAAAGGTTTTAATCAGAGATAAAATGATCAGATGTTTGCAAGGCCTGTTTCTAGAATTCACTCAGGAGACCATATTACAGATCTGAAGATTGCTCGATGAACAGGAGATGAGATCAAAGGAGCTGAGTGATCTGAAGAAATGCTCCCGACCAAGTAGGTGAGCTGGGTAATATTGACCTCTGTCCTTTTGGGATGTCCTGCCTAAAAACTGGTGCAGACATGCAAAACTCTTCCCAGCCACTGGGCGCAGCCCCCCTTCGGCGTCTTTGCTACTTTGCGATACTTCTGTTTCTAAGACAAGTACTTCACACATTTCTTGTTAGACTGACTTTCAATAAACCATCAGGCTCCATTCTTTTTTTTTTTTCTTTTTCTTTTTTTTTTTCAATAAACCATCAGGCTCCATTCTTTAGAAATTTACCCAGACTTGTTTTTTGGGTGGGTTACCATGGGAATCATGGCCACAGAGAGATCTCCAGTCGTATCCTGCAGTGATGGACCTTGCTTGTGGCAGCAGGTCCTAGTGACTCTTCCAGGAATTAGCAATAAGAATGGAACAGTACTAGACTGGGTGAGAAGCCTAGGAAGATCAAAATGCCTGAAATGTGATATAGGAGATCTTAGATTTGATCTCTTCTTATTTTCTATCTTTGGGTAAGTGATGTTATTTATCTAAGCTTTGGTTTTCTTGTTAAAGTGAATTGAATAGAGCGGTCCTCGTGAGGATGCTGAGAAGACTGGATGAGTTAATGTCATTGAAAATGCTTTGGAAACTGTTGCTGTATAGAGAGATGAAAAATAAAGCCTGTATTGGAATGCTTACGGCTTCAAACACACGAAAAATTCGCCTGTACTTTTCAAATGTAATCCTCAGAATAATACCTTTTTTATGCATAAGGAAACTGAGCTGCAGAGGATGATTGTCCTTGCTGCTGATCAAGGAGCTAAGAAGGTGGAAACAGGATGGACCATCTGTTCTTCCGGTTTCTAGACCAGTGCTCTCTCTACCCCACCATTTGGCTTCTTCACGCAAGCCAACAGTTCAGTTCACTGACTTCCATTACAGAATCAAGAACTCTCTGTACTTTCTCTCTTGGAATTGGAAGTACAGACACTTAATTATAACTTTAGATTGCTTGAAATTACAGGGCTACAGAGTGACTGGCACGTGTTCCTATGGAAAATCATATTCTAAGTCCTGAAATAACCATCTTTTTTTTTTCCCCCATATTCAAGAAGAATGCAGGGAATCTGGCAGCATGCATTATAAACTCACAATGTTTTCTAGGATGACTTGAGACTTTGAAAATAAATCTTAATGATAATAGAGGTTGGATTATTATATCATACTTTTCTATCCAATTACATTGATTTTAACTGTTATCACCCAAATTCTTCATTGGGAAGACTATGGGAGGATTTATATATAGTACTCAGACTTATTCTTTGGGTGGGTTGCCATGGGAATCAAGGCCACAGGATGAGCTTTGTCATCTCCTGCATGGAAGAACCTTTTCTGTGGCCATTATGTCCTGACATACTAGTGACCTGCTGGTCTCAGTTGGTAATAATGAGGACTTTGACTTCCCAAAGATGACTTCGCATTGGAAGAGGTAGGATTTGCGGCAAAGAACACATAATGGAATGGCAGATGGCTATGGAAGAAATTCATCAGGATCTATTTCTCAGTTTTGGATGCCAAAAGCCCACTATCAAGGTGTTGGAAGGCTATTTTATTTTTTAAGGCATTAGAGAATCCTCTAACCTTGCCTCTAATTCTGTAAGTGATCAGCAGTCCCACGTGTTCCTTGGTTTCCAACTGTAGCACTCCTGTCTCTGCCTCTGTCTTCATGTGGCCTTCCTCTCATTATGTCTGGCATTTGACTCTTCCTCTCTTTTCTCTTATAAAATCATCAGTCATTGGATCTAGGGCTGACGGGGCCATGCAGGCAACACAAGCTGGTAAGGATGCTGCCTCCCATTCTAAGGCAAGGCCTGGACTGGGAAGAAACTGAGGCAAGGCCCAGTTTACGAGCTCTCCCTTGTGTCCTTGAACTGGCCGGTATTCATTTTCTCTGCCATGAGTTTTACTGTTATTACGGTACCCTGCAAGGGTAAAACATCACCCCCAACTATTGCAATAAAGCCAATTAGTGATCTTGTAGGAATGTGGTTCCCTAAGACTGACAGGAGGATCAGGAAGTTTAAGACTCCCCCACCTGTCTGTTTTTAAGCCAAAATTAACACATAGATTAAGTTAGTATAAACCAAATTAGCATTAGAAGCATATGTAGACTAAGTTAGTTTAAGGCTAGCCCTTGTTAAAGCTACAGGCCAAAGTTAACTCACACTAGCAAAGTCAGCACATTCACCACATAACAGAGACTCAGAGATAAAACAAAAGAACTCACTAATTGACAAGACTCAACAAACAAAATGCAGGAACCCACAGATTTATTAGAGGAAAAAGCCTGGATGGGACAACAGAATAAACAAAGCTGAGGGCTCCACAGAAAGATTAACCATTTTAGCTGGGAGTTCTTATCTAAAGCAACAGGTAGCTTTCAACTACAAAGAGTTTCTCATCTATGTGCTGTTGACTATGAAAAACTGCTAATAAAACATCCTGTGTTGTCTCCAGAGCTACAAGATCATCTTCCTTTCCCATATAAGATCATAGACTCACCCTCTATTGTTGTAATGTATAGATAGTCCATATATTAACTGTGTCGTTACTTAGCAAGACAAGACTTCCATCTAGGTCGTTGTAACCAGCAATGTTATCGCCCTGGCCAGGGACTAAAGTTATCAAACATCCTGCAAGCCCCCTCTTCAAAAGACCCTTCCCAGTAATCAAGATCTAAGAAGAAGATACAACAGACAAATGGACTTCCTCATCCTGAAAACTGT
>NW_006205449.1:2356878-2406878 GCF_000334495.1 Tupaia belangeri chinensis
CTTCCCAGTAATCAAGATCTAAGAAGAAGATACAGCAGACAAATGGACTTCCTCATCCTGAGAACTGTGATTGACTGATCCTCTTCTAACAAGACAAACAGCATGTCTTATAATTATTGCTTCCATGCTTTATATACCCTGTTCCTTAGAGTAAATCTTTTACTGCCCCTCACCCATTTACTTGCATGTATCACATTTTCAATAAAAAGGCACGATGATTCCTAGCAGTTGTCACTCCTCAGAGAGCGATCTCTGGGAGTGTCCGGCTGAGGACGTGCATGAAAAGGCACGAGGCCTTAGTCTTCCTTTCTTTCCAGCGCTGCCTCTGTCGAGATAACCCACCCATGCCGAGGCTGGACCCCAGCAGATGCCCACTCTAATCTAGTGTGACTTTATTTTAATGAATTTCATTTGCAAAGAGCCTATTTCCAAATAAGGCCTCATTCTGAGGTTATGGGTAAACATCAAGTTTGGGTAACATTATTCAACTCACTATAATCTCCTTTAATAAAGTAGGGGAAAATAGGAGAAAACTTTTCAAGCAAATAGGAGTCTTGAAGATAAATCATTTCAAAGACTAGTATCAACTAAGTAATGGACTTTTCATTAATTCTTGGTGAGACCACCACTACTCCCCCATGAAAGGCTCCCACATTACCTCTGACTGCACATGGGGGAAACTTTGATACTGATATTCCTCCACTGAGGCCACTCCTCTCTGCTTATTTCCAGCTGAATCATTGCAAACCAGCCACTCATAGCAGTCATTCTATGAAGGAAGCTGTAATTAGAGCTGGTCACTAAATCATCTCTATGTGATCCTTGGCACACATCTCATCTGGTCAGGAAACACTAATTTTTTAATGGACTGCCATTTGAGGAAACTTGAAACTCTGTTTTTTCTCTTAAGTTCTGGCCAAGTCAAGATCAAAGCACTTGTATTAGACTTCAGAAGAAGGTGATGATTACAATAGATGGAGAAAGTCAGCATAGAGGAGACAGTGGAGAAAAAGCACAAGTAAAACCTGAAAGGTGCAAGGAGTCCCGCTGCTGTGCCAGTGTACATGAGCAAAGGAAGTCTGGAGTGAAGCAGCAGAATGTGATGCTTGTCTTCCCCATGGCATTCTCTCAACTCGTCCTCTAACTCTGGTTGGATGTGATTCTCTGGGAGTACCTGGTGTGGGTAGGTGGTCTTTATGTTTCCTCCTCTAGTACCTGATGCTTGTCTTTATTACATCACCCATCACAGTGCCTTACAAATGCTCAGGTCTTCAGTAGCTTCATCTGCCAGACAAAGCGTTCAGAGAGAAGGTTCTGTGTCATTCTTTTTTGTATCTCTAGAGCTAAGCACTGCCTGACCATAACTCTCTGAATATTTGAGTAAATAAAGTGTCCAGAGCAGGGCAAGAACATACACTTTGATTCAGAACCCCTTTGGGCATGTCCTGAAATCATTCAGACAACTTTGATGTTTGAATAAGAGATAAAATTTGTCTTTTCTTCCCCTATTCTGATTCCTCCTGGAGTCGTGTGGGCACTGAGGTCAATCAAGCAAGGCCTAAATATATCTATATTAGTCTTTTTTTAAAAATTAATTCATAAAATCAAAGATACATAGTTGAAGAAGGTGAGTACCAAACATTGTTGGAAGTTGCTGGAAGTTCTGAACTCAGAACGGTCCGTTAGACTGGAAGTTGGTGATATTGGAGGTATAAGTGTGTGAAGATGGTGGAGGGGCACTGAAGTTGAGTTCTGAAAAAAGAGTAAACTACTGTAAGTAGAATTTTAGAGAGAGATTTTATTGTGATCTCCAACTCTCCATGTTCCTATCTGGAGGAGGATTATAGGTCCCACCTGAATAACATTTAGTGTTTTTATTGATATGTGTGAACTTATTCCTATCCTTTTACTACTTTTTTATCCTAATTGTTTCATGTTTACTTTTTCTCTTTAGTTTTCCTGGTGTAGTACTCTCTTAAGTATTTCCCGAAGAGCTTGGTTTAGTTTTGGTGAATTCTTTTAGCATTTATTTACTTGGGAGTTACTTTATTTCTCTTTCCCATTTGAAGAATAATCTTGCCAGGTACAGTACTCTCAACTGAAATAGTTTTTCTTTCAGTGCTTTAAATATATCTTCCCACCATTCTTTGCTTTTCTGCATTGTTTCAGTTAAGTGGTCTAATGGAGAAAATTTTGTAACTTGACATTTCTCTTTTGCCATTTTTAGCATTTTCATTTTTGATTTTTACCAATTTGGCTATGTTATGCCTTGGAGAGGCTCTTGTGTCCTTTATATTCCCTGGATTTGGATGTCTGTATGCATCTCTAAATTTGGAAAATTTTCAGCTACAGTATTGTGAAAGATTTTTCTATGCCTTTACCTACCTCTTAGACTTTTGGAATTCTTCTAGTATGTGGATATTCAATCATTTAATGGTGTCTTGGATTTCCCTGATATTTTTTCTGGGATTGTCCTAATGTTGAATGGTTATTCTTCCCTTCCTGGATGAAATCAGAGAAGAACAGATATTGTAATAATCATTTTGTAGATCTGGAATTGTATATGATTTTCCCAACTCTCACAGATAGCCAATGGCATACCTGGAAACTGAGCTCAGTATTTTTTATGATAACATTCAGGATATCACACCATGGTGTTTACTGAAATGGAAGGGAGATGGTTACCTGAACACTGGTGAAGCCTAGGAATCTAATAGTTTGGGAATTCCATTTTGACCAGTATTATAGTAGACTTTAACTGTTAAGTTTTTGACTTGTAAGAAGAGAATCTTCATGTAACTGATAGACCGCCATCAAGAATGAGCCTCATTTTGTTTGTAAGAAGAAGAAAATAAACAGACATTCTTTTCTGCACACTGCACACTGGAGGAAAGGTGTTTATTTATATTCTCACATGCATCATCTTAGGATTTGTGTAAGTAACATTGGTTGCAAGTGGGGATGATATTAAAAATATCTACCAATGAAAACTACATAAACACTGACCAGTAAGAAGCAATTCTATGGCCTAGACCATTTCTGAAGGAGAATTTTCTGTGTCAGTTTTTTTTTTTTTTTTTTTTGCATATTGGTGAATACTTTGTCAGTGGAGATGATGTGACAGCAGTTAGAGTTGGGTGTATTATGACTTACGATATTTAACCAACCCAGGTAAAGCTACATTAATGTTTTAACAGTTAATAGAACAGAACAAATACATAACAGTTAAATATCCGCCATATTTTGTTGCAATAAGAGGAGTAATTTATTTGGAGACTGCCTCATGAAGGAGGACCTGGATGACCAGACCTGGGATGTGCTCAAGGAAGGTACAGTACAGACATTCTTCCAGGGACATACTATATTTGGGACATACTATGGGTGGCTATCAATGCTTTTCATCACCAGTGCCACTGGAGGCCATTGATCCCAGTGAACTCCAGGCTTTGGAGTCTCGCTCTCAGAATTCAAACTTCTGAACACATGCATTCTGGCCACCTGACAACCACTAGGTGTCAGGGAGAAAAAGTGTTTTCCTTCTTCAACAACCCATAAAATGCAGCATTACTCCTCACTGGGAGCAGAGTTCTGATGCTGGACAGCTGTCATGACAGTTATCCCTTCAGGAGTCTTGATTTTTATTAAGCAACAAATGCCTCACAGTGGTTGGTCTCCCTTTGTACAGCACATTTTGAGAATGGGTTGTGCTTTCTATCTCAATATACAAAAATCCTAGGTATGTTCATATTACTCTATATAGTCGCTTCAAATTGGGCCCACATATAGCTGCACATCCTTTTGTCTTCTATGGCTGGTTGCAAGCTCCATGAAGGTTGGGCTGTGACAGACTATTCATTGGTCTATTCCAAGGTGATGCATGCAAACTAATTCACAGTGCTAAATGATGCAATTGATCTTCACTCTACCCCCTCTGCTTGGAAAGCACTTTCCTAGGGCCATCTCTCCAGTTTATGGTGGCCATCTCTCCAGTTTACTGTAATTATTTACTAGGGCTTCAGTCACACAATATCACAAACTGGGTGGCTCAAACAATGGAAAACTACAATGTCACAGTTCTGGAGTGAGAAGTCCAAGATCAAGGCATTGGCAGGGCTGATTCCTGCCGAGGTTCTGAGTGAGGATTTGCCAGGCCTTCTTTCCAGCTTCTGGTGACTGCTGGCAATCCTCAGAGTTCTCTGGCTTGTAGAAGTATCACCCCAATCTCTGCCTTCATCTTCATATGGCATTTCTCTGTGTGTGTCTCTGTCCAAATTCCCTTTTTTTTTTCTAAGGACTGTAGTCATATTGGATTAGGGTGCTTCTAATGGCATAATTTTAAGTTGAAGACTATATCTTCAAATAAGGTCAGATTGACAAATTAGGACACAACATGTCTTTTTTTGGAGGGACATAATTCAACCTGTAACAGAAATCATGTGTTCATGGGGAACCAGCAGTTAGCGTAATGGCTATGTCGCTGACTCCCACGTAGTCAACCGTGATTCGTGTCCCAGACCCAGTGGCTTAAAACTCACACTGGGCGCGTGTACGTGTGTGCCCAAGATCTCGAGAGGAAATGGAGGAGAAGGGATTGCAGCATGACCATCCCCCCTGGGGGGGTGATTTCTCACTTTCTGCCTCTATGTCTCTCTCTGTCTGTCTGGCGAGCACACGTGCCCTATAGCAAAAACCTCTCCAAAAAAAAAAAGAGTGAAAGAAATCATGTTTTCATTATATTTTTAATTTTTTTTCCTGCAATTTTGTGAGTCCTGACAACTGATATTAAATATATCTTTGGGAAATACAAATAAATTGATAAGGAAGACTAAGGAAAGATCAATAAAACCAATCAATGGCAATACAGCCATCTTCAGTCATAGGATGAACAGAAAGGACGCTGACTTGGAATGAGGGGAGGGGATACGATAGTGTATGACAATTTTCCACTGACATGGCTTGTGCTGTTAACTTACGGCAGTTCAAGTCTCCTGTTATAATTGAGATCTAGCCAAATGATCTCTTGTATTGCACCTCCGACAATCCCCTGTTGATCAGTCTAGAATACCTATCCCTCCTCTGTATATGAAAGAAAAGTACTGGAAGGAGTGCAGAGTACTTCTGCTATTTTCATTTAGGAATATAAAATATGTTGCTGTACTTGTTAAATTTTACTCTCTCATTAGAGTGGACCAGATCACTGCCTGTGGAATGAATTGTTCTCTCAAAGATGGCACACGTAAACTCAATGGTATCAGATCAATACTAATTTCATATTTAGGCTCAGGAATCACCTGCCGCAAGGAGAGTTGGGCAAGCCATTAGAATTGCTAATGTGTGTCCCCTGCAGGAGACCAGAAGTCCAAATGTTTCCCTAGCCATCCTCTTTAGGGTCCTGAACTGAGGGTTCTATAAGCAAGAGAAAATAAAGGTTGCACCCACTAAAAGGAATTCATTCTTCACAGATTTTTATTAGCTATGAATTTTCAGTCTGAAACTCTGACACAGGCAGAAGGAGAAGCTAAAATAACTGGAGGCAACAAGCTGGCTTGGGATAAGTGAGTGGAGTGGGCACGTATGTCCCATTGAATGGGGCATGTTTGTGGTAACTGTCCCTGGAGACTGGTCCGTGAAAGAGTCTTGAACGCCAACAGAAGTGAATCTTTAACAGAAGGAAAAGGAATATGTTGTCGTTAAAGGTCACTTTTATTAACCACCTCACACTTCCACCTGAGAATTCTGCAAAGTTTTGCTGTATAAATGACTTTAAATTTACTGATGGAAACTTAAGATAACAGTTCACCAAGCCCCAAATGAAATGAATTAATTTTTAAAAATGTATTTTATACATCTAATCACTATACACTGCTCACTATTCACTATAAGTTGAATTTACCCCACATGGACACACTTTACACCAGTCCAGTTGAGGATACAAAGCATATTATCATAAACAAATAATAATCCATTTCTGTTCCATAAATGTCTTCCCTCCCTGTTTTCATCTTTAATTTCTTTCCTTATACTCTCTCCTTTCTCCCACCCTCTTCCCACGCTGTCTCCAGTATCCATTACCATTTTTAATGCTTCAAAATTTTCCACCATAGAGTATGGACAGTCTGTATATGTTAAGTGGAAATGTACAATGTCTGTGATTCATAGCCTGGCTTGCTTCACTCAGTAGTAAATCTTCCATATTCGTCCACTTTCTATCAAATGCCAGGGTCTTGTTATTTTATGGCTGAGTAGAATTCCATAGAGTGTATGTGCTACACTTTTTTAATCCATTCATCTGTTCATGGATATTTGGGTTGGGTCCATGCCTTAGCAATTGTGAATAATGCTGCAGTAAACATAGATGTGCAAACACTTTTCCAACGGAGTGTTCTCCTGTCCTTAGGGTAGATACCCAGGAGTGAGATTGCTGGATCACATGATAGTTCCATCTGTAGGCCTTTGAGGAACATCCATGTTGTTCTCCACAGTGGATGGACCAATTTACACTCCCACCAGCCATGTAGGAGAGTTCCCCTTTCATTACATCCCCACCAGCACTTATCATTTTTTTGTATTTTTAGTCTTCACCATTCTGACTGGGTTTAGGTGATACCTTATTGTGGTTTTGAACTGCATCTCCCTTATGAAGAGGGATGTTGAGCATTTTTCATATGCTTTTTGACTGCTCATATGTCTTCCTTAGAAAGTTATTTATTCAGCTCATTTTCCTATCTTTTAATTGGGTTCATCATTTTTTTCTGGGTAAGTTGCTTGAGTTCCCTGTGTATTCTGGTTATCAGTTCCTTATCTGTGGTATAGTTTACAAAAAAATATTCTCCCATTCAGAGTGTTGTTGATTCATACTAATTACTGTGTTTTTTGCTGTATAGAAACTTCTTAATATGATATAATCCCACTTATTTATTTTTGGGATTATTGTCTATGCTGTGGGGGTCTTATTTAAAAAGTCTTTGCCTACCTCAATGTCTCCCAGAGTTTTCCCAGTGTTTTCTACTGTAGTTTTATAGTTTGAGGTCCTGGGTTTAGATCTTTGATCCACTTTGAGTTGAGTTTTTGTTAATGGTAAGAGATAAGAGTTCAGATTCACCTTTCTGCAGGTGGATACCCAATTTTTCCAGCACCATTTGCTTAAGAGGTTTTTCTTCTCCAATGGATTTACTGGTACCCTTTGTCAAAGATCAGTTGACTGTATGTTTTGGAATTTATTTTTGTGGCACCTATTCTGTTCCATTGGTCCACATATCTGTTTTTGTGCCAATACCATGCTATTTTTGATGATCACAACTTTGTAATAAATTTTAGGGTCAGGAAGTTAAATGCTGCCCACTCTTCATGCACAGGATTTCTTTGGCAATATGGGGTCTTTTATGATTCCAGGCAATTTTTATGATTGTCTTTTCTAGATTTGTGAAGACTGTCTCTTGTAATTTGATAGGGATTGCATTAGATATGTGTATTAATTTGGGTAGAATTGTCATTTTGATTATATTAATTCTTCCAATCTAGAAACATGGGATATCCTTCCACTTGTTTGTGTCATTTTAGATTTCTTTTGTAAGATTTTCATAGTTTTATTCGTAGAGGTCTTTGACTTCCTTGGTTAGATTTTTCCCTAGGTATCTTATACTTCTTCCAGGCACTTGAATAGAATTTTTTTTTCCCCCTAAAAATGACCCTGGCAAGCTGAGCACCTGGCTGTAGAATGGTGTCTGGGCAGGAGGGGCAGATTTGAGAAAGGTTGGAAGGTATCATGTTGGGGCTTATGACAGATATTGGGCAAGTCATGGGTGACAAGCTGGGCCTTACCTTTGGAAGAGGCTGGGCCTTACCTTTGGAAGAGGAATGGGGGCCTGGATTCAGCTCTCAAGGGAGGCTTTTCCTTCCCTGAGTTTAGGTCAGCTTTAAAGAGTGCCTCAATCAAGTTGAACCTCATGAAAATGTCTCTTCGGGTCTATGTCAAGACAATTGCTAGTTGGCCAGTCACATCATGAGTCCCACTCAGATTGACTAAACAATGCGCATGTATATTGGGTCCCATGTGAATGGTGTGGCCCTGCTGGTCTGAGTCCCCAGCCACCTCTCCTGCCCTAACTCTGGTAGCGGCTGCTTGCCAGTTTTACACAGCAAAACATGCAGGAGAATGTTCAAACTGCTATTCCCAGAGAAGACTCCTACAATTATTTAGTTATCCAAAGATGTCAAAACTGCAATCATTCTTTGTTGTTTCATCCATTCACTTTCAATCAAAATGCTCATTTTCCCCCCAAAGTCCATTTATAATTAAATACATCTAAAAATAAAATAATGATAGAAAGAATTAGTCGTGAGTTCTGGGGTAAAAATGAGTTGTCTTAATGTTCATATTATTACTGCACATTTTGGTTTAGAACGTGGACACTGGAGCCAGCCTGCCTGGATTTGTATCCTGGGATTTCTGCTGATGATCTGCATAACTTTGGGCATTGGATTTATCCTCTTGCTCCCTCAGGTCCTCACTGTGCACTTCATTAATGATAATTGCTTGGGAGATATTTTGAAGAAAGCCTGCCAATCAGCAACTGTTGTTCCTGTGCCTAATACCGACATCTGACTTTTAAAAGAAAGTATTTTATTAGCCTTTTTCTTGGTGTTCCTCTCCTAGTTTCCACCCTGTGCTTTCCACTCACAGAAGTTAGGAACCTGCCTGGGTGCTAAACTGGTCCATGGCAACTCAGAGTTCTGAGTCCTCGTCCCAGAAGGCCAAGTGTTCTTCACACATGCCATGACCAGCCATCCACTGTGAATGGTGGCCCAGAACTTGGGCCACTCATAGTGCCATGGTGCAGAACGGGGCAGGAGCCTGCATGCTGGGCCAGCTGTCCCCTGGGTCTGTGAATTGGAGCAGCCTTTCATCTTTCTGAGCCTTGTTTTCTTCATATGGTTTTGACCAGCAGTGCACTCTGCAACTACCATCTTAAATTGCTTGTGGTGGAAACCTTGTGTTAAAACTTGGACTTACAAGTGTGTGGGCTAGAATGGGCTCTCTCTCACAGGGCTTTTGGGGATGCTTGGCTCCTCCCCAGCATTCTTTGGCATAGCCCTGCTCCCACCATGCGCTGACATTGTGATGAGCTTCCAGACATTTGGAAGAAGGCCTTTGTGTACGAAATTAAATGTCAGCCTGCTTGAGAGGCCTCCAAATTTCCCCGAGAAACCTGTGTTGGCATTTAGTTCCTGATTAATATTATACTCTGAAACTTCTGAAGCCCAATATGCTTTTGTTTAATGCTTTTTCTTTTTCTTTTTAAAAGAAATCTGGAAAGTTCTCACTGGAGAACTTATCATACAATCTAATTTTTTAAAAAAGTTTACTTATTAGGACCAGCAGTTAGCATAATGGCTATGTCGCTGGACATCCACATAGTCAACCGCGGTTCGCGTCCCGGACCCGGTGACCTAAAACTCACGCCAGGTGTGTGTGCGTGCGTGCCCAAGATCCCGAGAGGAGAATGGAGGAGAAGGGATTGCAGCATGGCCATCCCCCCTTGGGGGTGGTTTCTCGCTTTCTATCTCTCTGTCTTTGTCTGTCTGTCTGGCGAGCGCATGCGCCCTATAGCAAAAACCTCTTCAAAAAAAGAAAGAAAAAAAAAGTTTACTTATCTATATCTCTCATGAGTGAGCAAGCGACAGAGTGATATCATGTGTCTAGAAAGGCTCTCTCACACCCTTGAGAGATATGGCCTTGTCAGTTTACTTATCTATTTCTCTCATGAGTGAGCAAGTGACAGAGTGATATCATGTGTCTAGAAAGGCCCTCTCACACCCTTGAGAGATATGGCCTTGTCATGCCACTATCTTTCCCCGGTCCTCCAGACTGTGAGGTCATGGCTGTGCCCAGAGTGTTCAGGTTGGCCTTCCCCTGTGACTCCAGCATCACGAAGTGACACTCTTCCACCTCTGTCACCACAGTTGGGCACACACTGGCTTGTTCTGTTTTTCATCGAAGAGTATGAGGGATGCTCCATGGAAGGGTGACATGTTTTTATATTGAACTTGGCCTGGACTGCTGACACTAGCCACTTTAATCCATATTCTAGAACTGTTGGTTTCTGACTGATGATCAATTCAGAACGGAGGGCACCTGTGATCCACCAGAGTCAACAGTCTCTCAAATCCTCATTTCAGAGGGAAGATCTAGGGAGAATTAATAGAAAGAAAAATGCGTAAGGGATCATATTAATCAGTGTGCAATCCTTCAAACTTCAAAAAAGTTTCCTTTGGAAACAAGTAATTTGCACAGCTTTTCCGCCTCTAATGACATTCCATAAATTGCCAGCAGACATTTTATGTCAAAAGTCATATGCTTTAACTGTATTTTAATTTTAACTTTCATTTAGCTAGCTTTAGTGTATGGAGACTGATTTTATCTCCCCTTAACCCCTAGTCACTGACTCTTTGAAGAAATTATTGCCAAAAGGGGTTCTTGAGTGACCTGGTCCAGTGGCACTTTATTAAGAGGATAGTCTCCCAGGCCTCTCCCTTACCACATTTCAGGAATCCTTTTGGAACCCAAAGGCCATGAAGGTCACCTGTCTGCAGTTTATACAGGCAGGAAGCACTTGCCCCAGATAAGGTGAGTTGTAAGCAGACTTCACGCAGGACCACTGAGCCCAGTGCTGGGTGGTGGCAGAACCCAGCCAGGACCAGAAGTACTGCCTGAGCTTGGCTCATTGAAGCCCATGCAGGAACCAGCATTCTGAGTTATGCTCTTGGTCCTACCATCAGGATGGTGTGGTAGGGATTTTAGATACACAGATCATTTGTTATCTTTTAACTCATATGTTTTAATGTTATTTTTAATTTTTTATTATCTTTTTAAAAAATATTGAATTGATTTCACATTCATTCCCTACTTTCATTTACTGAGCATCATCATCACAGCATATAAAATGTGATTTCCCATCCAGGATACACTGCACAGTGGCTCGATCATACATGCTAAGATAGATAATTTTCCATCTCTTGTTTCATATATATATATATGTATATATTTCCCTCCTATTTCTCACCCTGTCATTTCCCACCCTCCTCCCACACTGTCTCTGGTGTCTATGGTTGCTTTCCATTCCCTCCTCTCCCACACATTTTATTTATTCACAAAATATCTTAATTAATCTAACTACTTTCAATAGCAAATACAGCTGATATATACATATCTGTGAACACATGTCTGATTTTAGGCATGAAGCTCCGAGTAGAATGAATACGCTAAAAAGTATCACCTAGCTGATGCTATATAGCTTACTGCAGTCATTAAATAGGTATTTTTAATATATTTTTTAATTTCAAGAAAAGCAGTTTTAGCTTTAATAAATCAAAATGTAAAAAAAATGCTGAGAGCTTTGCTTAAAATTTAAAGCCAGTAAACAGGTTAGGATTCTATTCAAATAGTCGGTACGTGAACCTATTGGCAGCTCGAGACAAGACAAAAATCCTTAAA
Organism: Tupaia belangeri chinensis; assembly: GCF_000334495.1. Taxonomy (NCBI): domain Eukaryota; kingdom Metazoa; phylum Chordata; class Mammalia; order Scandentia; family Tupaiidae; genus Tupaia; species Tupaia belangeri. The sequence goes on from NW_006205449.1 coordinate 2,368,373, forward strand.
TCTGGAAAACAAAGTATAGAAGAAAATCAGCAATGTTTTAGTCAAAAGTCATAATATCAGGAAAGCTAAATACAGACACACAGCACTTAGAGTTCAATAACAACTAAGAAAATGGACAACTTAATGGTAGGGACAAGTCTGAAGTTGAATGTTACCTTCCAGAATGTAAACAGGAAGATCGGACCACAACAGAAGATAACGTACATGAGACTGAACTGGTGACATAGAATCCTAAGACTTTTAACTCCTATTTAAAAAATTAAGTTTACATGAAAAATATGCTGAAAAGTCTGTTGAATGCAGTTGACTTTCCTTCAATGATGAAAGAATCTTAGCAGGATCATCCCTCTAAAGAGTGACCCAATTAACCTGTAGCTAAATATCAACGACAACAGCAGCAACAAACAAGACCAAGTCTTCTGTGCCATATTTAATCTTTGCAAAGAAAGAAAGATGCCTTCAAACTCTGATATTCAAACACATGACCTGGTTGACCACAATTAAATCTACCAGTTTGGAGTAAGTAAGGAAACTATGGATTATAAATCTGAGGCTGGACTGAATTCCAGTGAAGGCTTTCCAAGTAGGGGGTTCTGGGCTTTGGGGATAAAGAGCAGTTTCTTTTTTTGCTCCCCCACCCTCCCTTCCTCCCTCTTTTCCATCTCCTTCTTTTCTATCTTCAGACAATTTATTGTGAATATATGACCAGACCTTTGTATTACAGTAACTCAAATATCTAGGGCATTTTAAGTGGCTGTGAGCTGGGGTTGCTCATGAGGAAATACACCTACTATGCTGACTCACCTGATTTTCTCTATGCATTTACCTGCTCAGTCCTAAGGAGCAGTAACATCCTTCATGGCAGTTCATTAGAGAGCTGGGGAAAGATCATAAAGATATTGAAAACTAATTTCTACTGAGATAAACTCTGCAAGATGTTATGAATTTCTACTCTTTCTTCTAGATTTGAGAAAAAATGAGGTGCCAAGCTGATAAGTGGTTTCCATGGGGTAACTCTGCTAGCTGATTGCAAAGCCAGGACAAGAACCTCTGTCTTCTGCTCCTCCCCTGACCACCCTCTCTTCCTACTTTAATCCTGGCTACAATTGCTGATGCTACCAGGAGTGACATTTCTTGAAAAACTCCCCAACGCCTTTTTCTTTAATTTAATCACTGTCCATCTTTACATTGTACAAAATGTTTTTTTCCTGGCATGAATATAGTGCCTATTAGTCAAGTCAGAGACATTACTATATACATTTTCACCAACAGATAACTTTTCATTTTTGTCCATTAAGTGTTTCATTTGTTTGTTTTCAAGCAAAACCATCTCTTAACCATAATTCCTTGCCTAGATTTTTGCAGATTCAAAATATCCTTTGAAAAGAGAACTTTCCTGAAGTAAGCAAGTATTCCAGGTATTCCAGTAATGCCAAAGGCATACTTTTTTTTTCTTTTTTCTTTTTTTTTTTTTTTTTTTTTTTTTTTTTTTTTTTAATTCAGCTTACTTCTGACTCATGTCCCTTGGTAACTGAGTTCTTTATTACCAAGAACTTTAATTATTTCTATCTCCAGTCCTTCAACTGTTCTTTGACCTGATTCATTCTGTTTTCTTAGATTCTTAGTCACACAGGAAGCCTGTGTGCTGTGGGGGTAAACAACATGTTTACTCCCTCTCTAGAAGAGCTGAGGGTGGACCAAGGATGTTACATCTCAAGACAATTTTCATGAATGTTATCTTATATGGTATTTTTAGCAATGAATTTCTGTGCAAATCATTCAAGATGATTTCTTCTCTTTGTGGTTTCAAGAGCTGTTTTTTTTTTTTTTTTTTTATTTTAGATTTTTGCTCTAGGACATGTGCACTCTCCGGAGAGACAGAAAGTGAGAAATCACTCCCCAGGAGGGATGGCCACGCTACAATCCCTTCTCCTCCATTCTCCCTGTGGAATTTTGGGCATACATGCACATGTACCCAATGTGAGTTTTAAGCTGCTGGTTCGAGACTTGAACCCTGATCGACTACATGGGACTCCAGTGACTTAGCCATTATGCAATCTGCTGGTTTCTCAACAGCTGGTTTTAGCAGTGAGGAAACTGGCTCCATTGTCAGTTTAGAAGCCTTTGAGGAGGGAGGGCTCTAGATGATGGACACTGCTCCCAGGATCTCACCTCAAAGACAGAGCAGGGGCAAGAGACACCCAATTGTTGAGGGGTGAAAACATGCACAACTTTTATGCACGCAATTTGTGCTCTGGGCTTCTCTCATCATAAACCTCGAGCTCTCCATACACACCTCTATAAGCATGATATTTAAAATAACTAATGTTCAGTATGGCAGACACCCTGGGCGATCAGAGCAGACCCTACCAGGAGACAGTGCTGTTGAGAAGGGTCCCAGAGGTGTCTGCAGTCCTCTCCACACCCCAGGAATTACCCTTTCAGTTTTCAAATCTACAAAATCTATAGGAGAGATTGAGCGAGGCTGGGTCAGTGACAACTTATTAATTGGAAAGGACACATGAGTATTTAATAATCAGTTTGCTCATGCCCACTGGATGCTGCCAGCTTATGCCTAGTCTTGACGAATGATTGTTAAATTTTCAGGAATTTTGTGAGCTGTTTTTTAGTCATTAAACCTTAATTAATATAAAATTACAGTGAACAATGTGTTAAAACAAAAGTAACAAATACTCAAATATCACCACCTTCTAATAATTTCAGTCCATTTTACTATTATCTGTGCTTGTGAGATTATTTACGTCTACTGTTTCCCTGTGGCGCAAATGCTATATAATGTTTGCAATGGCACATCCTTCTCAACTTTTTGTCTACTGACATGTTTTACTTCTGAAATTGGCCCTCTGTAAGCCAAGATTTCCCAACTCTTAATGTTCAAACTGGCTCGTGCTGGTTGGATATCTGTACTGCTCCCTCTTCGTGTTTCTTTCTATTCTAGATCTTTTTTGCTTGGTTTAGCAGGTCACCTGGTTATTGGCTTTTAGTTTTGCCATGGTTTAAAGGAGATGGAGAAAGCATTTGCTCCTGCAGGTGGACAAGATGGAGCAATTTTTTCTCTGGTTGTTCCTTGGGAAGTTCCTTCCTCCTCAAACAGGGAGACCAGACCATCAGCAGAGGGTGTGGAGAGACCTTACCTTCTAAAGGCATCAACCCATGAGAGATTTAACAGGATGCCCATGACCCTTGATAAATTCCCTGCTTACCTCAACATCCATGGGAAGGAGCACTTACCAGAGGTCGTGGCAGAAGTCAGATCACACCGTGTTTCTGAGAATTCTCCATGGCATTGTTCAATCCCCATGACTGAGGACTCCCATTGAGGTGCAGAGAATCTGTGTTACAGTCTTAGAATAGATGGAATTTTCCTTTGCCCTACCTCCTTTTATTTTTAACCTTTTGAAAAGACACCTGTATTTATTTAAATTCATTTTTTACATTTGTAAATAAGAAATAATTTATGGGATATGAAACAATGTATTGAGACAAGTATACATTCCATACAAGATTAAATTAAGCTAATTATGCCTCTTAATTTTTTTTTTGTGATGAAATGTTTAAAGTGTACTTTTTAAACAACTTTTAAATATGTGATAGGTTATTATTAACTATGGTCACTGCATTGGCATAGATTACCAAAACGTGTTCTCCTGTTTAAATGAGACTTCATACTCTGTACTTTGAAGATGAGGTTATATTGCTCTTTATGGATGTACGGGATTCTATATGGAAGCTGTTCAAATGAGTGATCACTGAGATACACATGAAGGTCAGAGGGAAAGCAAGAACAATTTTGAGACTTCCTTAACAAATGCAGAAGGATATGCTTTCTGAAGAGATGAAAACAACCCCCTTGTCAAGGTGTTTCAGTAAGAATTTGCACAATACAAGTTTAGCATGACTGTAGATTGCCTTAAGTAAGTTTTGGATAAATGAGCATATTTTCAAAAAATGTTCATTTATGTCTTTAATGTGATCATTCTAGCATTTTGTCACATGGTTGGGTACTTACAGTGTCAGTCACACTGTTGTTTCCCGGCTGATCACTTACGATTCGGCAAGCATGCTTCTATTCTTTCAGCTGTTGGGTTGTTGAAAACGCCATGACGTATTGTCCTGTTTTTCTATGCATAACTGTGTCATGACTTTTCTGACAACCCAATGTAATTCATGCAATAGATCATAGTTTCTGTAATTTACTCCATCCTTCTGAGCCCCTCATGATCTGTTGAGACCATGGCGCCTGAGAAGAACAGTTAAGTCACTAACTCCTTGTCTTCAGGGTCTGAGGAAAGACCTGGGGTCTGAGCCCTTCTCTCAGTATGTTTTCCATAGCTGTGCTGCGGGTCTGTAGTGACTTCTTGTCCACTCTGAATACAAGTTAATTTTCATGCCAGGAGACAGTTCAGCCACCCTCACGCTATTTCCAGTTTCGCACGCACAGAGGTGGGTCGGGTTGTGGCCAGAGAGGAGAACTTAGAGGCACCTGTCCTGCTGCCTTCTGCACAGGGACTATGCAGGCATTTGTCTGTGAGCCTGAAGGCTCTGTCATCCTATTCCCATGTACATAGCAGTCCTGTGCTGTCTTTCTGCCTGACTCTTCATTCTGAAACCAAGCAAGGACCCCCTAATGTATTTTCTGGGGTTCCTGAAATATGGGGTCCATTTATACTGTAATGGCCCAGAGTAAGGAGTAAGTCTTTGGGTAAGACTTTGGGTTATGATAATGACTAACCTGGTCCATGAGTGAGGGCCATTTGACCTCTAAAACTCTAACTTAAAAGAAAGATAAGGTTTTCATTTCAATATGTAAGATGTTTTATAGACTGGAAACTGCTGGTTGTGAGCTCAAAGACTCCAGGCTGAATGGCTCCAGACCTCTGGAGAGAAATTTGATTATCTAAGGCCTCACTAATCAAGAATGCCCGCCAGATGATCACGCCCTCTTGAACCAATCACTGAACTGATCATGCACTTAGGACCTCTGCCCCTAATTTTTGCCCTTAAAAATGCATATGGGGAACATCTCGGGGAGACCAGGTCTTTTCAGCATGAGCTGCCCGCTCTCCCTGCTTTGTGCTTTGCAATAAAGCTGGACTTTCCTTCATCACACCGTGTGCCTATGGCTTTGTTTTATAGTGCGTTGGCGAGTGAACCTGATTTGAGTTCAGAAACAATTCCTGCCTCAAGACCCGGTACAGAGGACTTCCCTCCCGACTTGCAATGCCTCCTTGCCCAGGATCTGTGAGTAATAAATCTGTGCACTAGTTTCGCATTGTGGTGGCACATTGAATTTACATTTCCCTCTAGATAACCAGGGTTGTCCTCACACACTGGGGAGAACACGGGGTTTGACTCCTAGTGCCTATGTGATGGTCAGACAGGCAGAAACTGGACAGGGCCAGATGAGAGCTGTAGAGGCCTCTGCCAGTGTAGACAAGTTCCAGTGGGAGGGAGTCTGCAGTGAGTTTGACAATAACATATTGACTGGCTGTCAGGTAAGAGAATACCATGAAAGGGACACTGTACACACTCACGTTCAGGTTTCTCTACTTCCCGCTAGGGAGGGTTGCTGGCCACCATGGTGTGGAGCTCCAACTTAGGTGGGGGCTCTCAAGATGGAGTTTCCTTCCAATGCTTTCCCTTAAAACACTAAATAGGTTCTAAGACGAACAAGTTGAAACCTTGCTGGGGGAAAGACAAGCAAATATTTTCTGTCTGTGTTCTTAGAAACTTACTATCTAATTTTTTTAAAAACATTTTTCATGCATTGTAAAATAACTGGAAAGTTGTGATTCCTGTTCAAAACATCCTCAAAAATTGGCAATAACCATTTTAACAAGAACTATTTAGGGTCTGAACTTTATGTGAAAAAGACTTAGCATTAAATGCCAATGTGTGTATTCAACAAGCTTATGTAGAAAACTGGGTTTGTGATCCACAAAAGCTCCGTCTTCAATCTCAAAATAATACAGGATTCCCACCCAATTTCTTTGACTTAACACATCCCATTTATCAATCTCTAATGTCTTTGAGGAGGCTGTGGCTGTTTCCCTCTGCTATTTATTGCCTTATCTTTTCCTCTCTCTGCCTGGGGATGAAGACAGTACAGTCACTCACTGAAGTGGGTAAAGGGCTCACCGCAGATGCCCGAGGGGAGCACTAAACGCTGGAGTCAAGCTGACTCGCTCAACCCTGACTACCCCTGAGGCTGCTTACAGCTGGGATATGACAACACCGACCATCCCCCAGTCATGTTTTATACAGAATCTTCAGACAGATTAGCTTAATGCTTCAGTCATTTCTCAGACCATCAATATGACCGGGGGCCAGTTTATAACTCCCCACCCACCTGAGTTTCTTCCTGCATTGGTGTGCTGGCATATCTCCTCTCAGGGCGCTCTTCCAGGTGCAGCTTAGCTGGCTCCCTGCTGGCCCTGACCTCCCACATGGGGCGCGAACTGCACATTGAGAGCTGAACCACCCTCTCCTCCAGGGACTTGTGGAACCTTGCCTAAACGTGTTAGGCTGGGCCACCTGTGGCCTAGTGGTGAAGAGAGTCTGATCCCCAAAGACCAACTGCAGCTGGAAACCCAGCCCTGGCAGCTTCACACACACACACTGGGCATGGGTGCATGTGCCTCTCATCCCTACAAGATAGACAGTGGAGCGGAAGGGGTAGCAGTGGAACATGCCCCACTGGGGGTGTTTGCTCCCTGTGCCTCTCTGGACAGTGCACTGACTTTCAGGCAAAAAAAAAAAAAATTATATTAGATAGATAGATAGATAGATATAGATAGATAGATAGATAAATGAGGGAATATTTCTCCCTGTTGAAATAAAAGTAGTGATTTCCCTCCCTTTTTCCTTAGATCATTTATCTTAGAAAACATGTAATTCTAAATACTTTCTCCTTTCTTTGAAAAAAAAAATATCCTTTTGAAAACTAAGTGGACTTTTTGTCAGGTTTATGACCCAGGAATGTCTTTCTCAGCAGGACCCTTTGAAATGTAAACAGGAAGAGAGGGAGAGCCCATCTCCCAGTTCCTGTGGGTGGGGAGGAGCCTATCTTCAGGAGTATCTGGATGCAAGTTGCAAACTGCCTGATGCCTGGTGTCATAAGGAAATGACGAGCTCGTTTCTGCTTCGTGTAAAGCAATTAGCTAATGCAGGTGGCCGTCCAGTTGCCAGGTCAAGTTAGCAGGAGCCAGACCCACCTTGTGACAGAGCCTGTCTGTGGCAGGGGTGCTGTCCAGCCCTCTTCCTTGAGGACTAGTGAGGGTTTGTCTTGAGGATGCGCACGGGCTGGTGGTGGTGTTTGCCTGGCCGTGTAAGACGGGGAGCTGCCTCTCCATTTTCGTGATCTCTTAGAGGACTCCCCTGCCGTGTATCACATTCCGGTTCAATGCTTATTTGATAATGAAAGTCTCTCTATTTTATGGGGAAAGTTTCTAAACTGAGAGAAGCTTTTATTTTTAATTTTATTTTCCTGACAAGAGGTTGGGTAGGGAGAGTTGGGGAATCCAGGTCTTACAGGGTCTCTAAGGCCCTCAGATTCCCAAGATCCCTCACATGGCGCTGTGTGGGCACATGACGTTCATCCTGCTTGCTCGCTGGCATGAAGCAGAGGGATTGCGAACAGGCTCCACCAGATTCCGGGAACGTCCTGTTGTGGGCCCTCTTTGGGAGAGACAGTCTTTGTGTCCGACATTCCTGGGGTGGGTCCTCTCCCCATGGTTTCTTCCATCAGCTTCCCAAGTGCCCAAGTTTCAGAAGCACACACCTGACTTAATGGCCAAACGTGTCCTGCACCCTGCCCCCTGCCCCGGGTTTGTATGTTGAAATCCTAACCCCACAAATACACCAGATTTTGATGGTATTTGAAGATAAGGCCCTCTGAGAGATCATCAGGTCATTAGAGTGGGGCCTATTTGGTGTGACTGACGTCCTTGTAAGTAGAGGTTAGGACTGAGACAAACACGGGAGAAACACCATGTGAACATACAGGGAGAAGAGGGCCCTCCCCAGCCAAGGAGAGAGGCTGAGAGGAAACCACCCCTGTGGGTACTACAAGCTCAGAGTGCCCGCCTCCAGGACTGTGAGGAAATTAAGTCCCCAGCCTGTGGCTCTGTGTCAGGGCTTCAGCAAACTCATGCGACAGCTTGGGGCTCTTCTCAACCCCGTTCTCTGTTGTCTTATTAATTCTAGTGCACACGCTTAGTCATTTAAGCCATAAGAAACTTCAGTTTAAATAGCATAAAAATACTGATGTGGTTATTTCCTGTACTTGTCAAAAAATTGTTGATACTCTCTTCTCTCTTCTATTTCCTGTTTAGTAGAGGCAGGTTCACAACTGTGCTGGCATACACATGCGAATCTCCTTCCATCCTGTCCTGTAACTGGTCTGCAGATGCATGTCATGGTAGTATCACCGATCTCATGAAATAGGTCTTAATACCCTCTTACTAGACTTGGTGTGCCCTTGCTTATAGCATGTCTTTTTTCTTTCTTTCTTTCTTTTTTTTTTTTTTTTTTGAGAGGTTTTGCTAATAGGACACGTGCACTTATCAGAAAGACAGAGGAGACAGAGAGACAGAAAATGAGAAATCACCCTTCAGGGGGGATGGCCATGCCACAATTCCTTCTCTATTCTCCTCTTGGGATCCTGGGTACGCACACACACAGGCCCAGCGTGAGTTTAAGCTACTGGCTCCGGGACTTGAACTGCGGTTGGTCCAGCAACATAGCCATTACACCAAATGCTGGTCCTAAGTGTGTTTTTTTGAAATAGAAATATTTTCTGTCAATACAGAGCCTGAGTTTGACTGTATCATTGATGCCATGATTCATCTATGTCAGAAGCTAAGTCATGGGGGATATTTCCTTTTTTATTTTTTCCCCACCTGGAATTTCTTTTGTGTCGATTTTGGGGCTGATTCTGGCCACCTGTTTGAAACGGCTCCTGAGTGGCATTGGTCGATGAGGTTGCTGCCTTGCGTGGGCAGGAGAGGAAAGGTCTTGCTGCAGCAGGCAGACATGTGTTGGGGAGAAGTTGATTTGTGACTCACCCATAAGTTCACTCCAGGCAGGAGTAAAGCATTTGATTCAACTACCATTTATGGGCGTCATTAGACGCCGCCTGCGTGCACTTGATTGCTCCTGTGCTACAGCTCGCATCTCATTTGGGGCGCACTGTGTTAGGACTTCTGAGTGGAGCACACGTAGCCTGTTGCTTCCCCCACGCAGCTTGCATTTATCAAACTCCCTTCTCTTGATGCGCTGAGATGGTGGTGAACACCAGTGACTGTGGAATAGCAGCAATGGTGATGTATTGCTGGAAACCAGGGCAATTATCCCATCTACCCCGTTTGTAGAGCCAGTGTGAACAATGGTGGTTACAGAACAGAGTATTGGATGGTGCCTTATTAATTAGCATTTCTCCTGTTTGCTTAGAATGATGATCTGTGAGTTCTAAATGACTGTGAACAGACAACAAAGAACTGCCTCAATATTCCTGTTACCATGCCAACTATCTTCTGTTCATTTTCTGATGACATTCTTGATTGATTCCTTTGGGGACTTTGGTTACCACACGTGCTTAAGGCAGTCTTCCTTTCTGGCTGTCTTTATAATGTTTCACGTCTCTCCAAGGAAAAATAAAAATGCGTCTTCGTGGTGGGGATTATTTCAACATGAGCTTCTACATTTGATTATTAAATATTTATCAGAATTAAGTAAACAGTGCCATTAATTATTACATGGATAAAGATTTCTCTCCTGCTACCAGGACCCTGGCTCAAGGGAACAGAGTTGCAATTGCTCGCACGAGCCACTAGACGGAGCTGCGGGAGAAAACATTTGCGTTCAGTTTTCTAGAGGATGGGAGGGATAAATAAAGGGGCGGTTGGCGGCTCCGTGGATAAAGTAATGACTGCTTGCTTGACAACTTGGAAAGAGATCTTGAGAATGAAATATCAGCTTCTCAGTGTCTTATCTGTTCAGCACAAAATCAATTACATTTCTAGCTAAACATTTGTTTACAGACTTGATTCAAATTTAAGCATGACTTTTTTATTTGAGAGCCCTTCCTACTTTTGTGAGAGAAAGAAATAAAAATATTATAAAAGAACAAAGGCAAAGACATCCTTAATCCTCTTCGTTTCTCTGTATGAAAGCAACCTTCCCCATGCGGTGTCTATCCTGTTTGGTTTCAAAGTGGAGGCTGTGAAATCTTTTTACAGGGTGTCATCTCCCAGGTTATGGAAGCAATGAGCAGGTTGGCTGGGTTGGTGATGCTGAATACATCAACACGTGCATTGTTTTTCCATGAAACAAATGTCATTATTGGAGAAAAATGGTCATAACTACTGAGGACAAAGAACAGGATCTCTGCAGAAGTCCAGGAGAGCAAATATGCTGTGAAATTTACCCACAGAACTGCCCTCCCTAAGACCAGGTCTCTTGTCCATGCTTTTATGTGCAAAAGCTTTCATTCTGTCTGGAATTGCTTCTGCTCAGAGCTTGACTGATCTGTGCCATAGGGCACATGAGCTAGATGCAGAGAGAGAGACACACACAGAGAAAGGAAAAGTGAGAAGTCATAACCGCCCCCCCCCCCCCGGGTGGGGGGGGAGGGACGGCCATGCTGCAATCCCTTCTCCTCTAGTCTCCTCTGGGGATTTCTGGCACTCATGCACATGCACCTGGCATGATTTTCAAATCACCAGGTCTGAACCACAGTCAGCCATGTGGAAACCTAACACCCTAACCACACCATCTGCTAGCCTCTGATCTGTGCTTCTAAACAAAATCTATTTTACTCATGATACAGTGCTTGCGCAAGTGTTAGAGAGAGAGAGAGAGAGAGAGAGAGAGAGCCCTTTGACAGGATCTAGAGAGAGAGAGAGAGAGCCTTTGACAGGATCTAGTTTCACCCTGAGTCTCTTCCCCGGGCACTTCAGCACATCAGGGTCTTGTGCATGTGCTCTCGGTGTGGTTCAGGTAGGCCAGACCATGGAGCTGAACCAGCAGTCGGGCATGCGGCTTCCAGCACTGTGGTTTGCTTTCATTTTGTGTCTTGCTGCTATGGATGTCTTCCCTTTATTACAGAAGAGCCATCTCTTGATACTGAGCTCACCCACCATAGGGTAGAAATGAGCGTGGTGGAATCTCTTTGTAGACCAATTTGGCAAATAAAGCAACATTTAAAATTCATGTGTCCTTTGATCTAGCTATTACAGGTCTAGGAATTTAACCTGCACACATGTTTGCACAACTAGTCAAAGATAAATGTGCAAGTTTTTATTAAATAAAATTAAGAAGTTTTTTATTATTATTTTTTTATTGCAGCACTGTTTATTAGATCAAAAGCCTAGAATCATCTTAAATATTCACATTAGGGGACAGGTTAAATGAGTGAGAGTGTATCTTACAATGGAACACAATGCAATTATTCAGATTAATTCTGTTTATTTACATTTACTGGTGTAGTGCCCATATGCTCATATAGCTCAAACAATGTACAAGAAATATTAAGTGAAAAAATTTCAGAATAGTGTTTAAGATATGATGTCCTTTGTATAAAAGTAAAGCTCCATTAATTATAAGATACACAATGTGTATACACTTGGATAGCATAAAAAAATCTAGAAAAATGGTAACTGTTATCTTCAAGAAATGGGGCCATGAGAAAGGGGTGAAACTTTCTCTCTTCATTTTGTATTCCTTGTACTGCTTTACTCTCTCCCTCCTCCTCTCTTTTTAAAAAATTCTGAAAATATATTATCTTTAAAATAAAGAGGATTCACTATTGGTTGCTACCTAAACATCAGCATGGAAGTGCCAAGTCTCCCTGCATGGTTGCGAGCACCCTGTAGCCAGTGCTCAGCCACTCCCGCTGCCTGTGATGTGCTGTGGACTCCCTAAGAGGCTGAGCTGAAACCGTTCTGACACTGAGGAGTGAAGAAGGCTCTGTGCATGCAGAGGCAGCCCTCCCACTTCTCTCAGGAGGTACTCATGCACCTCCATGTGCTAAAGTCTTGGCCCGTGCAGTGTGGCAGCTGCGGCCTCCCTGCAGGAAGGGCCTAATGGGCCTGGGATGGGTTTCCAGGCTCTCCATGACTCTCTTCTTGGAACAGGCTGAGAGAGCGAGCATGATAAATGCTCTGCTGCCTCCTCCCTGGGAGGACACATCACTGACTCTGTTGCTTACTGACTCGAGGCCCTGCAACAACGGATGTGAACCATGCAGGGGTTTGCTGACTCTTCCAAGGTTACCAGGGCTGTCCCAGGAATGCATTGGAACTTCCAGCCAGTCCTCCACTTCACTACCTCCACTTTGTGTTATTATTTTCTACATTTAAAACCGAGTTAGACTGCAGAAAGTTAAGGTGTTGGAAATTCTGTATTCTCAAGTCCAGGAAAGCCCAGTGCTGGGCTGCATGACCCTCCTAATTAGACCACTGGCTGCACACAGAAAGCAGCGAGGAGCTCCACACACTCGGTGTTCTGACTCTGCTGCTACTGCTGCAATCAGGTTTTAGGACCTCCATCTGGATTTTCTCTAAATCTGCAGCACAGTTATGCTCCCTTCTGAGGTGTCCCTCTGTGCAGTTTGCACCTACTATTTGAGCTGGTGGCTAATCTGTTGCACTGACCTGCATGGGCTGCTGGGGACGCCATTCCCATTGGTGTGGTCCAGGGACTGACTTTAGCACATGCAGCATTTGTGAGCACATGCATAGGAGTCGAGGCTGCACATATTTGAGAGCAGGCAGTTACCCGGAGGCCAAGGCATCCCGGACTTGTCAAGAAGGATCCTTTTGATAAATTACAAGCCAAAGCTAAGGAATTCATGTGCAAACTTGCTTGCTATATTCTAGGCAGGGTCCATAGGATCAGTCCTATTCATTACATTCTCTTACAGCCACAGTTCTCATTTTGCCACCACCATATAAGTAAAGCCAAGCTGTCTGTCAGTAGATCATTTATGTTTACTTCCCCCACCCTGCTGTGAGTCTATTAAGACTAGTTGTTTTAGCCAACACACACTGCTTGGCCCCTGGCTCTTTCAGAGGTGAGACGCCGGTGAGGGCTGCTGTGAGATTTGGTTAAACCAAGCTCCAGGGTCCAGCATGTTCAGCAATACTTGGAGTAAATGAATTGCAGAGACTGTGCTCAGGGCAGCCGGCGATTACTTGTAGAGTTGAGGGCAGGGCTAGGTTCAAATTCAGTGACTACAAGGTTCCTAAACAAATAGGGTTTTATGATGAGGCATCTGACTGTTCCAGTGTTTGCTTAGCAGTGTCCTGAAGCAGCAGTGGATGAATGAAGCACCCTGAAACATCAGCTACTACTGGCTTTAGCTGTGAGTTCTGGCAGCCCATATCCACATATCTTCACTGCCTTCCCTGACCAGGTAATGACGTTTGTGGGTGGGTGCATCCCACATTCATCCTCACTGCATAGGCTGCATTTGCTGCGAACCACTGCTTTCCCTCTTAACCTTCCAGACATCTCATTGGTTTGTGGTGATTATCACTGCATTGTGCCTGTGAGTCTCAAATTGACATTGCTAGGACCTCCCCGACAGCTGTCGGGGGACCAGCAGCTGGCATGGTGGTTGAGATGCTAGATTCCTGATTGACTGACTGCAGTTTGAGTCCCAGACCTGGTGGCTTGCTTTCTCACTTTCCGTCTGTCTTTCCTCTCTGGTGAGTACATGTGTCCTATAGTAGATGAAATAATAATAATAATAATAAGTAAAATTAAATAAATAATTATTAACAGAAACCAGTATAATTATCAAACTTTCTTCTAAGACTGAAGGCATAAGAGAACGACATCCCATGTGACATGTGTCCAGATTCTCTAGGTCTGACTCTTTGCAATCAGGTCACATTTAAGAGGTTAGAGTATAAAGCACAGAAATGAGAAGAAAGCACCTGGCACGCTCCCAGCACCATGAAGAGTCCATCTACCCTGTCATAAGATGCTCCTGCTAAGAGAGAGACGTCAAGTAGTCAGGCAACCTCAGAAGGTATCTTCACTTCACCCAGCGTATATGACATCTCCTTTCGTGTTTTTGGTGAAAGGTTTATTTCTGAAACTTCCTAAATCACTTAAGCATATATTGACTCTTTTTGTAACTTTCAGTTAGACACGGTCACCTCTAAGTGGCCTGTAAGGGTTTTCAGGAGGCCAAAAATATGTACAAGACAACGAATTAAATTTGAATTTTAGGTAAACAATAAGTCACCCCCCCCCCTAAATTTAAGTTTCTTTGCCAATTCTACCTCTGAGGCCAATCCCAAACAGATGCTGTCTTCCTATGAGATACTTTCTCCAAAGAATATCTTGACAGTGATAGATTCTCTTTTGTTTTTCACCAATCCTCCATCAGTTTAACAAACCATTATAATTTTTCTTAGTATTTTTCCCAGCAAGACTCATTTTTAACTCTTTATTCTGAATTATGAAGTAAGAAAGCCTCTGTCTTGTTGAAAATCCTTGTGCTTTCCACTCATTGTTACTCTTTATATTGTTTATTGCATTTAGCACTTTTCTAAACAACGTACAATAAATTACCAGGGCAAAAGGGCAGATTTCTCTGTCTTTTCAAGTCAGTACAAAGGAAATTAAGAATAACATTCTGTGCCTTTCCCTGTTTTGTAGAATCACAATAGTCTTCTTGCCATTGCAGCTACTTGTCCTAAATGTCTTTTGTAATTAATTAAACTGATTCAGTTCCACATCCGCATTGAAATAATCACAGCTGTTGTTTATTGCTTCACATCCTAAAAGCAGGAGAAGTGCTTGCTTACACAGTCTTTCATGCCAATGCACCATGGAGTATAAGATGCTTATATGGCAAAGGCCATGGCTATTCTCCTGCAAATGGAACTTTTTCTGTAATGTCGGCAAAGTGACTATGTTTACTAAGAGCCTCAATTTACTTATATGGGGTTGGGAGGTCAGCTCTTCCCCATCCCAAGCTGGCAACTCTATTATAGTGGAAATGGGAAGAAACATGAAAGGGAGGGGGGGATGGGATCGGAAGTTCTGTTGCTATTATAGAAATTGCAAATCATACTCTGAAGGCACCCAGGCTCTGGAACTTTGAAGCCAATGGGGTATCCGATGCCCTCCAGATTATGTTGCTCACACTCACTTCTTCACAGTTGGCGTGTTTTCTTTCTCTTCTGCCAGTGAATTTCTCTTCCTTCTTTTTCATGTAGTGAGTATTGACTAGTCCTGGTTTCATTTTTGTGTATCTTCAGATTATACAAATATTGATCAAAAGACTCATAAACAAACAAAAAGAGAGCAACTTACAAACCTTCAAGAATTCTCATCAGTCTTCAACACGCAGTGTTGGAAAAACTGTATGCAAAAGATTGAAATTGTAGGTGTATCTAACCCCATACACAAAAATCAGCTCAAAATGAGACTCGAGCACCCATGGATTTCAGAATCCATGTGGAGTCCTGGAACCAGTCTCCATGGACACTGAAGGATGACTGTTTTTATACACTCACTGGGATCTTATTCAACTGTTTAAAAAAAAGGAAGTCCTGCCACATGCTCTAAGGAAGATAGATGCAGAGGACATGCTAGGTGAAGTGAGCCAGTCATAGGAGGATAAAGACTGTGGGATTCCTCTTACATGAGATTGCCACGTAGCCAAACTCAAGGGAGAACAGTAGAATGCTGGTTACCAGAGGCTGGGAGAAGGGGAAACTGGGGAATTGCAGTCAACAGGTATAAAATCTCATTTACATGAGATGAGTAAGTTCCAGGGATTTGCTGTATAATGTGCCTGTAGTTAAAAGGAAGGTATGTAGTGCATAGAACATGTTGGTAAGAGGGTAGATCATGTGTTAAGTGTCCCCCCCACATACACACATGCACACACACATTGCCCTATTTGAGGCCTTGCCTTCAGAGTTCAAAAGAGATTCTCCTAATGACAAAGAGAGTCACTGTATGTGGATTTTGTAATTTGTGGTTTTCTATAATTTACCAGTCCATTGGAGTAAAGACAAATAATGCAATTTTATTGACTGCATCCTCCCCTTTTCATCAAAACCTTAGGAACTTTGCCCTCTGAAAATTCTGCATTTGCCACTTTCTCTCTACCCACGATACAAGCATTTCAGTCTCAAAACTCAATCTCGTTTGTGTGTATCAGCCATGGGACTGCTGACTCTGTCTCATGGTTGGTAAGGGCCTGATGCATCAAATGCTATTGCCCTAATTAATTTATAATGAAGACTGTAATTGCCATAGGGATAGGAAAATCACTTTCTCTCTAGTACTTTCTCCTGAGGCTGAGTCACATGGAAGCCAAATGATATTCAGATGGTTACTTGGTGAGAGTAGAATTCAGAAAGGGGACTCACATGTTCCCTGGAACCCCATCTGGCTCCACAAACAGCCCTTTTGGCTACCACAGAATAGGGCTAGAGAGTGGTTGCTAACCTTTTTGGGTTTCCCTTTTCTAAGCTTTGTGAAGCACCCCCCTCACACCCTCCTGCCCATCTTACTCCTTTCACTTCTCTGGAAACCTGATTGGATTTCACAACATGCATCTTTCTTTCTGCCCTAGGACTTCTAGGAGACTGAGACTTGGGACTCACCTGCAGACTTTGCCATAAGAGGCTCACACCTGCACACATCTGTGAACCCTGTGAAGGGCTCACATCTCGGTTTATGTATAAACCTGATCATGTGATGGGTCCACACCTCCTGAAGCACAGTTCACAGATTAGGTCTAAGCTGACAGATAAATGCTCTCATCTTCTGGACCATTCTGAGGCACATCCTATATCGTTCTTTTGAGAAGCTCCCAGTGGGATTTTCCACATCAGTGACCAGCTTAGAAAAACGACCCTGTCTGCTCCTTCCCTCTGTTTCCACTCTCTACTTCTTTTTCTGAAATCATGCATCTCTACAAAGTTTCCGCACCAAGTTTGCATCTTGCTCTGCTATCTGGAAAAGTTGAGAGGCCCTCAGGATTGTGTCTTCAAGTCAGTCTCTCACCGGGACGACTGAGACAAGGGCCTTCTTATTGTGGATGGTGGGATGTAGAACCCAGATGTGGAGGGGAGGCCCAGACTCAGACTTCTGGTGGAAGCTTGGAAACAGGTGTAGGTGAAAGATAGTGTTGGCCATGCTATGTCTGTGACCCTAATGGGAGGGGGTGATGCAACTGGAGGGGTTGGAGAGCTGCCTGGCTTCTGTTATTGGCTCTTGAGAAGCCTGGGGTAAAACAAAACAAAACAAAAAAACAAAACCAAAAAAAAAACAAACAAAAAACAAAAACAAAACCTGGGAGAGGGAAAAAAAAACACAGGCAATTCCAAGGAGCCTGAAATGCTGTGCACAGAATGCCCTGATCCCTTGTGGAATTAGTGACCTGCCTCACTGGCAAAATTTTAGGAACCAGCAGTGTGGAGCATACTGTTTAATCTGCCTTTCAGATAAATGGCAGGTTATTGCATCCACCTTCTTTACTGTTAAGAGAGAGGCCTATTGCTTGGGAAAACTCTTTGGCATTTGGAAGGTGTGTTACTTCAACCCATTTATCAGGTGACCCAAAATGCTTCCAGTTTTGAAAGGCTCTCAAAACAAAGTAGAGCTATGTAGCAGCTCCAGTTTCACTGTAGTGTAAATTGTTCTAATAGTCTATAACTCAGCAACTCTGAGAGATCCAGAGGTATTGTGGTAGATAAGAGTGCTGGGTAGAGGACTATTAAGTCCCAAATACACAAGTCATTGTAGACTCTGGAATTCTGTAACATGGCCATGCCTTTCACAGCAGAGAACTACTCATTATTTCAAAGGCACTGTCCTAAGGTATGACTGGAGTTGCCTCTCACTGTCTACTCAGCCAAGGGGCACATCCAGTCAGGAATGCTTGTCATGATCTGGGATCTACCTAGCCAGAGGATGGCTATTATGATCTGGACATCATTGGGTCCATCTCATTAGGAGGTGCCCATCATGTCATGATCTAGGTATTACTGGATTTATTTAGTCATCAGACCAGGCAGATAGATCAAGAAACTAACTCACACTGAAGATAGCTTACAACAGATCACTCTCAAAGTGGTCTATATGCCCTTTTAGTTACATGAATAAGGAAGCCCAGACTCCTACCTTTGTAACACGAAAACCTCAATTTATAGATGTAGCTTCATAGGAGGTTTCCTATAACCAACTTTCAGGGAAAGAAAGACTTTGGTCTGGTTACCAGTTGGGTTACTAGATGAAAATGGCATGCCACCACCACCTAGTACTACACATTCAGAAGGGTGACAGTCAAGCTACCTCTAATGCACACACACACACACACACACACACACACACACATACACACAAACACACAGCCAAAGACTACAGAATAGGTCTTTAGGGTGACTTAATGTTACTGGACAAGAACAGAGTGCTTCTCCAAACATCTCTGGGACCTAAAACCAGAACTTAACAGATGTGAAACCTCAAAGCATCCATCCAGAAGGTTGTCATGTTTTTCTCCCTGTGGGCACCCAAAGTCAGTCACCCATCTGAATGATCCTGAAGATCTTCTGTCTAGCCAGGGTGCTTTTCTCTGCAGCAAACTGTATTTGTGATCATGGCCAGGGATTGCCTACAGCATGGGAGAGCAAGTCAGTCCTCTGACTTAAGAGCAGTTAAGCAGCTAGTAGGACCAATATCCTTTTTACCCTTGCTCTGGCAGACCCTGAGCCTCGAGTAATGGGGATCCCAGACAAACCCCCAGCTTATTAAGGGCAAATATAAGACTGGGCCTGGCCACTTGTACATTGCATAATAAGTAAATTTCTAAGGCGCCAAGAGTGTTCTTTGAAAAAGGCTTTACTACAGAAGGTATTCACTGGGAGAACAGTCAAAGGGCAAGCAGAGCTTTTAAACCCAGGTTAGGAATGCAATAATCTGATAGTCTGGGAGTTGGAATCCAGGGGCCTTTCAGAAAATTTCTATGATATCATCTTTGGTGAATGGTGCTGTTTTCTTGGTGCCAAGCAGTCTCGAGCAGGATCCAGAGCAAGATGTTATTATCAGATTGGTTCTGGGTAAAGAACTCAAGACAGAAAACTTTTAGGACACCTGGAGCTCCTCCGTCTTTAACTACACGCTACCTGTGATGGTGTCTTGCAAAAATCGAATGGTTAAGGCTCTCTCGATGTGGTTACTAGGGGAACATGTTCACAGTGTGCAGAAGGTTTCAGTTATTCAGGCGGGAAAGAGCAAAAAAAGAGCTCATCTTATTGTTTAAATTAAATTACCTAGGTCCTAGGACATGTTTCTTTTTTACTTAGTAAATATTATATTTAAGATGAAACAAAGAACACTTATTTTTCTTCTTAGGAACTGATATCACCCTCATCTGTAAATAATATATATCTCAAAGATTGTTATGAGGAGTGCCTGAAATAATCATATAAAATATTTGGGTCCAGGCCTGATACATAATTTGTTCTCAATAAATGGTATTACTGATGATGGAATACTTAGAAAATTTTTTATGTGTCAATTCCATAATATCATTACTTTCATTCTTAGAAGTTCTTATTGCATAGTAAAGAATAAAATTTACTCAAAGGAAGGTCTAGCCTTTGGCCCTGGCACCTGGAATTAACCTCTCAACCCCTGGGAATCCCTGAGCCATAGGAGTGTCTTTGTTATTCTTGGTTGGTCCCTTAAGGATACCTGAGAGCTTATGCTAAGTAGCTGACTGAGTGAGGGCTGGCCATGCAGGAAAGAACATGCTTTGGGCAGCTCCAATAAACACGATAGACACCAAGGCTGAGGTGACCTTCCTGAAGGCTGAGGTGACCTTCCTGAGTTGCTCATGCTCCTGTATTGCTGCACGTAGACAGTCAGAGGGACCTAAGAATCTGAGGATAAACACAGAGCTATGGGTTTGAAATCCTCCTAGGCCCTAATTTTGCCCTGTGTGCCTCTTCACTGGACTGGTTCTGATTTGCATATTTGAAAACTATAATGCTAACTATAGCAACTTACTGAGTTCTGTGCATCATTCTAGCAACTTAGCACACCTGAGGGAGTCCTTGGGGACCCCTAGATTTTTAGCTAGCTGGTCAGAAGTGAGGGTATCCCTGGAGGCCTGGGAACTTGTGGCTGGTGTCAGAAGTCCTGGTAGACTTGGTAGTCTGGAGGCCTGTAAACATTAGCTCTAGGCTGGCTGACTCTCTGGACCTAATGATCCCAAGTACAGCCTCAGAATCCCACTCAATGCAACTCTCAGGCAGCCACTACATCAGTTACAATCACACTTGAAAAAAAATCTATTTGCAGTCCTTAGAATTTCTGTAGTCAAATCTTCCTGAAACAGCCTGTCATCTTACCGTATCACCTTTTGCAATCATTCATGTATTCTAAAACCGTATCATTACATTTCTATGTAATTATAAACTTACGATTCATTTGCATTCTTTATGGACACCCCAATCTTGTAGTAGGTCCTATGAAGCACACCCTTCTCTGTAAAGGTAGGGTGCTCAATAAAGTGGAATTGAATGTGATGACTATTGATTCACCTTCTGCAAAGTGCAAGGTGGTTGTTAACTGGCCATCTAGTCAGGCCTTAAACATACGGTATCATTCCAAGCCCTGAGCTTTCTCACCTGCGGCTGACTTAGTTTGTTTTCTCTGCACATTCATCCCTTCCGTGGCTAAGAGCACTCATAGGACTTCGGCGTATGCTGTATCAGACAGTGCAGCTCGTATCCCCAGAGCCCACTACACTTCTCAGCCTCTCTTGCAGTTCAGTTTGGGCTATGTTTTTAGATCTGGGTAATGGGCTGTCAAGTCTTTAACGACTGGTGTACAGCCTCCCAGCTCCCTTCTCTGTGCAGCTGACGGTCCACATGCAGTTCTAAGATGGGAAAGCCTCAGACGACCTGGGTCCCTGAGTGTTTGTGCAGAGCAGGGACCTCACCAGCACTTTCTAGACATTTAATGAGAGGGAAAATAATTTGTTTTGGTTTTGAGATTTCAGTTTTCATTTGCTTGTTCTAGATCAATAGGTTTGACTGTGGTTTGCTTGACTATACTCCCAGCTACTAGCTTGCTGAAAGTTTAGGAAAAAACAAGTTCAGGATATGTTATTGGTAGTAGTGAAATTAAGAACAGGCGAAATTGATATATTTTAGTTATATTTCAGATATTTTGTCTCCAAATATGAGAAAAGGTTTACGATGTCAGTTTTACCACACAGGTTTGGGAAGCCAACTGTGGTGTAGAGCAGGGCTTCTCAACTTTGGCTCCTTTAATACTTGGGATTGGATAATTCATTGTTGCAGAGATTGTTGTGTATACAGTGGCATGTTTAGCAGAATTCCTGACTTCTACCCACCAGATGCCAGTAGCACTTCCCATTCCTGCCTTCATTGTGACACTCAGAAATATTTTCAGATATTGTCAGTGGCCCCCAGGGGGCAATATCATCCCCTAATTGAGAACCATAGGCATAGAAGAAAGAATAAGCAATTGAAGGGCTGGGCTTGAATCCTATTTCTGTTCTTTGATCTGAGTAACTGAAGCCATGGAACTCTAGTTTTCTCATCTATGAAACTTAGAAACATAATCATTATTCAGAATATTTATACATCAATGTACACAACACTTTATAAGCTGTAAAGCACTGTGTGTATGCAAGTTAAATCCTTCAAACTGCCATTTTTGGGGCTCTGCACAGAAAATATTTTCAGTGTAGGAATGCATATACTTCATAATTTTCTTATCACATTGTGATCTGGGAGAAATGATTCAGATGATCTGAATCAACCCAGGCAGCCAGTGAAAACTACTATTATCTGACCTTTCACTTCTGGGGTTGTCAAGTTTGTGATGGTCACTTTCCTTCTCAGTTTGCATCTTCTTCTTTGGGACACCAGTGCTTCGACCTGTACCTGTTATTCATATTTCTCCCAACCCCATCTCTCATCTTAGGTTGCCAGAGGTATCATTCAAGTTTTTAGTACTGTCTCCTATTCATTAGCAGCTTCTATGCCTCTGTGATCCGAACAGTCGTAAGGCTCTTGTTTCTCTCACTATGAAAACATGTAGCCTCATTCCCTTTGGCTTTTGTTCTCACTACTTTCAAAGACTAGAAAGTAATTTGATGAATTGGTTGAAGGCTAAGATATTAAAAGCTGATATTAGCTCATACATTGCTCAGGAATTCTCTCTTGACAGTTTCATCAATTTATAGTTAGTAACATTCCAGTGGCTTCAAACGTTGTCAACACTTGGCATTGGGTTTTCTTTAATTTTAACAATTCTAGTCAGTGTCTGTGGGGATTTCATTTGTGATTTTAACAGGGTATTTGCAGAGATAGGTCACATAACCGAAAAGGAAAGACTCATTCCTGATTAAATCAATATATGCTGGTCTCCTGAAAAGGATTAAGCTCGATACTGGACATGTTGTGCTTTCGATGCTTCCAGTTATCTCTATGTTGTTTCACTTTTCCAGATTTACAGAAGAAGAAACATACCTTAGAGACAGTTCATAATTTACCCCAAGTGTTATATTTAGGAAGGTTTAACTTTTGTTATATCACATGGATGGGTGCAGATTTCTTGAAGTATTAGTACTAGTGTTGAAAATTCTGCATTTATTTATTTATTTATTTATTTATTGCAGAGAGAGAGAGAGAGCAGACACAGCTGGTGGAGTTGAAGAGATAGGAGAAGTTAAGGGAATTTCTAGGCATGCTTTGGGATTTCTGTGGGAAAGAAAGGAGTCGGACCTGGGGGTGCAGACTCCAGGTTACTGTTGAGTTCACTTGGTCATCGATGCTCGCGAGGCACTGCAGACACCATTGTCCATATTCCACTGCAGAACTCTCAGAAGCTCTCTGACAGGAGACACTTCAGTCACGATCCCACACTTGTTCTTCCAATGCTTTAGTATCCATGACCTTTTGATCTACAGAGCTGGTGAAGAAACACAGCAGGTAGTATGTTCATTTTTGGATTAAGCAGCTGATGCTGGCAACACTTCAGTCACTTGTTCAAGATCAGAGTGAGCTGGCTGTGGTTCCCCATACTGCTAAGTCCCTTTGGTCTGCAGGCTGGGTCCATATGGGAGGTCTGAGTGCAATTCTCAATCCAACCTAAAGACTGAGTAATCTCAGTGAATCAGGGACATTGAGGCAGGAAAAGGGTGACAGTGAGACTCTATATAAAAAAATCCTATAAAATCAGAAAGGTGACAGAGCCAGAGCCAGAACCCAGGTCTGGGATGGGGTTTTTCTGCTGTAGAGACATTATGGTATGATTACACGTGATGCAGGTTTTTGAGGGTCATTTATGGCACACTTGGGTCTGAGTATCTCTTAAGTTTTCCGTGTTACTGAATTTGGCATTGGCTGTAAGAAGGACACAGTGAATGCCATTTAGTGAATGATGGTGTTGATGCTGACTCCACTGAACCCTTACTGTGTGACAGCTTTATCTGAGAGTGTTAGGACACACATCTGAATGACAACTCTGCCAGATATGTGCTGCTGCTCCAGACGAGAAGACAGTATACCATGGCACAGTGTCTCACATAGAACACAGACCTAGAAACCTAGGGCTGCACGATGCATCAGCCATTTGTGTGTTACACAGACTCCTGCTCTGTGACTGAGAAAGTAAACCAATGTGTTGTTACAGACTGCTGAGAGCGCTTCAGGAAGGACCCTGCAGAGGCCATGTGCGTGGGGCTGGATGCGCTGTGGTCTGACGCTGAGGCGAGAGAAGGCCCAGTGATAAACCTGCTTCTCAGCACTGGAGAGCACATCTTGTAGGATCGCTGCCTGTCAGCTTAGTCCTTGTGGCTTCTGTTGATTGAAGGACACCAGATAGGATGGCCAGTTTAGGCTATCTTTCCTCCTCCTGTTTCGATGGAAAACAAACAAAAAATATTACAATAAATATTATAATTCATGCAATTCATGCTCTTACCCACAGTTGCATATGTAGTTGTAAGTCAGAATTGTAGATGGGATATCATCACCCTGTTGTTAGCTCAGCCATTATTTTTGTTAAAAACTAAACATTTCTAATGTACTGTGAGGCACTGATACCCATGTACCCACTGTTGAGATTTTTAACTCATTTAATATTTTGCACAACTTTTTTATAAAGATCATTTATTCAATTTTATTTATTAATCATTATTATTATTTAAAAATTTGCTATAGGACATATGTACCCACCAGAGAGAGACAGAGAGGGAGGAAAAGTAAAAGAGCAAGCCACCAGGCCGGTGACATAAACTTCAGTCACCCGTGTGAGAGTTCAGGGCCCCAACCATCGTGCTACCTGTTGGACTCTTGTCTCAGAACTTTTAAGTGAATAAATTAAATGTTTCAGGTTAGTTTAGGCTGACTCAGCATTATAGGGCAGACATCTTAACTTCACCCAGATTCATTCATCCCTCAGGCTTCCCATTTTCAGCAGAGGGCTCCAACATCCCCCTAGTAGCTCAACACAAGCAGATTTTCTGTTCTCTTCACGGCCACACCTAGTTCTTCAAATGGTCTTTGTATCTCTGTCTCTAACATTTATCCCGAATCCACCACCTCCCTGTGTCACCGTGTTTCTCCTAGACTCCTGCAGTGGCCACTCAGTGGTCTCTCTGCTTCACATGGCCCTTCAACGGTCAGTCTTACACTCAGAATTTGGGTGGCTTAAAACATTTTTATTTTATTTATTTATTTATTTTTCAGAGGGTGTGTGGGCTTGTCAGAGAGAGATATGAAAGAGAGAAAGCACCCCCCCCCAAATGGGGCACGGTCACACCACAATCCCTTTTCATCCATTTCTCTATCCTGTTCAGATCTTGGGCTCACAACTCCTCTTCCTCCCCACCCCTCAGTGTGATTTTCAATTCAGTTGGCTGGGATTCAAACTGTAGTTGACCATGTAGGATCCAGCTCCCTTAACCATTAGGCCATGACTGGCCCTCATTATTTTTTCAAAACAAGTGACACCAGATTGAAAAAATTAAGTTGCAGAGGTAGCACGTTCGTATGGCTACTGTAAGCCAGACACTGCTCTGGGAATAGGTGATGCTGTGGTGATCGGGACAATGCATAAAGCTTGCATTCCAGGTCAGGGATTTATGTGAGATCAATAGCAAACCAATAAATGCATGATGTTATGTTGGTGGTTTTATTAATGCAGTGAAAATAACAGGGCAGCTTGAAAAACATGCAGAGTGGCAGACAGGTACTTCAGAGATGGTGCAGGTACACATTCACATAGTGTTAGGAAGTACACACAGAGTGGTTCCATTCTTCCCTTGTGCCGTCTCTCTTCTTGCCACATAAGCTATTTTTTCTTATGCATTATTTGAGGATTTTTTTTGTGAGATAAAGGATCTTATATACACACCTTTGCATGTATGATACATTCCCAAAAGTTGGATGTCCTGATTAAAGGGTATGTGCATACCTGTGTGGGTCCTGTTGTGTTATCACTGTGCTAGCACCTGGCCCTGAACAAAACTTCTTAACTGCAATTAAGATTACTTTGTTGTTGTTGTTATATGGTTAAGGTGTTAGTCAGGTTTCTTCAGAGAGACAAGGTTAACAGGATAAATTATATGAAAGAAGGGATTTATTATGAGAATCATCTCACATGATCACAAGTTAAAGAAGTCTCACCATAATCTGTCTTCAAGTTGGGAAAACATTTTGGAAGACTCAAAATAGAGAAGCCAATATTACTGTTCCTAGCCAAGGCCAAAGTTAGAGTGCCCTCAGGTGACTACTGGCAAAAATCCAAAAGTTGAAGAACTTTGGAGTCTGTCTTGCTAGATTGGTGTGAGGACCAAATGAAGGAGTTGATTGAATGGAGACAAGGGCCAAGACATGGAGCAGGCATGGAACAGGCAGATGTGCAGGTAGCTGGAATGAAACACTGATGTAGGAAGAAGAGAGAGAGAGAAAGGGAGAGGAAACATAATCCTACTCTATTTCCTTCATAATTCATTTCTACTTTCTTTGCTTGTCTCCCCAAGCCTCTTTGATTCAATGATACCTGCTCATTGTGAGATTTTCATTCAGTATGCTGAATTTTGCTATCAAATGTATTTTGTCTCATTAATTTCATTGTTTCTTTCTTTAAAAAAATGTCACAGGACTCATGCACTCATAAGAGAGAGAGAGAGAAGGAAAATGATAAAGCACCCTTCTGGGGGTATGGTCATGCCACAATCCCTTCTCCATTTTCCTCTTGGGATTTGAGCATGCACACACTCATAGTCGGGGTATTTTTCAAGTTTCCTTGTCTGGGACTCAAAACACGAAGTTGACTATGTGAGATTCAGCTACTTTAACCATCATGCAGCTGGCTCGCCCTTAGTTGTTTCTTTCTTGTCTATTTTCTAAAACAGCTTAAGATTGGTATTATTATTTTATGAACTTTTGGAAGAATCTGTCTTTGGAATTGTCTAGACCTAGAAAATTGCTTTTGCAGAATGGCTTTTAATTATGGATTCAATTTATTGAACAGTTAAGAGTTATTTGGCTTTTCTATTTCTTTTCAGGTCAGTTCAGTGAACTTTGTTTTTCAAGGAATTTGTTTATTTCATCTAAATTTGAAAAATTTTGTTTATTTTTAAAATTTATTTATCTGTTTCTTCTATGATAGGGGAGAGGGAGAGATGGAGATCTATTACCAATCGGACCTTGAATCATGGGTGTGCATGTGCCTGGCATGTTTATGGATGACCCTGAACCTTTCTGTATGGTCAGCCTTGCTATGATGTCTGCTGTGTTTTACTACAAAGTTAATTACATATTGTCTCATTTTCTTTTCAATGTCTATAGAATTTCTAACAATGTCCTTTTGAATTTTTGTTCCTAATATTATCAAAGTGTTCTGTTTTTAATTAATTTCAATAGGGATGTTCTTGCTATGTATTGTTTCAAAATAAAATAACCCATATCTGAGTGCTTTGACTAACAATTTTTTCTCTATATAGTTCTGTGGATTGACTGGCTGGCATTGGTTGAGTGTTTTGTTTTTCTGAGTAGCTCTTGCTTGAGTTTTTACATGTGGTTGGATTAACAGAGGTGGGCACCCAAGATGGCCACCACTCACTGCTGACCATCACAGACTGAAAATCTGGCTGCCCAACGATGCGCCCAGGTAATGTGTTACTACTTTGTGTTTGTCATATCTCCTATATATTGAAGACCCCTAAAGAGATAAAAAGTATGTCAAAAATATCCTATCCTACTATTTCTCATTCAAAAATTTTACAATTTGACAACAGGCTGTATTGGTGAGACATGAAGGAAGACGTTCTCTCATATGTTGCTAGTAAGGTGTGAAATTATCTAGCACCTATGGGTCATAATATGTGTTACATATCTTTTTTGTACAGCAATCTCACTTCTGTGACTGACTACATTTTTTTTTTTTTTTGGAGAGGTTTTCGCTATAGGGCGCATGTGCTTGCCAGACAGAGAGAGAGAGAGACATAGAGACAGAAAGCGAGAAATCACCTCCCAGGGGGGATGGTCATGCCACAATCCCTTCTCCTCTATTCTCCTCTTGGGATCTTGGGCACGCACGCACACGCGTCCAATGTGAGTTTTAAGACACTGGGTCTGGGACACGAACTGCGGTCAACTACATGGGAGTCCAGCGACATAGCCATTATGCTAACTGCTGGTCCCCTCACTACATTTTTTAAATAGAAGTGATGTTAGTGTATATGCTTATCTCATATGCATACAATGGAATACTGTTCAGCTTAAAAAAAGACATTTATTACAGTATGGGCTAAACTGGAGGGTGTCATGTTAAGTGTAATAAGTCAGCCACAGATGGTCAAACACTACATAATCTCCCTTATAGGATATATTTAACATAGATAACTTCTTAGGAACCAAGATTAAAATGATAACTGTCAGGGAATGGGGAGGAGGAAATGGTGAGTTTCTGTTTGATGAATATAAACCTTCAGTTATACAAGATGAATAATCCTAGAGATCTGCTATAATATCATACCTACAGTTATTAATATTCTATTATTTAAGACCAACAGATGGGATAACAATTACATTACTAGACTCTCACATAGTCCACCGCTGTTTGAGTCCTGGACCTAGTGGCTTAAAACTCATGCTGGGCTCATGTGCGTGCATGCCCAAAATCCCAAGAGGTTAAGGAAGGCAAGGAGAAAGCCATGTGGCCATACCTCGGTGGGGGGGGGGGTGATTTCTTGTTTTCTGTCTCTCTGTCTCTGTCTCTCCAGCAAGTGCATGTGCCCTGTAGAAAAAAAGTCTCTTAAAAGATTCTATTATTTACTTGAAACTTTTTAAAGGGGGTTATATGAAGTGTTTTTAGCAAAACTTAAACAAAAAATAGCAATTTCCTATGGCTCAAACAAATGCATGCTCAGGTATTCTGGTCAATATCTCCTAAAGTTATTTGTGAGTACGAGAATGACCTTAATTTATGGGAAGAACACACACACACACACACACACGCACACACTTTAGATGTAAATAGTCAAGAGGATAAGAGTAAATGAACCATTTTTCTCCCAAAAATGGAGAAATAAGACATTTGTAGGACACAGATACGGTTTGTTGCCTGTTGATGATGATGTTTACAATATTCTCAACTCGCCTTGCTGTATGGCATATATCATGTTGGGTAAAATCTCTTCACAATCCAAATGATGTATAACAATTGAATGTATAAATAATAATAATAATAATTAAAAAGGTTAAATGAACCAAAACCTACTTTTCTGGGATATGGAATTTATGTATCCATATATATCCATATATATCCATATGTGTACACATACGCTTTACTAGCTCTACACTGTTACTATCTCCTACCGAGCTTGGTATTTTCTGTTTATGTGTATCTCCAGCACTGACTTTTCAGTGTTAGAGGGCAAGAGTCTACAAAAAAAAATAGTTGATGATATTTAAAAATAAATAGATGAAATTTCTTCATGATCAAAATCAAATGTTTCATAACCTTTCTATTGGGTCATTGGAAAAGTCGTGATGTGTTTTTCTATGTAAAAATGCATCATGACTTTTCTGACAACCCAATAGGAAAGTGAGCTGAGGGAGAAAGAGCCAGAAGGATTGATACCCTGGTAAAGACATTACGACATATTTATTATTATTATTATTATTATTATTATTATTTTAAATGTTTGATTTCCTTCTATTTATTTATTTTTATTTCCTATTTATTTTTTATATTACATTTGATCACATATATCTTTAGAGCATGTATCATTTCTTTTTCCACCATGATGACCATGCGTATCAGTCAAGACAAAGACATTACTATCCACATCATCATCATCAAAAGCTTTTCAGGTTATTTTTTTCAGGTTATTATTATTATTTATTCTCATTATTATTTTTAAACATTCAATCACTATACATCATTTGGCTTGTAAAGAAAATTTACCCAGCATGAAAGATTTCTCAGACCAGTCCATTTAAGAATACTATACATGTTATTATCAATAGGTGATAAACCATTTCTGTGTCCCACTAATGCCACACCTCTCTATTTGTTCTCATGCTATCCTTCTCCATATTTTTCCCTACTCCACCTGTACCCCATTCCACACTGTCTTCAGCATCCATAAGTATTTTCACTGCTTTTTTGCGATCCAATATTTCAATCTCTACCATAGAGTGCAGTTAGTTGTTGTATATTAAGTGGATACATATAATATCTTTCTTTCATAGCCTGGCTTGCTTTATTCAGCAATAAATCTTCCATATTCAACCACTTTCTATCAGATGCCAGGGTGTTACTGTTTTTTTTATGACTGAGTAGTATTCCATAGAGTATATGTTCCACACTTTTTCAATCCATTCATCAGTTTGTGGACATTTGGGTTGGTTTCATGTCTTAGTGATCTTGAATAATGCTGCAATGAACATTAATGTGTGAGAGTATTCTCCTTTCTTTTGGGTAGATACCCAGAAGTGGGATTGTTGGATCAAATGATAGTTCTATTTGTAGATCTTTGAGGAAACTCCATATTAGACATATTTATCTTGAGAAATTCTTTGGATCACTCTAAGTGGTCCCAAGCACTAGGAATTCACTCTTCAGTACTCATAAGATTCGTGGAGGAGTAAGAGCATCTACACAATTGATCAAGACAAAAGAATGAGTTTTTTGTTGGTTTGTTTTTATTTAAATAGTTTTGTTTTAAACATTATCATAATATGTTCGCTATAAGCTATAAGGATTTTAAATACTTTTACTTTTATGCCTTATATGTTATCAATCTTTTGTTTCCTCTGCATTAGGAGTGTAAGTAATCTGCATGGTGGTTGACTTTGTGTGTCAGCTTGACTGGGCTGAAGAGTGCCCAGATAGCTTTTGGTTGTGTATTTGAGGCTATTTCTGGACATGTTAGCCTTGGAATCAGCAGTCTGAGTACAAAGATCACCCTCATCAACGTGAGTGGACATCTTCCAACCCACTGTGGACCTTGATAGAACTAAAAGACAGGGGAAAGGAGAATTTTACCTTTGCCTGAGCTTTGACATCTATCTTTTCCTGCCCTCAGACATTGGTGTTCTGTGTCCTTTGCTTTTTGGACTTGGACTGTAGCTCATGCACTGTTTTTCCTGGCCCTCTAGCTCATGGACAACAGATTGTGAAACTTCTCTGCCTCCATGACTGTGCGGGCCTGTCCTTCATAATAAGCCTCTCTCTCTCTTGATTCTGTATCTCTAAGAACTCTAAAAGCTGCGATCTCTAATTCTTTATTCCCTATTAATGAGAACTACCACACTTCTTTCACATTTTGAGCCATCTGATACCCAAGGTAAGATCAGTTTAGATTTCAGCTTATGCTTGCTATGAATAAATAAGGAGCAATAAAAAATCATCCAGTGTTATAATAGCAGACACTGGTCCATGTTTATCTCATCTGCACTTTCAATGTGAATTGGTTTCCTTGTTTTCTCTTTTTTTTTTTTTTTTAGGTTTTTGTCATAGAGCATGTGTGCTCGCCGAAGAGACAGAGACAGATAGTGAGAGGGAAAGTAGGAAATCATCCCTGGGGTGGGGAGGATGGCCACACCACAATTCCTTCTCCTTCATTTTTCTTCATTTTGGGCGTGCATGCACACATGTTCAGTATGTTTCAAGCCACTGGATCTGGGACTCAAACCATGGTTGGTCATGTGGGAGTCCAGCACCTTAACCACTATGCTACCTGCTAGCCCAAGACTTTGTTTTCTTAAGACATATGTCAATGTAGCAGAGTCACAGAGCAAGCTTAACGGCATTTTGTGGCCTGTTTTCTATAAAATTTGTTTCTAAAGATTTGTTATCTCTTTAGCAAGGCTCATTATTTTACTAACTTTATTTTGCACAGCCTTTTTCACAAATTTTATTAAAATTAAGTCCTCCCAAGTAGAATATAGCTCTAAGTATGAGTCACTGGGGATGTCTGCTGGCCTGGGGAAAGTGAAAAAAATTGAAGTGGAGATGCACTTTATTTAAAATTCAAATAGATATCAAGACTCTGCTGAAGAAAGTTCAGATGGAACAGAGGCCAAAATGGGAATAGAAAACACACTTTTCCTTTATGTGTCAACTGTTATTTACAGCCTGTTTAGCAGATCTTTATTATACCCTGCCTGTGTCTAAATTGCTTTCTTTGTAGAAAGATTAAGTAGATGATAAAAAAGAAAAACATGCAATATTGTTTCTGAAGAAACTTACATTTTTAAGGTTTAGAAATATCTAAAAAAAGATCTCCATCTTTTTAGCTACTATTATGCTCACTGTAATAACAAAAAATGCGAATGTTTAACTTAAATGTTAACTTAAATGTAGCATTTATCGAATACTGTTATAGAACCCATTTATTTCCTTTTTGTTATGTACTATTTAAAAGTGATATTAACTATCTAGAATTTATATAATATTCTGTCAACAGTCTGTGATCCATGTATTTCAAAGTCAAGAAATTCCAAATCTGAACATCGGATTTTATATAATTTCCAGTTAAAAACCCACCTACTTCTATTTTTTTTTTTTTTTTGAGAGAGGGTTTTTGACAGAAAGCGAGAAATCACCCCCCAGAGGGCATGGCCACGCCACAATCCCTTCTTCTCCATTCTCCTCTCGGGATCTTGGGCACGCACGCACATGGTTTTAAGCCACCGGGTCCAGGACACGAACCTCAGTCGACTACGTGAGAGTCCAGCAACATAGCCATTACGCTAACTGCTGGTTCCCTTTGAGAGAGGTTTTTACTATAGGGCGCATGCACTTGCCAGACAGACAGAGACAGAGAGACAGAAAGCAAGAAATCACTCCCCAGGAGGGATGGCCATGCTGCAATCCCTTCTCCTCCGTTCTCCTCTTGGGATATTGAGCACGCTCACACACACGCCTGGCGTGAGCTGTAAGCCACCGGGTCCAAGACGCGAACCGCAGTCGACTACATGGGAGTCCAGCGACATAGCCATTATGCTAACTGCTGGTCCCCCCCACCTACCTCTTAAAGCTTATAAAATATAGAAGTGAAAAAATGAATGACTTAAAATATTCTCTCAGGCTCATTTAGTTAGACAAAATTAGCAGTAGCTGAACCAGCTTCCAAAATTGATATATTTTTATTAATATCTTAGTATAAGGTCTCTTTCAGCTTCGAGGACTCAGAGATAGAAGAAAAAGTTTCTAATACTACTAATAATAACAATAATAACTAATACTTATTTGCACCAGGGCTAGCAGTAGGTTGGGGATAGTCAGGCATTTGTTT
This sequence comes from Tupaia belangeri chinensis, assembly GCF_000334495.1. Classification (NCBI taxonomy): domain Eukaryota; kingdom Metazoa; phylum Chordata; class Mammalia; order Scandentia; family Tupaiidae; genus Tupaia; species Tupaia belangeri. The sequence goes on from NW_006205449.1 coordinate 2,401,224, forward strand.
TGGGGCACAAAATCTGTGGGGACACCAGAAATTCAGTAATCAAGACAAAGAATATTGACTTATCCCATCCTGTTGCATCTACTGTATAGGAGGTCTTGGTACTAAACACTTCCTTAGCATTTTCCCCTCAATTGCTTTACTAACCTTTACAAAAATTATTTATTATAATTATTATTTTAATTTGACCATAAAGAGACAGACAGAGATAGAGAAAGTGAGAAAGCAAGGTGTCAGGCCCAGGACTTGAACTGCTGTTGGCCATGTGGGAGTCCAGTGCCTTAACTACCACGTCACCTTCCAGCCCCTTTAATCACCTTTTTAGGAAGATGCTGACCCCATTGCAATGATAGGGCCACGTACTCCACGTTCACACAGTCGATATGCAGTAACACTGGGATTGAAACCCTAATTTCATACCTTAAATTGTTTCTTCTCTTCCTGCAGTTTCGTGTCTGTTTCTTACGGGCAGGGACAGAACCATGGCTGCAACAAAGGCCGATGAGAGCAATGTAGCTTCTCATCCCAAAAAGGTCCCTGCATCTATGGAGTCTCACCCACCATGCTACACTCCGTCTGCGGTTCTGGGGAGCTGCCCCAGAACTTTGGCAAGTTCTTTCTGTTCTCTATGCTTTTGTAGTTGTATCTTTTTTTTTTTTTTTTTTTGAGAAGTTTTTGCTATAGGGCGCATGCGCTCGCCAGACAGACAGAGACAGACAGAGAAACAGACAGAAAGCGAGAAATCACCCCCCCCAGCACCTTAACCACTATGCTACCTGCTAGCCCAAGACTTTGTTTTCTTAAGACATATGTCAATGTAGCAGAGTCACAGAGCAAGCTTAACGGCATTTTGTGGCCTGTTTTCTATAAAATTTGTTTCTAAAGATTTGTTATCTCTTTAGCAAGGCTCATTATTTTACTAACTTTATTTTGCACAGCCTTTTTCACAAATTTTATTAAAATTAAGTCCTCCCAAGTAGAATATAGCTCTAAGTATGAGTCATTGGGGATGTCTGCTGGCCTGGGGAAAGTGAAAAAAATTGAAGTGGAGATGCACTTTATTTAAAATTCAAATAGATATCAAGACTCTGCTGAAGAAAGTTCAGATGGAACAGAGGCCAAAATGGGAATAGAAAACACACTTTTCCTTTATGTGTCAACTGTTATTTACAGCCTGTTTAGCAGATCTTTATTATACCCTGCCTGTGTCTAAATTGCTTTCTTTGTAGAAAGATTAAGTAGATGATAAAAAAGAAAAACATGCAATATTATTTCTGAAGAAACTTACATTTTTAAGGTTTAGAAATATCTAAAAAAAATCTCCATCTTTTTAGCTACTATTATGCTCACTGTAATAACAAAAAATGCGAATGTTTAACTTAAATGTTAACTTAAATGTAGCATTTATCGAATACTGTTATAGAACCCATTTATTTCCTTTTTGTTATGTACTATTTAAAAGTGATATTAACTATCTAGAATTTATATAATATTCTGTCAACAGTCTGTGATCCATGTATTTCAAAGTCAAGAAATTCCAAATCTGAACATCGGATTTTATATAATTTCCAGTTAAAAACCCACCTACTTCTATTTTTTTTTTTTTTTTGAGAGAGGGTTTTTGACAGAAAGCGAGAAATCACCCCCCAGAGGGCATGGCCACGCCACAATCCCTTCTTCTCCATTCTCCTCTCGGGATCTTGGGCACGCACGCACATGGTTTTAAGCCACCGGGTCCAGGACACGAACCTCAGTCGACTACGTGAGAGTCCAGCAACATAGCCATTACGCTAACTGCTGGTTCCCTTTGAGAGAGGTTTTTACTATAGGGCGCATGCATTTGCCAGACAGACAGAGACAGAGAGACAGAAAGCAAGAAATCACTCCCCAGGAGGGATGGCCATGCTGCAATCCCTTCTCCTCCGTTCTCCTCTTGGGATATTGAGCACGCTCACACACACGCCTGGCGTGAGCTGTAAGCCACCGGGTCCAAGACGCGAACCGCAGTCGACTACATGGGAGTCCAGCGACATAGCCATTACGCTAACTGCTGGTCCCCCCCACCTACCTCTTAAAGCTTATAAAATATAGAAGTGAAAAAATGAATGACTTAAAATATTCTCTCAGGCTCATTTAGTTAGACAAAATTAGCAGTAGCTGAACCAGCTTCCAAAATTGATATATTTTTATTAATATCTTAGTATAAGGTCTCTTTCAGCTTCGAGGACTCAGAGATAGAAGACAAAGTTTCTAATACTACTACTAATAACAATAATAACTAATACTTATTTGCACCAGGGCTAGCAGTAGGTTGGGGATAGTCAGGCATTTGTTTTGGGGCACAAAATCTGTGGGGACACCAGAAATTCAGTAATCAAGACAAAGAATATTGACTTATCCCATCCTGTTGCATCTACTGTATAGGAGGTCTTGGTACTAAACACTTCCTTAGCATTTTCCCCTCAATTGCTTTAATAACCTTTACAAAAATTATTTAATTTATTATAATTATTATTTTAATTTGACCATAAAGAGACAGACAGAGATAGAGAAAGTGAGAAAGCAAGGTGTCAGGCCCAGGACTCGAACTGCTGTTGGCCATGTGGGAGTCCAGTGCCTTAACTACCACGTCACCTTCCAGCCCCTTTAATCACCTTTTTAGGAAGATGCTGACCCCATTGCAATGATAGGGCCACGTACTCCACGTTCACACAGTCGATATGCAGTAACACTGGGATTGAAATCCTAATTTCATACCTTAAATTGTTTCTTCTCTTCCTGCAGTTTCGTGTCTGTTTCTCACGGGCAGGGACAGAACCATGGCTGCAACAAAGGCCGATGAGAGCAATGTAGCTTCTCATCCCAAAAAGGTCCCTGCATCTATGGAGTCTCACCCACCATGCTACACTCCGTCTGCGGTTCTGGGGAGCTGCCCCAGAACTTTGGCAAGTTCTTTCTGTTCTCTATGCTGCTGTAGTTGTATCTTTTTTTTTTTTTTCTTTTCTTTCTTTTTTTTTTTTTTTGAGAAGTTTTTGCTATAGGGCGCATGCGCTCGCCAGACAGACAGAGACAGACAGAGAGACAGACAGAAAGCGAGAAATAACCCCCACCCAGGGGGAATGGCCATGCCGCAATCCCTTCTCCTCCATTCTCCTCTTGGGATCTTGGGCACACACGCACACGCGCCCTGCGTGAGTTTAAGGCACTGGGTCTGGGACTTGAACCACGGTCGACTACGTGGTAGTCCAGCGACATAGCCATTACGCTAACTGCGGCCCCTGTAGTTGTATCTTGACTGGACTAATAAACAATGTATTCATGATGGGGAAATCCATTTTGTATGCTGTAAAGATGTACAGTGACTGAATGTAAAAATATAAGAAAATGAAACATAAGAAACACAAAAATAAAAGTCACCCTATCTCTTTCCTGTAGGTCTCTAAAATAAAATCGGCCCTCTTCAACCTTTGAAAGGGCTTAGGTGTGTGTCATCTATTCACCCACTCGGCCTTACCCCTACCAGATCTCTCATCAGGGGATCTTAAAATAAAGGCTTGAAGAGATTTGAAAACAAGGTCCCAGTTGATTATGCCTTTCATTCTGTCAGTCTTAAATTTACTGTCAAAGCCAAACTTGGAAAAGAAAGGTTGTTTTTCAGAAGAAAAACTGAGCACTCTATCAAATGAACAAGGGACCCAAGTATTTTGTGTTTTGCCTCTCTGAATTGCTACATACGAGCATAATTACTGGCTTTCATTTTTTAATTCCAAGGGGCCGTTGCAATGAATTGAATGATTAAAAGAAAACCTTTTCAGTTTGTGCTGTTTTCTCCTGATAATGAGAATCAAAATTACATTCCACAATAACACGGTTGAAAGGAATGGATTCTGTCTTGGCAATTTGTAGACTTCTTCCTGTTTTTTTTTTTTTTTTTTTCTTTTTTCCTTAGGAAAAACCAACCTAACAACTCTGAAATAATAAGACACAGAAGAACAATAGTAATAATATTCCACTCATCCTTAGTACTTTCTGTTCAAATCATCTTGCCATAAAATGTCATTATCTCTAATTTACTGATGAAAAACTTAGTCTCAATGGCATAAATGAGCCTCAACAATGTTGTTCCTTTAAGTGATTTCTCTTTCTTCTGGAGAATACCAAAAGCATAGAGAAAAATGTTTGAAATCACCCCTCAAAATGCTATATTCGTTTACCAAGCCTTGAATTTAAATATTGTATATCCCCTAAGTTCGGAATGGAGAAAACTCACATGCGGACTCTGAGGGGGACAGAGCGAGCAGCGAAGAGATGCATTTGACCGCCTCCTCCAGGTGGTCTCAGGCCAGCTCACATTACGTGAAGCAGCCCTTCACCTGTGCTTTTCACAACTGAGGACTGCAAAGAGCGAATCGATGACCGTGTGCCACCCTGTTCAGACACTTGCAAATATTGCCAAGAAATCTTTCCTTTCCTATCCGCCGCACCCAAATGAAGTTTAATGATATACGGTATTGTCGAATTTGGGCACTGTGGGTAAGACAGCGGATTTGGTTCTGCTGCTAAGTGAGTCTTAAACAATTTTAAATACTTAATTGAACCTCAGTGTGCTCCTCTGTAAAACTGAATGCTAATAATGATAGTATCTGATTTCTTCATGGATTTTGGGTCACTGTGGAGATAAAATGAGATTAATGTATATAAAAGTATTTGTGAATTCTAAATTGTTTTTTAAGTTTATGTCTTCATGAGAGAGTCAGGTACTGTGTACAGGGTTTTTACACTGAAATTCACTCTCGGTCTCAACTAATGTGGATCTTGGGCACCTATGGGCACTCAGCGTGCTCAGAAGTCCTGGAACTTGAACCTAGCACATCTCCCATGTGAGTCTAGTTACATTTCCACAGCGCCTCCATCTGGCCCTGTAATTTCTACATCTTTAAGCGTATTATTGTTATTTTATTTTTAAATCTGGCCCTAAAACCAACCTCTTGAAACGTATTTACTAAACGGGTGGGAAGAGTAAAGAAAATGTGATTTTTTTTCAGTTGGTGTTGCTTTGATAAGAATAGTTAGCATTTGACATTTTATAATTAAAGACCACTTTATCATGATTACCCTATTTAACATAATCAAAACTCTGAATCAGATAAGTACTACATTTCCTAAGCTTATTTACTCCCTCAGAAGGGGAGAGAGAGAGAGAGAGAGGGGAGAGAGAGAGAGAGAGAGAGAGAGAGAGAGCCCATCAGGGTCCCCCATGCCTCCATCCACCTCGCTCCATCAGCCAGAGCCGGGGTCATACACACGTGGATACAGTGTGTGTGGGGTGGTCTCAGATGATCACATGACCTTCCACGTGGGTCCAGTTGTGTTAACATTGTACCACTGCCTAGCCCAAGAGTAGCACTTTTTCAAAAAAGAATTATTTAATTTTATGTAATATTGTTATTATTTTTAATTTGCTGCAGGGCATGTATACTTGCCAGAGAGAGACAGAGAGCGTGAGAAAGCAAGGTACTAGGTCGAGGACCCAAATCGTGGTCGGTCATGTGGGTGTTCAATGCCTTAACTACCACACCATCGGCTGGCCCCAATTTCACCATTATTTTATACAAACTTCTCCATAAATTTTATGTATATTCTTACTTTGGTTTTAGC
>NW_006205449.1:2411878-2457010 GCF_000334495.1 Tupaia belangeri chinensis
GTTAAATATTTTTAACGAACAGTTAAGTATTGGAAAGTTATCTGTTGGTGAACCAGGTTCTTAATCCCTCAACTCCCTCATTCACCGAATAGCCTTTGTATTATTCAAGTACTTCCTTCATTTAGTATAAATTGTCCTGCATTTTTCCTTAGAATTGTGGCAAACAATTTAGTTTTACACTACAAAGGGAAAAACATTTAGTTTTTTTACTAAGGTATACAAAACTCATAAGACAGTGTTTTCAGCCAAATCTTTATATGGGAATGGAAGAGAATTGAGGTCACACAGAGTGTAAAAACCCTCGTGAAGTAAAACTTTCATTTAATGCACCAAGGCAGCCTCTGACCTGGAAGAAGACAGTTATTAATGAATTCTGCTAATGTCCATTTTTGTGGCTCCCAAAGGCAGAATCAGGCCCATTATTCTATTTATTATGACATTAAAAGGTACAGTTTCTTCTATGCTCTCAAGGAGTCAAAACTTCCATTTCCTTTAGGATGAAACTAATTGTTTTGGAAGTTTTCCATTCAAATTGTATTTTAAGTGATGACCCCTTACAGCTTACAAGGCATGGCTTGAAGAATTAAAAAAGAGAGATGGATTTGATCAAAACTGAGGAAAGTGTTGGCTTTCTAGCATGATCTCTGGCATGCCATAAGAACTTGACGAATAATGCTAATATCGTAATTAGGACCAGAATGAGTGGTTCTTCCAATAGTTTTGACTGTCTCACTAAGTCCCTTACCATGTATATGTGAATAATTTCAAAAGTTATTTCTCTGATTCTGATTTTTCCACACTCCTAATTTGGATGACAAACTGACTACTTGAGTCTTCAGGGATGGGTTCAAGTAGACAAAAGTACACTGGACTTCCATCTCCTGAAATGTTCACTTTCCAGGTGTTTATTATTCATTTCTTTATCCTTTTTGTCCTGAAATACTTACTGAACACCTACTGCATACTGCATACCAAGTGCTATTTTATAGACTGATGACCCAACAGTGATGCAGACTGATGGCAGCCTATGCTTTATAGCCTTCACTGATTGAATGGGGAAACAAAAAAGTAAAACATAAATATACACTGTAATGCCAAAGAGAGATAATTATGCTGAAGAATAAAAGGGCATAATAAAGTTCTCAGGGCAGTCTCTGTATAAACACTTGATGGGACAGTAGGAAAATATCTTGCTTTAATTTGTCGATGGTATCCTATAGCCCAGAAGAAAAAGAACTGAAAGCTATAGTGGTTTTTATAACATTTGGTCTCTAACTTTGTCTTTCATAATTGCCTATATTTATTGTGTTCAATTTGCACTTTCTTCTTGCTTTTCCATGACTTTTCTAAATATTTCCCACCTCATCTCCCACCTCCTGCTGAGTCCTTCCTCTGATAGTGTTCTGTTTATTTTCCAAGGTCGCTTCCTTTATCTTTCCAAAGGGTGGTCTCCTCCACATCCTCTCTGAAGTTCCCCCATTACACTTAGTTGTCCTGCTTCCTCTATGTTTCCTGGAGAGTTGCCTTTGTCTACTTGTTGACAATGTTTCCTCCCAGTGAGAGGTTGGCATGATCAGCCAGTGAGGGACTGTAACTGTGTTTGTAAACGGCTGTATCATTAGTGCTTGGTGATTAGAAAATATACCTTTAAGAACTAAATATATCTTTCTGTTTTAAAATTTGGGAAAGGAAAATCAAGTCCCTTTTAGGCTCAGTACACTGGAATTTTAATGCTCACCTTTTAGGAGATACTGACGAGCCTGGAGCTCACTATGGCAGCGTACCTTCAAAACTGTACATCATTGTCGAAAATCCGTGAAGGTATCTAGAACATCCTTCAGGTCATGATGTAGGGAAGTTAAGGCACAGTTGCTTCCTGGCCCGTTTGTCATCTTTCATACGTAGCAGTGGAAAACTGGAACACTGAAGGACTAGTTGGAGGGAAGTCTACTTTGCTGCTTGTGTTGCATTGTCAAAACTGCAGGCTGTGTGCAAACGCACTTTTTAATACATTCCGGTATTTTCTTTCAAACGTAAACAGGAAAAGACAGGTTGGAGACCAAATTTTATTAAGAGAAAAGAAAAAGAAAAACTATTTCTCAATTATAAAAAATCTTTATGTAGAAAAATTGATGCCATTGTCGTACACAGGCCATTAGTTATTTCTATGAATGGGTTTAATACATTAAAAATTTAAAAGATTCTATTAGTCTCTGTACTCAAAGTCTATTAATTTATTATATGAATGGTTTAGATGAAATTGAATCCTGTAATATAGCTACATCACACAGGTTCAATAATCATTCAGAGTTTTAACCCTTAAAGTATATGGCAGTATTGGGCCATGCAATATTGGGCATGGTAGTGAAGGTGCTGGACTCCCATATGGCGGACCGCAGTTTGAGTCCCGGACCCAGAGGCTTGAAAATCATGGCAGGTGTGCACGTGCCTGACCAAAACCCCTAGAGGAAGATGGAGGAAAAGGAATGTGGCATGGGCATCCCTCCTGGGGGGTGGCTTCTCACCTTCCTTCTGTCTCTCTGTCTCTCTCTGGTGAGTGTATGCATGCAATGACTATATATATAATATAACCATATATAATATTTTTCCATGTATATGTATATATGTGGAAACATCATTGAAGTCTTTGCTTTTTTTTTTTTTTTGAGAGGTTTTTTTGCTACAGGGCGCGTGCGCTTGCCAGACAGACAGAGAGAGACATAGAGACAGAAAGCGAGAAATCACCCCCCGGGGGGATGGTCATGCTGCAATCCCTTCTCCTCCATTCTCCTCTCGGGATCTTGGGCCTGCATGCACACGCGCCCGGTGTGAGTTTTAAGCCACCGGGTCTGGGACGTGAACCGTGGTCGACTACGTGGGAGTCCAGCGACATAGCCGTTACGCTAACTGCTGGTCCCTGAAGTCTTTGCTTTTCATAAAACAAAACAGTACATTTATCTTTACCATGAATGAACAAGAGAAGAGAGAGAGACATCATGCCCAGCAAGGTTCCAAAGCTACAATCTGTCTACCTTCAGCCTTAGCCAGCTCAGAGAGAGAGAACAAGGGAGAGGGAAAATGAGGAAGTATGCTGCCAAGTTCAGGACTCGAACCATTGTCGGTCATGTGGGAATCCAACATCTTAATCACTGTGCCACCTGTGGGTCCTGAAAAGCTTTTTAAGACAATTTGCCTTTTGAAGAAACCCATGGCACCGTGGATCATCTGCACTGACAAATTTTGAAGTTTCAAATAGTATACCTTTCCCCTTCTCCCTGGCACTTACTGTTGATATAATTTGGGTAGTTGGGTTCCCTTACGTTGTGAAAGCTGTTCAGGTTTTATTTCTTGTACAATATGATCTAGATCTCAGTTGCCTAGCCCACGGTACAGAATTGCAACATTGACAGAATGGGGAGGTGTGGTGTTATCTGCTGAAGATATTTTGATCAAGGGGTCTGGGGAGAAATGTGCACATATCGAAATGGTCTCATTGTAAGCCAAACAATATGATTGAAAGTATATACAAAAAAATAAATTAAAAAAAGAAAAAAAAAAAAAAGAATTGCAAGAGCCAGCCATAACCCTGCAACATAACCCTGTGAGGTTCCTCGGGCCTCAGGCAGGCAGCCCTTCTCAATTCTCTGTGCACCTCTTTAGAATGACAAGAGACCTTAATTGTATGCGAGTGGGACTGTTCAAATGAAACTTGGTCTCTGTGGCTTTTGATATAACTTGTATTCTACCTGTAGTCTGTCACTTGCTGTGATCTGCCCTTTAGGTCCTGTGATAACCTGTCTCTATCCAGCTCTGGCCTCTTGCTCAGATGTTCTTCTATAAGGGCCAGACCAGGTTCTAACTGGCACATGTTGCAGCCATTGCTGAATCCCAGTACCTGGAAGGCACTTGGCATTGCTCAATGAATGTCTATATTGTTGAACTTTTTTTTTTTTTAAGGAGATTTTGCTATAGGGTGTGTGTACTTGCTAGAGAGAAAGAGAAACAGAATGTGAGAAATCACTCCTCAGGAAGATGGCCATGCCTCAATCCCTTCTCCTCCATTCTGGGGATTTGGGGCATGCACACACATGTGCCTGGTGTGAGTTTTAAGCCACTGGGTCTGGGATTTGAACTGTAGTCAACTCTGTGGGAGTCCAGTGATGTAACCATTATGCCATCTGCTGGTCCTGAACTGACCAATTTTTATCTTCCTCACTTCCATTTCCTGTGGCTAAGCTGGTTTTGGGCTGTAGGCTTTGCATTTTTATCACTTTCTGGGTAAGGTTTTCATGTTGCAATTTCTCTCTCTTTCATCCCTGTCCTCAGCTTACTTCTTCTTTTTTTTTTTTTTTTTTTGAAAGGTTTTCCCTATAGGGCGTGTGCATTCGCTAGACAGAGAGAGACAGAGAGATAGAAAGCGAGAAATCACCCCCCAGGGGGTATGGTCATGCCGCAATCCCTTCTTCTCCATCCTCCTCTCGGGATCTTGGGCACGCACGCACACGTGCCCAGTGTGAGTTTTAAGCCACCGGGTCCGGGATGCAAACCACGGTCGACTACGTGGGAGTCCAGCAACATAGCCCTTACGCTAACTGCTGGTTCCCCTCAGCTTACTTCTTCAGCGCTGGCTTCTGCAACTCAGTCTGCTCCCTGGTGTTTCTTGCTCACTGCGAAGCAGGTGGACTTAATCCAGAGCACTGATCCCAACCCAGTAGAGTTTAGTCTCACTAATGGGGATCCACTGTCCTCTTTGAAAATTTAAATACAGATGGGAGACAGACATTTTTCACTATCTGGTGAAAATGAAAAAGAAGTCTTCCTACTTTAAATACTTAGAACATAAAAAAGGTATAATTTCAGAAGCATTAAGAGCTCATTAATAAATGTTTAATTTTCTTTTATAATTACATTCTTGGTAGATGAACATTAGCTGAGTTGATGACTTTAAATATAGACAAAAAAGATAGAAAAGTTATAAATCTAAAGTTCCAAAATGTACAAAACAATGGAGACCATTATAAATTGGCTAATGTATTTTTGTTAAAATTCTTAAAAGCCTACTGTAGACAATGTTAATATGGATATTACACTTCATTATATGTTACTAAATAATAACCTACTTCTACCTATTTTCAAATTTAAATTGGAATTGAACTATAATTTTGCTAATTAATTTGTATATGCTTGGGCATTCTAAAGTCATAAGATGGCTAAAAAAAGGGGGGATTAAAGTGGTATAAACTATAACATTCCACAGAATCTACAATTTATCAGAAATGTTTTTATAACAGAGCAGGGACCACAGAGTCCTAAATTTTTAGGGACTTTGTAAGTAGAACCTAAATATTTGACCACAGGACTAAAACTGAACCATAGGGGATGGTGAGTTCCATGATAGACTAGAGAATAAGTTTGTTGCTTATGAGCATTCAAACTAAAACAATACAAACAAAACAAAACAAAAAATAAACAAAATGACAACTGCGATGCTGGCTAAACATAAGCACATGAGAAGCACATAGGGCAGATTAGCCTGCCATTAGTTTGCAGAAGCTTGAATTACATTGTGAACTTACATTTAGAATGAAGACATTTGAAACAAATTTGTATTTAAAACACAGTTTTAAAGAATGCCAAAGTTGAGAAGCTATCCAATAATGACTAGTTATTGTTAGTGTCTTAATAAATAGCAAAGAGTAGAGCCCTGATCGCATTCCTGATTGTGAACCTCAGTGGAATTGTGCAGTATATATTGAGTAGCACTGAGCCTGGGACCTAGGCTTGGGGTTGGTGCCCTGGGTTTGGGCCGAACCTGCTGACTCACAAGGCCCTGCTGAGTGGGTGAGGGCTATTCTCACTCTATCTGCTTGTACTCAATCAACAGGGTATGTATAATTTTCAGAGAAAAAGACAGTCTCTGATCTCCTATCTACCCCTTTCTTCCTGTCTTCCTTCAGGGAGCAATTCTCAGAAAAGGGCTTTGATTTTATGCACTGCTCAATATTCGTAAGAATATTCAGACTATTTTAGTTTTACTTGGGTAAAAAACAAAAATGATCACATCTATAGAACTGAAGAGTAACTTGAAACTATGTATGAGAGAAATATAGATATTGATTGAGTGGTTGATTTAAGCTTGCATTACTATTTGCTTAAGATGGAAAATGAATGTTGGAGGAAAGTTATTGAGAAACAATAAAATGAATTTTAAAATTTTATGTTTAGGATGGAAACAAATAGATTACTACTAAAACCACATCTTGTGTATTCAGAATTTTTTCTAGGCTTAGCCAAGGAATAATATCTCTTTTGGCATTGCATAAACAATACATTATAAATATTATACACTATTGAAGGTTAAAAATTAAACAAACATCTATTTATTGCCTTCTTTTCCAGAATTAGTCATGAAGAAAAAAATTGGCTGAAAAATAGAGTGGAGTTTAAATTATTAACAATATTTTAAAAAGGGCAATATTGAATAATGATGTGAATTTAAGTACTATTTTATACATGCAAGAAAGAGAGTGAGAACGAGAGTGATCTCAATAAAAATATATGTTGGTGCAAACAGTTTAAAAAACAAACACTAGCGTTCCCTATACGGGGAAAAGGAAATCTCCTCAGCAAATGGTGCTGACAAAACTGAATATCGACCTGCAGAAAAATGAAACTAGATTCCTATCTCTCACTATTAACAAAAAGCAACTCAAAATGGATCAAAAATCTTAAAATAAAGCCTCAAACTACTGGTGGAAAACACAGGGAAAACTCTTAGAGACATCAGAGTTGGCAAAGACTTTTTAAAATAAGATCCCCAATACACAGGCAATAATCTTAAAAATAGACAAGTGGGATTACATCAGGCTAATAGACTTCTGCATGGCAAAAGAAACAATAATTAGAGTGAAGACACCACAATAGGAGTGGGAAAATATATTTGCAAACTGCCTCAGATAAGGAACTGATAACAAGAACATGTGGGGAATTCAAACTTACCTGAAAAAAAGAAATCAATCCGATTAAAAGATGGGAAAACAAGCAGAACAGAAAACTCTCCAAGGAAGACATACCAACAGCCGCAAAAGCATGTGAAAAAATGCTCAGGGGCAGCAGATGGCATAGTGGTTATGTCGTTGGACTCCCACATGGCCAAACATGGTTTGAGTGCTGGATCTGGTGACTTGAAGAGCATGCCAGTGTGTGTGTGTGTGTGTGTGTGTGTGTGTGTGTGTGTGCCCAAGATCCTGGGAGGAGAATGGAAGAGAAGGAATTGTAGCATGGTCATCACCTGCACCCGGGAGGGCAATTTCTCACTTTCCCTCTCACTGTCTCTGTCTGTCTCTCTCTTTAGAGCACACATACTCTAAGCAAAAATCTCTAAAAACAAAAAATGCTCAACGCCCCTTATCACAAGGAAGATGAAATCAAAATCACAATGAGATACCATCTAAATATGGAGGTTCCTCAGAAACCTACAAATGGCAATCAGAGAGCAGCTTCAAGGATCTCTGATGGGATGGTATTGGTCCAGTCCTGGTGACCATGTGGAAGGTGTTTGGGACTCAAGTGGGCAGCAGATGCTTGGCATGCAGTAGGTGGGGTTCGAGGGTAGGAGGCTCCTCAATTTTGCACCATTTCCAACATTGTTTTTGTTTATTTGTTTTAGAGATTATTTTTAGGGTGTATGCACTCATCAGAAAGACAGAAAATGAGAAATCACGCCCTAGGGGGGGATGACCACAGCACAATCCTTTCTCCTCCATTCTCCCCTAGGGATTTTTGGCATGCACACGCATGTGCACAGTGTGAATTTTAAGTCACCAGGTCTTGGACTTAAACCTTGTTCAACTAGTGGGAGTCCAGAGACATAACCATTATACTATCTGCTGACCTCATGCTGCATTTCTTAAAAGAAAAATGACAGTTCCTCTTTTTACCCAGTACTCACCCTGAACAGTGAGTGCAGGAAAACGTGCTTGGCAAGGTCTGCAAGTGAGCCCCGTGTCTCATCACAGTGTAATAATGGTGCCCACAATGGGTACATATTCCTCATGTAATTAGATGATTACTCCATCAACTCAATTTCAGCTCTTGTGCCATCAGCATTTCAGGCAGAGATGCAGAAGAGGTAATTGGCCGAGTAGCCATTTTCATATTTTTCTACATTGTCTGGGATCCAAGACCTTGAGAAAATTTATTCTAAGTGACTTACCAGATTCTCAGGACTGCATTTGTAACTGGCAAGTCCCCACCACTGTCAGTGAGGTGCAGATATTCTTTCTTACATCCCTATTTCTTTTTCATCACTACCCTTCCATGTAATTAATTAAGGAGTGCAGAAAGCAGTGGTCTAATTATATAATGAATTGAACTTTATTGAATGTGGAAAGTGTAAGTATAATTTTAGAATGTATTACCTTAGGAGATGAACAGGCTGTTTCCGAGTCATAAAGGAGCTGAAAAGAATTACCAGTTAAGATTGTCAGTTGAAAATAGATACAGGACAAATGTGAGTGAAATTAGCTTATTGTCACGCAGGAGTCTCAAGTAACTGAGTTGAGAAGGTGGGTCCAGAGGAGGTTCAAGAAAGACCAACAGTGGGACAGCCCTGTGGCCTGTGGTTAGGGGAGCCAGACCCCAAATGGTCAAGCAAGTGATTAGTCTTTGACCTGGTGGCTTGACAATAAAACCAGGAACCTTTGTGGGGATGCTCAGAACCTTATGGGATGGAAAAACAGAGGTTTGTGGTGTGGTTGTACCCTGCAGGGGTGTTTTCTCACTCTCTCTCTCAGCTCATTTGGTGAGTACTCACGCCCTCGGCAAAACAAAACAACTAAAGGAATGGAAATGAAAGGAAACAAAACAATAGTATCATAAAAACTGGCAACTGAGAATCTGGTCCCACTAACAGCTCTGGTGGATATGTTAGCACCCACTTTATTTTACTTGGATGGAATCTCATGTTTTGACAGCTTTATGCCTTTTTACAGAATATATCATTTAGATATTTATCAATATTATAGAATATACTTTAGGTACCTATCAAAAGTATTTACTCAATAGGGCTGGTTCCAGTGAAGTCATAAGTAAAGCATGCTGAAAGATCTGGTGAACTAGTAAGATAATAATAATAATAGGGAAAAAGGAGTGCTAGCATTAAAATGATAGAATTTGCAGAAGCAGAGCTGGGTTTCATCAAGCACAGGCTGTCCATCCAGGTTGCTTGTCCTCTTCTTTTTCAGCCTAAGGTATCCTGAGAGCAAACGCCTACTGGCCACTGTGCCAGATGGCTTTCCGTGCAAACTGGGGCTCCTGGAACTGACCTGTTGGTGTTGTCCTCGTCAGTGAATGATAGCACTCTTCACAGCTGTCCTAAAAGCAGTGGGAAGCAGGCCTTGGTCAGCAGAAGAGTTTTAGAAAATATGTCAGTCTGATAAATGTCCTCACATAGAAATCAAGAATGATGGGTCACCAGAATGAGATGACCCTGGAATTTGGCCAGGTCTTGAGTGTGCAGTGGAGAAATAAGGTGTTTGAATAATTATTGTCACCTTTTATAAGATACATTCGATTTCCATAATATTGCCTTTTTAAAAAAATTTTCTTTTTACCTTTTGCAAGATCAATACCACTTGAGTTAATGTAATTCTAAGACGTGAAAATACTCAACGATTGTTATGGCCTCATAACTACTCATGGTTTCTACCTTCTACTTTCTCATTTTTTCTTTCTTTCCACTTCTCACCCTGACCTGTGTGGCAATGTTTTCATCCATTTTCCAGTCCAGAGACCTGGAAACATAGGCAGATTTTTATATAGAAAATTTGGTTTTTAAAAACTCCTAGATATGGGACCAGCAAGTGGAGTCGTGGCTGTCTCACTTTCCTTCTCTCTCTCTGTCTCACTTTCCTTCTCTCTCTCTGTCTCTGGTCAAATTAAAAACCTAGCAGTTGAGGGACCAGCAGTTAGCGTAATGGCTATGTCGCTGGACTCCCATGTAGTCGACCATGGTTCGAGTCCTGGACCCAGTGGCTTAAACTTATGCTGGGCACGCATGCATATGTGCCCAAGATCCCGAGAGGAGAATGGAGAAGGGATTACGAAATGGCCAACCCCCCTGGAGGGGTTATTTCTAGCTTCTGTCTCTCTGTCTCTCTTTGTCTTTCTGGTGAGTACATGAGTATAGCAAAAAGAGAAGCTCTCAAAAAACTCCACAAAAACCTAGTAGTTCAAATAAAGACATTTACATAATAAAATAATAAGTAAAAATTAAATAACTCTCTTTTAAAAAATCTGGTTGTTTAGTCACTACTAAGAGAGTGTTTACAGAAGGATCCCAGTTCCCCTTAAATAAAGGATCTAAATAAAGGGAAAAGTAGCACTTTGCACTATACACACTCTCTACCTGTTTTGGCTCTGGACAATAGAAAGCTGGTTGCTGCTAGAGCCCAAATTTCAGACTTAAGAAACCCATCTCCATGGAGCCAGACTGCCTATTGTGGCAGTCACTGGCCACATGTCACCGTGAAGCACTTGGAGTGTGGCCAGCCCAAACTGAGATGTGTTCTAAGTATGAAACACACATTAGTGTTCCAATACCTGCTAAGTAAAAAAGAAGGTAAAATGTCCTACTAATAATCCAATATTGATTGCAGGTTGAGTGATAATATATTGGGAATATTGAGTTAAATGAAATGTGTTGTTAAAATATTCCTTGTTTCTGTTTTTTCTTTTGTTATGTAGCTACTAGAAAACATGAAATTGCATATGTGGCTTTCATTGTATATGTACTGGGCAGTACTGGTATAGACTAAATGGTAAATGTTTTTTAGGGAGTCACAAAATGTTTCTAATGATTACTTTATGGCAGCAAGAACCTAAAAAAATCCCACATATCCTCAGAAAAAAATTGGCTTTTAAAGAGCGTCACTGTTGGGTGAACCAGAGGTGGCAGAGTTGTTGAGGCACTGTACTCCCACATGTTCAACAGTGGTTTGAGTCTCAGACCTGGTGGCTTGAAACTCATGCCAGGCACATGTGAGTGTTTGTCTAAAATCCTGAGAGGACAATGGAGGAGAAGAGATTGTAACCCGGCCATCCCCTTTGGGGGGTGATTTATCACTTTCTGTCTCTCTCTGTCTTTCTGGTGGGCGCACATGTCCTATAGCAAAAATCTCTAGAAAAAGGATAAATAAAAAAGCCAGTGTTGACTATCTGTTTTTACTTAGGTAACAGTGAGTTCACATGATGTGAAACAGTTCCCTGAGAGTCAACTGGGAACTCCTTTGACTGAGAGTCAACAGAGACCAGCCGAAAAAGGTGGAGCACCAAACTGGAGACCATCTGTCACGTCCTCGGTAATGCACAAAGGCTGTATGTGATCACTTAATTTGGATAGTACATAAATACTCATAAAAATGTGGATTCTTTCAAATATCTAGAGGTGTTTTCATGTGAATTTTTAGTTTGCTTTCTTAGGTGGTTTAATGAAACTAATTCTGAGAGAATCACAGCTACTACCAATAACAAGGGGATCATGAGTCAGTCACGTGAAATGGAAAGTTCCTTTCTAAATGAGGCTCTCAGCAGAAAAAATAAAGCGTAAATCACTTATAGAAAGCGATTTCATTAGTATCCATGAAAACAGTTCTCTTTAGCATCATCAGTACTGGTTTCCTTAAAAGATCTTACTGGTGCTGACCAAAATGAAATTATGGAGAAGGGAATAATGCCTATCTGTCTGGCCTGTTGAGATTTTTAGTTAGGGTCAAAATTTTCCTACTTGCTCAGTATTCTAGGGAGATTTGGGGTCAGAACATGTGGTGACAACACATCACCTGAGACAAATGGCTGAGTGGCCCAATTGCTAGCCAAACCAAAGATGTTCAGAGTACTGAAAGAGAGTTAAAAAACAAAATTATTTGGTTCTTCATTAACTTTCATTGTTTTTTTCTGATACTACAACAGAATCCTGAGACTGAGTAATTTATTAGGTTGTTGGAAAAGTCATGACACATTTAGAAACTTATTTTTCACAGTTCCAGAGGCTAGGTAGTCCCGCTGCCTCCTGGTGAAGGCCCTCTTGCTATGTCCGCACAGGAGGGAAAGCGAGAAGATGAGAGAGACCAAGAGAGGACTGAGTTTGGCCTTTTATAATAGCAGTGATTGCACTCATAAGGGCAGAGCCCTTGAGGTCTCACCTCTTAATACTGTTACAATGGCAATTAAATAGCTATATGAGCTTGGGAGGAGACAAGTATTCACGTCATAGAAATGACTGTTTTGCTATTAGGTGGCCAAATACATTATTCTGAAGTCCAGTAAAAAGCATGACATTGTGACAGGCAGGATGGCTTCACGAAGATGTCTCTCACCTAATCTCAGTGAAAAATTGAAAACGTGGCTATAGGATATTTTTCTCAGAACTCAGGAACACTGAAAGGCCAGAGTGTTCAGTCTCACAAAGGGCTCTTGGAAGAGATTAAGGGAATGACCCACAGATCTTCTCAATCGAATCAGACAGCCTATAGAAAACTTAAAGATGTTGCTCTTTAGCCATCTCAGCAGAAGTCAAAAATAGATACTATCTCTGAAAGAGTCATGGATATGCTCTTCTTTCTGATGAAGGGGATCCCTGTGAATTCCATGCAAAGCTCACAAGGTCTTGAGGGTTTTTATCAGTAGAAACACGATCAGATTCTACTAAAAAGGCCAGAGAGGATATGAAATGAAAAAAAAAAAACAGATTGCTGGACCCTGAAATGTTGCTGCCAGGAAGCAGGCTGATAAAACTACTCAGCTACAAACACGTTAGCTTTCATGAACAACTGAAGGATGACCCGGAGGGCTAACCTGAGAGCCCAGAAGGCGAACTGAGAGTGCAGGAATTAGAACTGAGAGCTATAGATTACCCACAGACCTCAAAAGCACATGGAGTTCAACCTGCTGGGTTTTTAATACTGTCTTGGACTCGGTTTTAGATTCCATTTTCACTCTGTTTTAACTTCCGATTTCCCCTTTTGGAAACAAAAATGTCTGGAACTACTTTTCCTACTGTTCTATGTGAGGAGAAGACATCTCGTTTCTTACTTTCGCAGTTCCACAGATGGGCAGGAATTGTGCCCAAGGTGAATCATTCCCAGATTCTCACTCACACCTGAACCAGCTGATGATATGTGGGACTTCAAAGATGATGAAACTTAGATGAAATTTTAGACCACTGAGTTAAGGCTGTAATAGGTGAGATATTTGGGGACCTTGTGAGGAGATTAATGTATTTACCCTTTGGCAAGCGTGTGATATTGTGGTCCAGAAAATGGATTATGTTAGGCAGAATGACTCTCTAAAGATGTTCACATTCTAGTCTCAAAGACCTATGAATAGATTATGCTATATGGCAAAAAAGGACTTTGCAAATATAATTACAATCATGAAAATAGGGAGATTATCCAGATGGTTGTAATTTAATCATATGAGCTCTGAAGACAGAGATGCTGCAGAAGAGGAAATCGGAGGGATGTGGTGTGCAAAAGAGTGTCAACCCACCATCTCTGGAAGAGGTCGAATGCAATCATGAGTGGATGTGGGTCCCTGCTGACAGCCAGCAAATAAATAAGGACCTCAGTCCTACAGCCACAAGGAACTGAATTTGGCAACCTGAATGAGCTTGGAATCTGATTCTTCTTCAGGACTTCGACATTGTGAGATCTTTATGCAAAGGGCTTGGCAGACTCTGACCCATAGAAGCTGGGAGACAATAAATTTGTGTTGTTTTAATTTGCCAGATTGTTGCTCATTTCCTTATTCCATATGATGATGTGCGCATTGTCATGTGAGATAAATCCAGAACACCAGGAAAAACCTGAAGTCAACCAGGGATGATGTCGGAGTGGACTCTTTCAAACATAAAGAATGAGAAGCAGGACTGTTAAAGGGGAGAGGGGCCATGCAGGCAGACCTAAAGTTCAGAGTTTGTTAATCAGCATCGAATATGGCAGAAACGGAAAGTTTAACAGCAGGGGCAGTCACTGTAGATAAAAGAGACAGTATAGGAGGGGTGGGTCATAGGGAGCAGGAGAAAGGGGACCAGGAAAAACAAAATTATCAAACACAAAAATGAAAGGTTACCTATGGTAGTATCTTTGACTTGACTGATGTGCACTGTATTCATGCTGAGAAAAACCACCTTGCATACTGTAAAGATGCACAGTGATTAAACATGATAAAAGATGACTGAAAGTAAATTAGAATATGGAGGATGCCATGAATATGCGCCTGTGCCTGTTGTTCTGAGGAAGACTCTTGGGATGACCTTTAATTAAAGAACTTTATCCTATGTAAATATGAGGTTTATATTCATGTTTAAAACACTGAGATTCTTATTTATTGAATTTGAAAGGAAACGGGCCATACATCAACAGTAATAAAATTTTTCTCATATAATCTCAAGTAGCTTAATAATTCAAATAGGTAATATAGCTACCAATAGGTTGGGTAAGCACTGTCTAGTAATAAGGACATTTTTTACATCCATTGATTCCTGTCATTCTAGGCCAGGAATAGAGTCTGGGACACCTGGTGGCTCGATGAATCTGAAGCGAATTGAAATGCTCCTATTCCATTGCCCTAGTGGTGTTTGGATCGGGGTGAGTTTTATGGTGGCAACTTGTCAAAAATATTGCATTAATTCCAAATCATCCTTCCCTTCCTACTGACTTATTCCATAAACTCTTAAATCAGCTAAAAATGTGAATTTTGACATCCTTCTATTACAATTCCCCCAAATAATAGAGTATCACTTTAAGTTCAGCTGGTTGTGGGAAGATGTTGTAACTAACTGCACAGATTTGGGCAGATCTCTCAGGATTGCTGTGTATTCAAGGTGAAGCAATTCTTATGACTTCCCAACATCTATCCCCATGGATCATTGTGCTGATCCATCAGTCCTAAGAAGGTTAAAACGGATATTACTCAAAACCTGGCATGGAGAAGCAGAATTTCAATGGGCTGTTATGTCATCAAGTGTAAGGCTTTTGAGGTAAGAGGTGCTAGTTATTTTAAGGTTGATACCAAACCTCTTTCTGCGATCTCTCTTCCCCCAACCTTCCAAACACGTATTGTAATTGTAAAACCTAATTCATCAGTTGGTTCATCTTTTCGTTTCCCAATTTCTACAGGAGTCTGTAATTAGATACATAAACACAAACATTTGTTGTTGTTTTTGTTTAGTGGTTCTCCTAAAATTAAATCTGCATTTGAAATGGAAATGACATGTCTTCATCTGCTTATTTGCCTTTTGGTTATTTCTGACCACATTAACATCACTAAATGTCTGCACATAATCTATTGCAGATGCTTCATGCCGGGAATAAATTTCAATGGGTACTGTGGGAAAAGTTATTCTGCTGTGCTCTTTCCAGAAGAGAGATTCTTCTTGGGAATAACAGTACCTTATGGACTCAGAGTTATTCTTGGACCTTTAGGGAGACGTCGATGGAAGAAACCTACATTGTGCCCTATCATTTAAATAGATGATGGCTCTTTTAGTTTCCATTAAGTATATCCTCAAGATAGAGTATATGTCTTTAAAACTGTTTTAGGTTTTTGTAGAGCCTGTCTCATATAAAATTGTTGCTGATCTACCTATAAAACCACCAATAGCTTTTTTTCCCTTCTTTTTCTTGCTTGAAGCTTTTTCCCTAGTTAGAATGCAAATACTCATGACTCTGCTAATGCATGTAGCTTTATTTCTTACCTAATCTTAATATGCATGGCATTAAGGAAAATGAATCCATCAAATCATCTCCTAAAATGTGTTTTGATGAAAGAAATGTGGAAAGTAGAGGATGGTGCTGGTGGAGCAGGGAGAACTCTCTCTCTCTCTCTCTCTCTTTCTGTACACACACACACACACACACACACACACACACACATTTATCTATTAATTTCCTCCATAAGTGAGAGATAGAGAGAGAAAGAGACAGCACCCCTCAATGGCACCATGATACTGTGACCCACCTCCAGCTTCAGCCAGCATAAGGTCACAGACACCTGTGTGCCCAGCACATACAGGGAGGACTCTGGATGCCAAACCTGGAATCTGGAGCTTCCCCATTTGGGTCAGCCTTGTAAAGCATCTCGTTTTACCACTGAACCGCCTTCTGTCCCTGGCACCTCAATCTTACAAGGCTGAGTAGGGGAGGTAGGACTGAAGACAACCTCTGTATTGGAATTAACTCTACCTTGAAGGTAAATACTTTTCTTTACTCCATAGCTTTCCCTTTTCTCTATAAAGTTCAATAGATGTGATATAATAAATGAAATGAGTGTGACTTCACAGGCACCAATGAGTGATGTTAAGGGTTATCCTGGCAGTTTTTTTTTTTTTTTTTTTAGAATGAAAGAAAACCATTTCTCTTAGAATAAGCCCCTCTCTAATATAATAGGTCAAGAGAAATAGAGTTAGGTTTTATAAGAAACCTTTTCAAAGATCAAGCTTGGGCTAGCAAGTCTTTCTTCTTTTTTCTTCCCTGTTTTCATTTCTACTATTATAGTAATTCTGTTGTAGAGTAGCTGGTTTTTCTCCTTAACTTTTGGTGTCTCTTACTTACTTCTCATTTTTTGGGGATTCTAAGTGTTTTTTTCTACAAACCCAGGTGTGTGAGCCATCGTGGGCTGCAGTGTTTTATCTGAAAAGCAGACTCTCGTTTCATTTCCAGATTATCCTTTTAAACTAGAACTAAACTGATGCCTGATTTTCCTAAGCTGGAATATAAAGGTGAAGTTTTCAACTCCTATTTATCTCAACAATAAAAAACCCAGACATATATGTGATTAAACTTTTTCTATTTCAGTTATTTTTAAAAGTTAGGCATCCCTTGGGACCAGCAGATGTTGTAGTGGTTACATCGCTGGACTCCCACATGGACAACAGAGGTTTGAGTCCTGGACCTGGCAGCTTGAATTGCACACTAAGCACGTGTGTGTGCATGCCCAGAATACTGAGAGGAAAATGGAGGAGAAGGGGTAAGGGATTATGGCGTGACCATTCTCCCTGGGGGATGATTTCTGACTTTCTGTCTGTTTGTTTTTCTAGAGAGCACACATGCCCTATAGCAAAATTTCTCTCAAAAAAAAAAAAAGAAAAGGAAAAGTTAGGTATCTTACTCACCCTCTCTCTTTAAGTTATATCCAGAGGTTTGTCTACAATTAGTAAAGATTTAGAACCGATTAGAATTTCAATAAAGATTTAGAATTTCAAAATTTTAAGCACTGCAAAACTGTAAAATTGAGGTAAAGATTTAGAACTAGGAAACGTCTACATTGCTATGAATGATTATGAGATTTTCAAGAGATATTACAGATAAAAATGATCTTTTGAGTCATTAAAGAAAAAGTAGTTTATTAATACTGAGTTATCAGAAAAGTCATGATGCGGGACCAGCAGATGGCATAATGGCTATGTTGCTGGACTCCCACATAGTTGTTGGCTATGGTTCAAGTCACAGATCCAGTGGCTTAAAACTCATGCCAGGTGCCTGTGCATTCATTGCCCAAAATCCCAAGAGTACTTATGGACCTAGAGTTACTTTTTTACCTTTAGGGAGACTTTGATTGAAGAAACCTGTATTGTGCCCTGTTGTTTAAATAGATGATGGCTTTTTTAGTATCTATTATGTATATCCTCAAGATAATATGGAGGAGAAGGGACTGTGGTGGGGCCATCTGCCTGGGACATGAATTATTGCTTTCTGTCTCCCTGTCTCTGTCTGTCCAGCAAGCACACACACCCTGTAGCAAAAATCTGTCTAAAAAAGAAAAAAAATCATGACACATTTTTGCATAGAAAATACATGATGACTTTTCTGACAACCCAGTATAGAATGAGTATTGAGTATTTTCCTTGGAAATTTGTATATGCATGAAGTTTGCTACACTGATAATTATATGCTGAGTACTATTTTTTCCCTCCATTATTCTGCCTTGGACCATAAAAAGGAATTGGTTTTTTTTCTCAGAAGGCACTGAAGAGACCTTCAGTTTTTTTTCCCCATCTCTGCATCTTCTCCCCATCAAATGAAGGCTGAGCTATCAATTGCTTGACCGGGTTCTCTGTAGCCCACACATGTTCAAGTGGTTCTCTTCTCTTCCCATTCACCACGCTGGGGCTGACCCTGCACCGGCTGACAATGTCCTGCTCCTCCATGCAGGTGCACCTCCAGGACCACAGCCCGTACCCATTTTGCCTCTGAGTTAAGTCTCACTTGCTAATCCAGCACAGCCATAACTAAGACTGACATTGTTCCCAACTCCTGGATCTGCTTCTTAACTATGCCCAAACTCGAGACAAGGTTATCACAGTCTCAACCCCAAGAATGTTTGGGATTATATTACTAGTACCTGATGGAAGAAGCTTTGGCTGAACTTGCTGCAAACCCGTACCGTTGCTATGGCAACGGTAGGGAAACTCGGGGTGTTGAGGTCATGGTCCCCCAGCATTGGGGAGAGTTTGTTCATTAGGAGCGGACTCACCCGGACCACATGTGCAGCGATAAGTGAGAATGCCAGGTGACTTGTTTTGAGTGACGAATCCTCCTGTGAAGAGGACTGGACATCTGCTCTGGTTGGTTTATGTGTTCTCACACTCTATGCAGATTTCCTTAAGTCATGTTAGAATTCACAGGCTGGCTGGTGAGGAAAGAGTTGGGCTAATATTTGTCAAGATTGTCCCAAAGGCAGGAGGCTTCAATCTGGTACTGGTAGCTCAGTCTTGGCGTGGGTTCCCTGCTGGCAATCCCCTGAGATGACTCAGGGCCAGCCTGCAGGGATCCTGGGTCATCTTTGTCTCCCTGACTCTCCTGTTCCCATTGCTGCACAGTGGTAAGCCGTCTCTGAAGGGCATGTCCTTTTGGCACATGTGTTCCTTTTCCAGCAAGGCTAATCAAGGCATAGTCTGGGACATGCCATCCTTTGCTGTTGCTGTATGAGCTTCTTCTGGTCCACTCATCAGTACATGGATGGATCTGCAAGGGCTCCCTTTCATCCCCATGTCAGGTTGCCTTGTCTACCTTCATGTACATCAGCTCCCACTGTACTTGAACTCCTGGCAGCAAACTGACCCATCTCTTTGGACTTCCATGTGCATAGAGTTCCAGAAGGCTCTGAAAATTTAATTACCCCTTCCTCAACCAATGTGGAGGTGTCAACATGCCAGCTTCCCTGCAGAGGGGGGTGAATCTCAGGGTGACATGAGCTGTCTTCACGGCTCTTTTGGACTAAGGTACCATCACCCTCAGAGAGAATTTGCTGTTACACCATCACTTGTTCTACCTCTCTTCCTGGCTGGGTTCCTCCTTCCCATTTTCCACTGTCCCCCTACCCATTCCCTCCTGGGACATGTTCTAGTAAATGACATTTGCACAAATCATTATTTCAAGTTCTGATTTTGGAGAAACAAACCTAAGTCAGAAACAAACCTAAGTCAGATAGCATCTGTATTTCCCTATTTCAAGTATTGTCATGTTCACAGTAGGGAGCTCACCTAACTTTTGCTTGTGTCTGTAAGTATCATCTACAAGCTATTAGCATTAGTAAACCCATACCCAAAACATTCATTTGACTACTCTAGTGCCTTCACATGGTTTACTGGGGTATAGAAGAATGCTGAGGCTTTATCTGCATGAAGGAGCAAGGCAGGGTGAGAAAGGAAGACTGAGAGCCAGGAGGTAACTGCCTATGGATTCAGCTCTGGGTGGTCGTTCGTTCAAGCAGAAAGACAAAATTGAATTAGAGCATTTCTAAGCTCTTTCACTTAAGAGAAAAGGAAGTCTGGAAACCAAAATTTGAACTTTGAGAGCCAATTTGATGACCAAGCAGAATGCCCAGTCCAACACAGAGGCAGAGCCTGAGGAGAAAGGCTCAGTTGATGGAGCAGATAGATGTTTAAGAGCTGAAAACTGTAGCTTTACTTTATTCAGGGATCTCCAGAGAGTCATAACCAATAGTGTGCTTGAGTGTGGGCATGTGTGTGTACACAGAGACATGCTTAAGTACATTTTATCTAATTTTACTTTTTAGTTTAACTTCATATGGCGCATGTGTGAGAGAGAGAGAGAGAACGTGAGAAATACCTCTCCAACCCCTCCCCCCAAAAGGAGGATGACCATGCTGCAGTCCTTTCTCATCCATTCTCCTTGCTGGATTTTGGGCATGCACACACACACACACCTGGCATGATTCTCAAGCCAGGACTCATGTCATGAAGCTGGCCATTTGGGATCCAGGGCCTTAACTTCCATTCCAAGATTTATTATTTTTAAAATGTATTTATTTATTTATTTATGATTTTTGCCTTTATATTTTTATTTTATTTTTAATTTTTCCATTATTATTATTGTTTATATATTCAATCACTATACATTACTTAGATTGTAAACAGAATTTACCAGCATGATATACATCTCAGTCCAGTTGAGAATACTATGCACATCCTCATCAACTGAAAATAAGCCGTATCTGTGTCCCACAAATATCTTTCTCCCAAATTATCTTTCCTAGACTCTCCCCTTCCCACACTCTCCTTCCACTTTGTCTCTAGTGTCCATAACAATTATTAATCTTTTATGTCCGTCAGTCTTTTAATCTCTACCATAAAGTGTGGAAAGTCAGTATATGTTAAGTGGAGGCATACAATGTCTCTCTTTCATAGCCTGAGTTGCTTCATTCAGTAACAAATCTTCCATATTAGTCCACTTTCTATCAAATTCCACGGTCTCATTGTTTTTTTATGGCTAAATAGTATTCCATGGAGTATATGTGCCATACTTTTTCAATCCATTCATTCGTTTGTGGACATTTGGGTTGTCATATCTTAGCCATCGTGAATAGATGTGCAATAAATATCGTTGCAATAAATATAGTTGTGCAAGTGCTTTTCCGACTGAGTGTTCTCCTGTGCTTTGAGTAGATATCCAGGAGTGGAATTGCTAGATCAGATAGTAGTTCTATTTGTAGTTCTTTGAGGAACCTCCATGTGGTTCTCCATAGTGGTTGGACCAGTTTACATTCCCACAAACAATGTAGGAGTGTTCCCTTTTCACTACATCCCCGCCAGCACTTATCTTTTCCTTTTTCTTTCTTCTTCTTTTTTTAATACATTCTGACTGGGATTAGGTGGTATCTCATTGTGGTTTTGAGCTGCATCTCCCATACAATGAGGAATGTTGAACATTTTTTTAAATGCTTTTTGGTTGTTCGTATGTCTCCCTTAGAGAGTTGTTTCTTCAGCTCGTTTTCCCAACTTTTAATTGGGTTAATAATTTTCTTCTGGGTGAGCCTCTTGAGTTCTCTGTGTATTCTGGTTATCAGCCACTTATCTGAGGCACAGTTAACAAATATTCTCTCCCATTCCGAGGGTTGTTGATTCACACTAATTACGGTGTCCTTTGCTGTGAAGAAACTTCTTAATCTGATGTACCCACATGTCTATTTTGCCTGTGCTTTGGGAGATCTTACTTAAGAAATATTTGCCTGAGACTAGCAGATGGAATAATGGCTATGTTGTTGGACTCCCATGTAATCGAACATGGTTCGAGTCCCAGGCCTGGTGGCTTAAACTCACGCTGGGTTGCATGTGTGTGCGTGTCCAAGACCCCAAGAGGAGAATGAAGGAGAAGGAATTGTGGCATGGTCATCCCCACGTTGGGTGATTTCTTGCTCTCTGTCTCTCTGTCTCTGTCTTTCTGGTGAGCGCATGTGCCCTATAGCAAAAACTTCTCAAAAAAACCAACCAACCAAACAAACAAAAAACAGGTAGACATGATTGATTCTCAGTTAAAATCTTGCCTATGTTGGAGTTGCATTGGTTTCCAGCTAAAAGAAGGGAATATAGAAAACTTCTTGTTTCCTGTGAAATGCTGAAATTTGAATTATTTTGTCAAGATTCTTGCATCAAAATCCAAAAAGCTCCATTGAACTTGCGGTGATTCAATCTTGCTCTTTCTCTGTCAAGGGTCACTTGGATTATTTTTTCCTGACTAGACAGTGTGGCATTGCTGTTACATAAATTAAAGGTACATGGGAGATTTAGGATTTAAAAATATATCCCTTCTAAGAAATGTCTATTGTAATCTGAAGCATAAATCTGATTATACTGCAGACTTTCAAATTAAATACATGATTAAAAACTATTTGTTATTAGTCTGAAATCCCAACAGAACACAAGGCTGAACTGTCAACTTCAGATATTTTTGGTCATTTGGCTACAATGTTATTCCATGCCATTTTATGAGAGCTCTCGCCTGGATTCAGCAAAAGCCATCCTTGTCCTAACATTACAAGATATAAAGGGCAGTAGCTCCAACATGATGGAAGTGCAAAGTGGATTATTGTTAGACTACTGGGCTATTCAAAAAAAGACCTCCAGTAAATGTTCTTTCTTCCCTAATTTCCTTCCCTTCCACCCCCAAGAGCATTTAACAGACACAAAATTGAAAAGGTATCTGTTGATAATTTGTATGATAATGTCTTGGTCTGGACTGACATACACTGTGCTCATGTTGAGAAAATATAAATTTGTATGCTATAAGGATGTACAGTGATTAAATGTAAAAAAAAAAAAAATAGAAAAAACTCCAGAAATTTTAGTCAATGTAAACAGCTCCAGCTCCCAAATATTCACACAGATTTAAAGATCAGTTAAAAATTGTTTTTTTGGTTTTTTTTTTGGAAACATCTACTAAAAAGATACCATTTTTTTCTTTTACTTAGATGGCAACAAACTAACCTAAGAGCTCAGGAGTAACTTATAGAATTTTTTCTTTAACTTCAATTAACAAAATGATTCATAGCCCCAAACTTAGATGTGATCAATATTTACATCAAAAATGCCATGTATGCGTATGCTTGTTGCTTTAGGAGAAGAGAAGAAAGTACTTGATATGATTAATAACAATTTTATGCTGGCTTAAAAATGACAACCCTAAATAAAAATTACATTGCCTTCAGGTTTTAACATGGCACATTAAAGATCTCTCTTGCCTTCTTTTCTTAAAAATTGTCCAAAATACAAAGATAAAAAGAAGCAGAAAATACAAAACCCAGCAAAATTGAAATTAAAAAGGAGTGGAACAGTATTGACTGACATGCATGACATTCCCTTTTTTTAAATTTTATTTTTATTCCTCTTTTCTTTTTTTTTTTTTTTTTGAGAGGTTTTTTGCTATAGGGCGCATGCACTCACCAGACAGAGAGAGACAGAGATAGAAAGCGAGAAGTCCCCCCCCCCCCGGGGGGATGGGCAGGCCGGATGCAATCCCTTCTCTTCCATTCTCCTCTTGGGATCTTGGGCATGCATGCACTCGCGCCCGGCGTGAGCTTTAAGTCACCAGGTCCAGGACGCAAACCGCAGTCGACTACGTAGGAGTCCAGCGACATAGCCATTACGCTAACTGCTGGTCCCCATGACATTCCCTTTTGAAAAAGCAATGTAATACACTGTAAAGTTATATGAAATTCAATGTAATATAAACAAGATTATGATGATAATAAAAAAAGAAATTAAAAAAAACCAGTTCAGGTGGAAGGTGTTTGTGTGTATTATGACAATAGAAGCTGGCTTGCCAGGCATTACGCTATAAAGGCTCAAGAATGGCAAGTCCTAGCATTATGGCATGTAGTGTAATATCCCGGATGTGGTGTTCCCAAAAGAGTCTCTAGCACAATGATGGGATGGTGAGAGATGCTGAGTGACGATATGGCATTTACTGCAGGCCTTTTGGGTGGTAAACCTCCTATTGCTTTTCTCCACCCAGTGCCAGAGTACAACAAACGTGATGTTTCTCTAGATGAGAGAGATCAAACATCACAGGGAAAAGACTTAGGTCTTGACAATTTGTCTTGAAAATAAATCAATCAAGTTTCCTGCCCACTTGTCCATTGTTTTGCAATTCTTTTTGCCCCAGCAACTTCTAATCAGCATTTCAGTGCTTTACTCTTTTATTATTTTTTATTTTTTACATTCAATCACTATATACCTTTACAACATAGAAAATGAATTTTCCCAGCATGAATACACTATATGTTAGTCCAGTAAAAGATGTATGCACATTGTCACCAACAGATAACTTTTCATTTTTGTGTTCGTTGAATGTTTTGCCTTTTTTTGTTTGTTTGTTTTTCCCCTTGAAATATTAAGAGAAAAACAAGAGTCTTCAGATACATAAGAAGTGATGGAAGAAAGTCTAAACCAAAAGCAGCTCACAGACAGACCAGCAGATGGCATAATGGTTACATCACTGGGTTCCCATGTAGTGGACTGCAGTTTGAGTCCCAGACCTGGCGACTTAAAACTCACAATGGGCTCATGTGTGCTTGTGCCCAAGATCCTGAGAGGAGAATGGAGGAGAAGGGGTTGTGGTGTGGTCATCTTTCTGTTTCTCTGTCTCTCTCAGTCTCTCCAGTGTGCACAAGTGCCCTATAGCAAAAATCCCTCAAAAAAAAAAACCCAAAACCCAAAACCAAAAAACCAGCTCACAGAGAAAATTGTGAGCTATTGTGAGCTGGAAAGTTTTCAGAGACCATAATTAATAACTTTGGAAAGATTCAAGGAGATAATTCATTAATAAAGTAAAAAGATAATGTTCTCTGAACATTCAAACAACCAAGAAGAGCTCCTATAAATAAAAAAAGGAAATGGCTAAATATATTGTTTAATAGAAATGTTGAAGTGTTAAGAGTACAAAGAAACAGAAGTACATGTTGTAGAGAAAAGGTAAGAACTTTAGAGAGTTAATCCAGAAGGTCCAATATCTAGCGGTAGGGGTTCCAGAAGGAATAAACAAAATTATATAGAAAAACTACCCAAAAAATGATGGAATAATTTTTTTACAGTCAAAGAAGATTGATGTCAAGGATGAAATAACCTAATAAGTACAATGAATAAAATAAAAGCCCCACGTCAGGTTATATCATTATAAATTTCAAAACAATGATAAGAGAATGTTCTGGAAAACTTCCAAAGTTTGAGGGATTGGAAAAGGAAGACATCAGATTTCTGAACAGTAACACTGCTATCTGAAACATGAAGGAGGAACACTTTAAAAATTCTTATTTTCAACTTAAACTTTCAAACTTAAGTTTGAAAGTAGTGTCAGTCACTCGAGAGTGAGGATAGAAAAAAGAACTGTTGAAATGTACACTTTTTCTCAGGAAACTGCTGGAAGATGTATTTCAACCATCTCGAGGAGGCTAAGACAGTGATAGACCTAGGCTCGAGGGAACAGAAAATACAGCATAGACGAGAGGGGAATAGACTTGTCAATGAGAGCCAAGCAAATCTCATGTCAATAGCTGTCAGCATGCCTGGAGAGCCAGTCCAGAGTGTAAAAATGGGAGAAATAGAAAAAAAGTGGAATTGTTGGATTTTATGATGCATTTCATCATTTGAATAAATAATGATGAGAAGTTTTGCACAGTCACCAAAGGATGTCAGAAAGCTATATAAATATTTAAAGAAAATTAAAGATAATGACAAAATAATGCACATAACTATAGGTAAAACAAAAGGTAGTATAAAAATGAAAACACAATCGTATGTATCTTCACTGGGAAGAAAATATTGTATGTGTATAACAATATAAATATTAATTTAAAGTTAACTCAAAATAAAATTATTTTGAAGGTTAAAGAGAGAAAAAGAGCTTGTAAATGCACTAAAATATTCCGTATCTGAAACCTTAGATTACTATTGTATGAAATTATTGAATAAGAAGAAAATAATTTTATACATACATATAATTTAGAAATATTAGATAGAGGTATATCAATTAGCAAGAGTTGAACATAGGGTCCTCTGGAGATAAGAATAAAGTAGAAGCTCAGGAGACAAAGAATGTTGCTTCCATTTATTTTTTTTTAATTGCCAGCGAGTGTATGTGCTCATCAGAGAGCGAAGGAGGGAGAGAGAGAGAGAGAGAGAGAGAGAGAGAGAGAGAGAGAGAGAGAAAGAAGACACCCACCCAACAGGGCTTGGTCACACCATGATGCTCTCTCCCATCTCTCCATAGGGACTTGAGCATGTGTGAACACTTGCCAAGTGTGCTCTTCAAGCCATCTGGGCCGAGATTTGAACTGTGATTGAGCATGTAGAATCTGGTTCCCATTACTACCAGGCTATAGGATTGGGCCATTGCTGTCCTTTTTTTTTCTCTTATAATTTTTTTTTAGGACTTTAACTATTTAATGTTTAAAACTACTAGCAAGTAATGCCTTCATAGGCAATTTTTTAAATGTTTATTTATTTTTTTCTATGAATGAAAGAGATAGAGGGAAAACAGAGAGGGAGAGACAGCATGCCCCAACAGGGTCTGTTGAGAGACTGTCCAGGGTCTCAACTATCAGTGAGCTCCAGCCTCAGCCTTTCTAGATTCTGGCTGTGCATGCTCCCTGTACTCGGGGTGAGGGGTGGGGGGTGTCTCTGGACATGAACCAAGAACCTTTCATGTGGGTTAGTCTCACAGCATGCCATGTTTTACCATTGCACCACCATCCTGCCACTCAATATAGTACTTGAAATAAAGACAAGCTAATGAAATAAAGTAAAAAAAAAAGCAACATTCTAGCACTTCAAGATACCCTAGCAGGGCTGGCCTCACAAATGAGCAGTACTTTCTCAAACACTGCAATTGCCTCTTTCTGTGGGATCTGAAATCAGTACAAGTGACTTTTTTTTTTTTTGCCTTGGATTGTGTTAAACGGTAATGTTCAATAAATATGCAAACAAATCCTGAAACCGTATGCCATGTCACCATTACCCATCAGGAGCACTTTATTGCAAATAGCTTATTAGTTTGGTTTTAGCTACCGTGTGGGCCTGGAGGAGAGATAAGACCTGTTGTGAGAGGAAAAAAGAAGGCATACAGCTCGAAGAAACGTTCTTGAGGATTATCAGCCCTCAGGGGGGCTGGTCTGTCCATCAGGCATGGATGAGAGTGTGTATTAATGCCTTGGGGGTCTCAATAAAAGGCAGAAATGGAGGGAGGTTGAAAGGATATTAGACAATATGGATTCAGATTTGACATGATAACTGCAATATAAAAGAACTCAGTTTAAAGCAAATTCTGAATTTCAATTAAAGAATAATCTAGATAAACATTCTGTGGCACAGTCTTTATCACTTGTTAAGTGGATTGAATATACTTCTCTCACAACCCTTTTTGAATGTGGATCCTTCAGAAAGATAGATAGATGTTCCATGTTCACAAAGATTGTAAACAGGAGGGGATCCATAGATGGTCTATATTTGTCTCCTCTATCTGGGGTGCCCATGGCTCTTGAAATGTGAGAGTCTACTGGATACCAGATGCAGGAACAATTCCATCTGTTTACATGTGGGTCACCTGCCAACAGATGGTGAACTTGGGTGAAGTTGCTCTTCTATTTTGAGAGTTATGGGGAGCAGGGGAGTACATTTGCTCTCTCTTTCTCTCCCTCCTCTCCCTTTCCTGCATTTCTCTGTCTGATACCAGCTCTGTCTCAATTTCCCTGACTGGCCAGAAGGCTGCGGATGGAACTGGGCTCTGCTGGAGAGCTGGGGGATGCCCTTAAAAAGTGCGTTTCATTTTTTAATAGTGTTGAAATTAAAACAATCCCCCCCCCACTTTTACTATTGAAATCTAGAGTTTTGTTTCTGTACAAACTGCTGCTATTGGAGAGCTGAATTTGTCCACAGCATTCAGGTGCAAAGGGAAGGAGGGCAGTGATATTCCGAAATCTAAAGATGCCTATGGGGGGTAAGGTGGAAAGTCTGGTGCTCAGGGAAGTGTCTGGAACACATAAGTGTTTGTGACCATCTTCTTTGAGAAGAATGATGAGTGCCCCGGTAGCTCTGTTTTACTCTAGAGATGGATTGGCTGTCCTGCCTAATAAGGAAGAGATTCACCAAATGGAAATAACATCTTTTCCCAATCCATTTATCCAAATTCCTGTGCTTTCCCAGCCGGTATTTACAACTTGGTTTTCTGAGACTCAACTTCCCCCTTGTCTGGCTGTGAAGAGTCCCATCTTTTAAATGGCACTGGGCACCTCGAAGACTGTTCCCTGTGCAATGCTATCTGTCCTCAGCTTTAGGCTCATTTCCACTGAGGAGTCACCCTACATCACCTGCAGGCTCATCAGTGTTGTGAAAAAGAAAATTCTCTTTGGTGTTTTGAACACTCATGGGTAGAGAAGAGCCTGGGTTGAGCCCTAAGGTATTGAACTTTCACATCCCACTGTGTATGACCAGTCATTCCGAGTTTCTAGATTGTATTCCAGATGTGAAACTCAGTCTTGATGATAAGGGTTGCCACAGGTGTTTCTATCACCCAGAAAAATGAGAGTTAATGTTTTTCCCAGAACATGGCTGGCAGTACCCAGTGTGGCTGCGTGTTCTAGTACATGATGCTCCTTCGATCTGGCCAGTTCTTTCTGGAATCCTGAATGCCTCTGCTCCATCTTTCTTGTGACCTCTGGCATGGTGCCTTTAGTGACCTCCTCAAGTGACAGTACTTCCTTGTTAGAAGAAGAATGTGCCTTTTTCTACGTTGCATTTAACCCAGTGTGTCCCACAGTGACAGTCTTAGGTCCAACAGTGGCCTCGCTCCACCATGTGTAGACATACACTGCCAAAAAGAAAGGGTCAGGACAAACTTAGTATCACGGTACTTGGGGTGATCGCTTGTGCTCATACACTCAGGACCTCTTGAGTCAAAGTTTATGTTTAGGAACCTTATTTTACCTCTGATTCTGCCATTAGTTCCCGTATTCTCGTATCTGATAATCATATTTCTGTATATCCAAATACCACACCTAATGACAGACAGGTGCCCAGGAATCTACATGTCCAGCTCAAAATTGGAGAAATTTACAGGCTGAGGACACAGTTCAACCCTACTGCCATAAATATCCAATCCAATCCAAATGGATTACAGAAGGCATATGGTGTTTAAGTCCTTGCATGGGAAAGGGAGGAAGATAATTGTGGTTTCATATTTTCAGAAAACAGGAATTTCAAAAGTAATTCTGGTGACACTATCAACATAATACAATTGTCATCTCAATATATCAAACAACTATAGAACAATTTATTGTTTTAAAACCTTTGAGAAAACATAGCTACCTTTTTCTAAAATTAGACTTTGAAGTTTCTTCCAAAAGCTAACAATATTATTTCTGTTGCTGAAAAAAAAAAAATTCGGGGCTAGCAGAGGGTGTAGCAGTTACATCATTGGACTCCCATATGACCGACTATGCTTTGAGTCCCGGACCTGGTGACTCAAAACTCAAGCCAGGCATATGCGTATGATATCCCAGGAGGAGAATGGAGGAGAAGGGATTGCGGCATGGCCATCCCCCCAGGGTGTAATTTCTCACTTTCCCTCTCACTGTCTCTGGCTCTCTCCTGTAAGTGCACATGCTCTAAGGCAAAAATCTCTTAAAATAATTATTTTATATTTTACAATCCTGCTCTTCATCATGAATTCCACCTTATTCTGATGTTATATCTTCAGCATCTCCAGTGTAAACACGGATTAATAATCAAGATGCTCGTTTCCTTTTACATGCATAAAAGTCTCTCAATCTTGCTATGAAGTTCAGTAGAGTAAGGCATAAGTAACGAAGGTTGGTGCCCGAGGCACTTTCTAACTGGATACTCCAAATAAATTGTACCTGATTCCTGGGTTATCTCTGAGAATAAAATCGATTATTTCAGTTTTAGTACATTTGGTGGTGTTATATGACTTAAATATATGGCAAGAGAATAAAAGTTCTACTCCTCTAAAAAGCTCACTCACAATCTTTTTCTTCCCCTTCCCCCTTGGATGTGTATGCAGAGAAACTGGCTTTTAAAGATCAACCTTAGGATGTCAATGTATTTGTAATGAATATAACTTCTTGCTCTGGTAACAGACTTCCTCAGAATCTTAGGCTAACACTTCCTGAAGGCTAATGCAGGAATCAGGGCTCCATTTATTTAATGTTGTAGGATACAGTCTAGAGACAAAAATTGGTTTGCTTTGTGGAATTTAAATGAATTTGAATCTTTGTACTTTCTGATGAAAAGTGGGAAAAAAAGTGTTTCTATGAAAATTCAGAAACATATTATTTTGTCATTGTGAACTGATGACACAAGTCACCTTGAGAGTCTACAGGAGTTGTGTTGGGTCAGTTTTTGGGGAGCTGGGATTCTGGGCATGAATGTGCATGTGCTCCTGGCATGAGTTTCTAGCTACCAGGTTTGGGGCTTGAACCAGAGATAGCCACATGCCAGTCTGGACAGTTGTTTTAACATGATGCATAGTTAAATAGCAGGCTGTTTTTTAGACTCCTAATACTCAAAGAATGCTAAAGAAGCACAGAAAAATATAATGAACCCAGTGTTAGCCACTTGGCTCTTCCAGAGAGAGTTCTGCCACAGTTCTGAGGTGTTGGCAAAAACCAGGAATGCTCAAAAATTTAGTTCACCTCTTTGTCTAGTCTCTTACTAGTTATGTAATCTTAGCCACTTACTTAGCTCCTGGAAATTTATTTTACCACCTGCGAATAGCTCATCTTTTTGCTCATTTGTGATTTTTTTTTTGAAAGTCTTGATTTTTATGTAGTACAATATATCATGTTTTCCTTTTATGCTTAGTGTTTTCTGAGGTCTGACTCAAGAAATATTTCTCAGGGTTGAAGACATGATGAGGAAATTCTCATATGTGATCTTTTAAGACTTTTAATGTTTTACTTTTAATGTGAGACGTATATGTCATCTAGAGTTAATTTCTGTATAAATTGTGAAAAAAAATCATTTTCCCACATGCAGCTGCAGTTTTGCAGGATCTGTCTTTTTTCATTTTCTGCTGTTAGAAAGAATATTTGAGACTGGGTAACGTGTAACGAGCAGCAATACATTGGCGCACAGTACGGGAGGCTGTGAAATCCAAGATCCAGGCGCTGGCCTGCTCGCTGCATCGACCATGGAGGAGGGGCAAAGAGAGGGTGGACGGAGGCAAAAGGGGGTCCGACTCTTCCTTTAATGAGGAAGACACTCTCAGTCATTCATGACGGCAGAGCCCTCATGGCCTAATCACTTCTTCAAGGTCTCATTTTTCTACTGTAACAAAGGTAAGTAAATTCAGCATGAGTATGGGAAGGACAAACATTTAAACCATAGCAGAATCACTTATTGACTTGATAATAGAATGATTGCAAATTTGTCCTCTGCCCCCATCCTGAAAGTGAAATCTCACGGACATATAAAATGATCATCTAGGGTAGAGTGAGGCTGAGAACTGGGTTCCCTTCAAGACACTTCCACTCAGCATCGGTGTCATATTCTTTTAGCAAATCCTGACATTTGATACACCAAGGCCACCCTTCTTGCTTTCCTGCCTTTTTAGAACAGTTCTTACATTTTTTGTTACCTTCCCCCCATGAATAAAGTATTACCTGATCAAGTAATAAACATGCATGTGTACACACACACACACACACACACACACACACAGTGGTTTAGGATATTGACTAGAACTATAGTGAATATATAGGCCAATTTAGGGCAGCTTGCTATCTTTATAATATTGAGTATTCTTAGCCAAGAACATGGTATAATCACACTCACATAGGTCTTTAATATTTTACAGTGGAGCTCTGTAGTTTTCTCTGTGGAGAGAGTTTATATCTTTTTGTTTGTTTGTTTTTAAACTTTGCAATAGGGTATGTGTGCTCACCAGAAATAGCGCACATGCATGAAAGAGAGTGAGAGTGAGAGAAAGAAGGAAAGTGAAAAGGTACTCCCATCCTCCAAGGAAGGGTGGTCATTCTGCAATCTCTTCCTCTCCATCCTCCCTTCTTTCCTTGGGATTTTGGGAACACACACACACACACACATACACACACACACACACCTGGCGTATTTTTCAAGCTGCCTGGTCTGAGACTCAAACCACACAGTTTTCCATCTAAGATCTATTGCCTTAACTACCATGCCACTGGCTGTCCCTGTATCTTTTTTTTTTTTTGCTATAGGGCGCGTGCGCGTGCCAGACAGACAGAGAGAGACACAGAGACAGAAAGTGAGAAATCACCCCCCAGGGGGGATGGTCACGCCGCAATCCCTTCTCCTCCATTCTCCTCTTGGGATCTTGGGCACGCACGCACACGTGCCCGGCGTGAGTTTTAAGCCACCGGGTCCGGGATACGAACCACGGCCGACTACGTGGGAGTCCAGCGACATAGCCATTACGCTAACTGCTGGTTCCCATGTCCCTATATCTTTTGTATTTGTTGAATATTTGATCACTTTGACACCACAGAAATATTTTAGGAGAAACGTAGCTTACATACAAAAAAAAGTGCATATGTAAATGCTGTAGAGCGGGTGAATTTTCACCAGGTTGTCACCACTGGACCCAGGATCTTCACGCCTTCTCCTGATGGTTATTCCATTCTTCCCTAAGCAACCTCTGCTGCCAACTTAGTTAGCTTTCTGGATTGTTAGTACACTTCCAGCGTCCCACTAGTCAAATTCTCACAGAGATGTGGTATGATTTATTGGCCAGATCAAACTTCAGCAGTAGGTGTGCACTTTTCCTCAAATACAAATTCACAGAAAATGGTAAGGTATATAAAAATAGTGTGGGGATTCGACTGCCAAGACTAGTGCTTGGAGCCAACGCCGCGGCAGCTGGGGCCGGAAGCAGAATGAATTGCTGTGTAAGAACATTTCCTCCTCACATCTCTGCAGGGTCGTGTTGGTTGCCAGGAGGGAGCAGAGCCATCTGAAGGCTCTGCACCAAGTGGTATGGGATGTGGCGCCAGATGGAGGGCCAGGGGTGCAGACGTGCACTCACACCCTGCCCGCCCATACACCCTGCCATGCCAGGGACCGTTGTTCTTCTCCTCTTTCCAGCACAGAAAAATTGTCCCTGCATTAGCATCTTCCAACATCTTTGAAAACTAATTCCTCCTTAATTTCCAATCTAGTTTTTCTGTACTTCAGATAAGAAAGACATTGGTAGTTTAAGAACAAACATGAAATAATTTTCTAGATAGGGTGAATTGAAAAAGTGAAAGTATTTTCACAACTTTATACTATCTAATTTACTTGCTTATGAAAAAAGAAAGTCTTACTGTGGTTATAGTCTATCATTCTGTGATCTATCTGTTCTTTGTTATCCTACTTTCACAATTCTTGTTTGAACTGAAAATATGTAACACTGAGAGAAAAATTTTGACCTGCAATTTTCTGCCTAATAATATAAAATAATATTATGTATAATATATTAATGCATGATGTATAGTTGTATAGTCTGTATGTATCTTAGACATTCATTTTCAAAATAATTATTGCCATATGGTTGGCATCTATCCTCCATATTGTTGTGAGGCAGATTCATTAAGAGCAGTGTTGAGTAAGAGAAAAAATCGTTTTAGACGTTCCATGCCATCTCACTCAATATCACAACTTACCTTTATGGGTTTGGGTCAAGAGGTTCCTTAATTATCTCTTGCAACTCCACAAGCTAAACAATGTATGTTTAAAAAATGTCATCTTGGGCAACTACACGATTCTCTGGCAATGTTTCAGTCTGGGCATGAAGACCCTCTGAGATGACTCTCAGCATGTCTACATTCTCTTGAATATTCTTAGATGTAGTAAATATTCATCAGAAAGCGAATAGTTCTACAAAGACTCAAGAGGGATAGTGATAAACCAACTGTACTGAATAATGTGAACAATCAAGCCAAACAGAACTGTTTTGGATTAGTAAAACTGGGCAAATAAAAGTCATTAAACTTATGTTTTTATTATGTTGTCTTGGCACTGTTCCATCAATAAATTCTTCTAAACTCATTTAAAAATATATTTGAAATAATTGCACCTCTAAATAACACGTAGCTTCCATAATGAATATTCTAAAGGATGTTATTCAGAAATCAACTTTACTCAAAAAATGTTTTCCAGGGGATCATGTATGTGCTGAGGCATTGAAGCAAGATTTGAAACATTGAGGACCGTCTATGAGTTACTTGAGAAGCTACTCTGCAAGTGTTTTCCTTATTCTGGTTATTTTCATGAGGGTTGCAGGTTCAGCTGAACTGTAAATTTTGCTTGTAGGTACTTTGGACGGTAGGTTAGCTCAATATTTTGGTAGGGGTGTTCTTTTCTAATCTTCTGAGTGCCGTCTAAATATGTGAGAAGTAAAAGCTCTCACATTAGAGACTTTGAAGTAACTTCCCAAACTCTCTTTACTAGGCAATCAGCTTTTCACAAAATCAATAGGAGCAATGTGGGAATGTCCACACGATTTGAACTGAAATTAAAGGCAAATCAGTATTGAATGAACTCTGACTCTGAGGACATTACAGTAAATTAAAATGTCACATTTACTATGTTAAAATGACATTAGGACACTATAGGGTCTCGGCATTAATGGGTTAAGACTCTCAGTAAATAATTTTGACCCAATTTTTAAAGATTAAACATGGGACAGAAATTTATGAGAAGAATTTATCTTTTCAGATAAATAAGTTTTTGCATCTTCAGGAAATCGAAAAGTTTTTATTTGTGTAGTGATTAATGCAGACATAGCAATTTATTTCATCCGTATTGTTTGGAATTCAGTTTGCTGCAAAAGATAATCCTATGATTTATAATCTAGACATTTTATTATTAGACTTTCCTGGGCTTTTATAAAATGAACTGGATATTTGGTAATTATCTTGTCTTCCTCTTAAGCTCTTTAATGCTTCCCAATCCCTGCCCCAGAATGACCTTTGCAGGGAAGTTGGCTGGTGGCCCGTGAGCAGGCATTAGAGTCAGAGCACAAAAAATCCAAGAGTGTGTGTCCTGTAGGCTCACCCCAAACAGAGCCTCCCAACTGCAGTCCCTGGCTGCTCTTAGGGTTCCAATTCAAAATGAATAATTTATTCTTCAAGCAAGTGGAAAGAGAATGGACACAAAATAATTCTACTGAAAGACTTCTTAAATTTGGGGTGGGGGTATTTTTTACTGATGTTGATGCGAATATATGTACATGCACACACAGCTCTTTCCAAATGGAATTTGGAAGAGGACTCAGTTATGCCACACTTCACTGACATTCAGGAAGCATAATTATAAATAAAATGCGTGCTTGTTAATGTATTACTATAGACTAGGAGATTATTCAAGTAAATAAATTCTGTTGGATTCTTAATTCACAAGATAAAAATCAAGGTCTGAATAAGATATCCTCAGAGCCACATACTTAATTAGTGTGCTTTATTAGCTCTAAAGGTTTTTACAAATTGAAAGTGTATTTTTTTGGAAAACACACACACAGACACATACATATAATTTGTTCTTAACAAATAAAATGCTTTTATTTTCACATTGCCAAATATAGCATAATGTAAATGGGTTTACTAATCCTTTAAAACTTCAAGACCTGGAGAAGCATTTAAATTCAGAATGTGCAGTGCCGATCATTCAGAAAGAACACATATTTCTCTAAGGAATGGCCTCAAGAATAAAAGAACAATTCCGTCATTAATTTATAAATTATCCAGGGTACAGAAAGCAATAGGAAAGCAATGCCTATCTGGAGTTAGGGTCCCCAGGTCACACCAATTTTCCTTTCTGTGGATGCCGCACTTTGGCAGAGCTGAGCCCAAAGGTCAGGAGGAGGCAGTGCTCCAGTCCAGGAGGTCAGGTGAACAGGATGTTTTTCCTTCATTTGAGCTTTTTTTTTTTTTTTTTTTTTTTTCTTTTATGCAACTTTCCCACATTGACCTTAAATGTGTTTTATTTAAAAATAAAATAACTGTTTAGTCATTTTACTACACTGGGTACCGTGGATACAGGATGAAAGAGAAAGAGTTGGACCTGCATCTTTATGGCGCTTATAGGACCTCAGATGGGGAGAACTCAGTGTAAGAGTGTCACTCCAGGGGAGGGACATGATGCACTGAGGCACAGGGGAACTGTCTCTAGCCTCGACTTGTCTTTGTGTAGAAAGATATGGAGTCAGGTTAAGCTTCCTAAATGAAGTTATCTTACCCAGCTGAGACCTTGTCACAACTGCTCAGCAAACCCAGGGAGAGAGTGTCTCAGAGATGAAACAACACTCAGAAGGCTGAAAGCAAGAGAGAATGGTTTTTTGAGGAACCAAATGAATGTCAGTATGACTAGACCTTGGGCTGCTGGGGTTGGTGGCTTACTCAAGGACACTGGTTAGGAAGAGAGGCTATAGAAGCAGGCGGGGCTACATCTGAAGGGCTTCATAAAACAAAGTAGGAAATTTAAACTTTACCCTAGAGGTCTATCTCTATCTGTGTTAGTACACACTTAACAAGAGTGTTTTCTGTATCTTCATCCAGCTAGCAATTTCCCTCTATAGCTTCCTCTCTAGGTCGTAAGAATAATTTTTCCTACTTCAGTTATTCAGCCAGATAGAAATCCATTCCAGCTGCATTGCTGGAAGCCACAAGAGTAGCAGAAGGTCCAGATCTCTAGGATGACTTGCAAACACCCTGGGCATATGTGCTAGTGCCCAGGGTCCTGAGGAGCTGGGACTGTGGGACAGGGTTGCAGTATAATGGAACTCTGCTGAAGTGCCCCTCTCTTTCTCTGGGGCATGCATGTGCTATCATAAATTAAATACTTCTTGAAAAAGCACTCCGGAAACTTTCTCATCCTCCATCCTCCTGACCTGTAGTTTCTAAATTGCATATTTCTCCCTTTTGGAACTTCTCATCTGCTATCTTGTTTTCTGGTAGCTCTTCTGCTTTCAGGGTTTCTTGAGGAGGCCCAGAGTATATGGTACTTCCATAGGGTTTCTCACTTTGGAATGTAATGGATAGGTGATTTCTCCCTACTGTCTTCAGCAGGGATTTTTGCACTGATAAAATGAGGACATTAGTAACGACCCTTAGGTTGTAGAATACGTGAGTTAACATGCTAAGGAATTACACTGTCTGGTACAGGGTGAGTATTCAGCGATGGTGAGCAATAACCTATGAAGAAATCAGAAAATTGCTGATTTTCACTAGCTAACATTTTCCTAAATTCTAGACATGAGTCTAATCACATCACCTCTTTAACTATCAATGTCTAATCTGGAATAGACACCTCCACTGTTTACAGAGGATCAAATACAACAACCTGAAAGACTTTGATACCCACAAATGTGATTTGGACAAATTGTGACTTTGAGATAGCAGAATCCAAACCTGTGAAGCTGCTAGCTTTTAAGCACAGTATAGCTTCAAGGACAATATTCAGGCCTACAGCATTTCTGTACACAGAACACACCGAGTTGGGTTTAAGCATTGTTCCAAGTGTCAAGTCTGGTCATCTACTGTCACGTGAGACACGCTAACAGAATTAGTTTGAAGCTGGTTGTAGAGTAGAAAGAATGTGGGAAATAATAGAACTCATGATGGTAGTCAAACCTTTCATTTACTACAGTTGAAGTAGGTTGTTGAATTGTCAAGAATAGACTCATTTAATATGCAGAAACTCTATTTTAAATATTCTATAAAGTGTTAATAGATAACAATATACCTTAAAATAAAATTCATTAAACTGAAAAATGTATTCTGCCACTTTCTCTTTTGCGGTTTCTGCTAGAATGGGCCCACTTAGTTCTTTGCCCTCTGCTGC
The DNA here is from genome assembly GCF_000334495.1 of Tupaia belangeri chinensis. Lineage (NCBI taxonomy): Eukaryota > Metazoa > Chordata > Mammalia > Scandentia > Tupaiidae > Tupaia > Tupaia belangeri. Next base: position 2,449,551 of record NW_006205449.1, read on the forward strand.
AATAGAGAAGATAGCCCCTATAGATGATTGGAATGCAAAAATGGACTTTTGAGAAAAGGTTTAGTTCAGGATCTGACTGTGGTTCAATAAGCAAGAGAACTCTGGCCATTCACAGCTGTAGTAAATACAGGTGCATTGTGGCATGGATTTCTCCCGAGCAGCCCTTCTACTTCTCAGACGCTATTGTCCTGCTTCTGCCTTAGCCTAATTTGAAGGATTACTAGGAGAATTAAACATAATGCATCTGAGAACCAGGCATGCAGTTGCGGCTCAATATAGTGTAGCTATTATTGCTCACTGCTTCTAAGACCTCTCTCTAATGAGAGAGACAGCCAAACAGCCTAAGTAACCAAAACAAGAGATAGAAAATAGATGCTCCTATGGGTCCATTCCTAGGATGTTTAACAAGAAATTTGAGAGCTAAAGAGAACCTTTATTATTCTTGCCTTTTCTGTTGTGGACTTGAGTCCTAGAGTTGGAGCTGACAAATTGGAGAGGTTTTGTACAGGAATTTGAAAAAAATGAAGTCAGAATTGCCATCTGAGTTTTGCCTGGACATCCTGTCCTGTGACATTGATGGGCATTGTGCTGCCAACATGACCTGTCTGGGGTAAGCTTTGTTGGTCGTCACGTGGCTCCACAATCCAGGCCTGCAGCCAGTGCTTTGAGCCTGTCATCTCATTTTGATTTGCTCGTCTGCCACTCTTTAGTGGGGGCCAGGACAAATGGAAGTTCTGTTTTGATGTGTAACACCTTAATGCTGTGCTAGGTCAGTTTGTAGCACTCCTGTAGCCTTTGTGTTAACCTCTAGTTTCTTGGCAGCTTTGCAGCTGCCAAGTTCTGCAAGCCCATAAAGCTTTGGTGGGGCACAGGCTTCTTCCTGAAAGATATTTATTTTATTTTGTTTGGGAAATCAACATTCTGGGATGGAAACCACTTTAGAAAGAGAAAAGAGATGGGACAGATACAAGTGTTTGTGTGTGTTTTGACCTGTTCAAAAGCAGACAAAAAAAACACAAGTAAATAAAATAGCCCTTAAGTCTCATTTGGGATTTACAGGGATTCTTGGTATGCTAAAGCAGAGTCAAGTCCCCAGGAAGAAGGCCAATGGTAACCAGAAGAGTATTCCATCTGGATTTTGCATAGAGAGCATCAGCTGACCTTTGTTTACCGCAAATCCATTCCTCTTTCTTTTTCCCAAACTGATTGCTGCCTCTTCAATATAGACCTGGGTAACAATTAATATTAATAATTAGTATTGCATGTGATGTTCCTCTCCTGCTCCCTCCCTGCCTTCGGGTCTCTGTGTGAGCAAGAACTTCTCCTAGCCGCTCTCCCCTACCACTCAGGCGAATCCATGTTCTTCTCCAACCCATTCCTTTGCCTTCTCTCTCCAGTTGTTTGCTCTCATAGCATGCATTACGTTATATCTTTTTAAAAGAGTTATTTATTTAATTTAATTAGTTAACTTATTATCATTATTATTAATCTGCTGTAGGGCACATGCACTCAGAGAGAGAGAGAGAGAGAGAGAGAGAGAATGAGAGAGAGAGAGAGAGAAGAAAGAGAAAGTTAAAATGTAAACCACCAGGTCCAGGACTCAAACAGTGGTCAGTCTTGTGGAAGTCCAGCACCTTAACTACCACACTACCTACTGGCCTCCATTCATTACAATTCTAGAATTAAATATTCATGTTATCTTCTTTGTTACCTACTTTTCCCATTGGACTGAGAGACTTATGAGACCAGGGCCCACACCTGTTTTGTTTTGTGTGTACCTGTACCCAGCTCAGCTTCTGGCTAATGCTGTGCACAATGTGTGTTGATTAAAAAAGAAAAAAAAAATCAGTGTAACTCTCTTTCTGAGCTACTGATTTCATAATACTTATCTATTTGTGACTTCATGTTTAATTGTTTTAATGTTAAGAATACTAAGTATAAGGTAGAAAAATTCCCTCCTCACCCTAATTTTAAATATTCTTCACCTTTTTTGTTGTGTTTTTATTTCAGTTTATTTCTTTCTATTTGCTACAACCACTGTATATCATTGTAGCTTGTAAAATAAATTTTCCCAGCATGAATACACATTATCATCCATAGATAATTTTCCATTTTTGTATCTCTTAAATGTTTTGCTTCTTTTTTCCCTTCTTGATTCCCTTCTCAGCTTCCTCTATTTCCCACTCTTCCTCCATACTGTCTCTAGTATCTGCAGTTGTTCTTCATGTTTGCATATCTTCTAATCTTTCAGTTTCTTCCATAGAATGCAGACATTTGGTACATATTGAATGGAGACATACAAAGTCTCTCTTCTATTGTCTATCTTGCTTTGTTTAGCAGTAAATCTTCCATGTTCATCCACTTTCTATCGAATGTCAGGGTCTCGTTTTTTTTTTTTATGGCTGGGTAGTATTTCATAGTGTATATGTGCCACACTTTTTCAATCCTCTGTTTGTGGACATTTGGGCTTGATCCATGTCTTAGCAATTGTGAATAATGCTTAGTAAACATGGATGTGCGAGTACTTTTCCAACTGAGTGTATTCTTATCCTTTGGGTAGATACTCAGGAGTAGATTTGCTAGATCATATGGTACTTCCGTTTGTAAGTCTTTTCTCCACAGTGGCTGTACTAATTTACATTAGTAGGAGAGTTCCCTTTTCATCTCAGCCTTGTCAGCACTTATCCTGTTAAATTTTTTTAATCTTAGCAATTATGACTGGGGTTAGGTGGCATCTCATTGTGGTTTTGATTTGCATTTCCCTTATGATGAGGGATGTTGGGCATTTTTTCATATACTCTTTGGCTATTTGCAGGTCTTCCTTAGAGAGTTGTCTGTTCAGATATTCAGTTCATTTGCCCATATCTTAATTTGGTATATCTTTTATTTTTTGGGGGGGGGTAAGCTGCTTGAGTTCCCTGTATATTCTGGTTATCAGTTCCTTACCTAAGGCATAGTTTGCAAATATATTTTCCCAATCCAGGGTTCCCACTTCATTCTAATGATTGTTTCTTTTGCTGAGCAAAAGTTTTTAACTGATGTAATCCTACTTGTCTACTTTGGGGATTATTGTCTGTGATTTAGGGGTCTTACTTAAGAAGTCTTTGCCTGCTCCAAAGTCTCCCAGAGTTTCCTCTGCATTATCCACCAGTAGTTTAATGGTTTGAGGCCTTGGGTTTAGATCTTTAATCCATTTTGAGTTGATTTTTGTTAGTGATAAGAGGTAGAAGTTCAGTTTGATCCTTCTGCAGGTGAATATTCAGTTTTTTCAGCACCATTTGCTAATGAAATTTTCTTTTCCCCACTGGATTGACTGATCAAAAATCAGTTGGCTGTATGTTTTGGAGTATATTTCTGAGTTCTCTATTCTTTGCTGTTTTTATAGGTGTTTTTTGTTTTCATATCAGTTGGATATTCACTCTGTCATAGTCTCTAAAAATCACATTGAGATTTTGATTGGTATGAAAATTAATGTTTAAATGAACCTTTGAAAGAATTCTTATTCTCCAATATGCTGCTTCTCATTAAGTATCACAGTATGTTTCTGTTTTATTCAAATATTCTCTTAACCTTTCAGTAAAGTGTTATTTTTTTAAAAAGTTTTCTAATTTATTTTTGTTAGGCATATTCAAAGTATTTTTTGTGTAAATTGCTGTAAATTGATTTTTTAAATAATTATATTGGGTTTTCAGAAAAGTCATGTAGCATTTTTGCACAGAAAAACAGAAAAGATACATCATGACTTTTCTGACAACACAGTATTTTTCTGATTGTTTACTACTAACATATATGAAAGAATTTTGGTCTATTTTCCTGGATTTGGCTGCAGAGCTGAACTTTTTTTTAATATTCTGAGTTTATGTTTAATATATTCTTTACGATTATTGGGACTGCTGAATGACATTGGTATGTGTAAAAAGGTTTATGGAGCCCGTGTGACTTTCTGTAAGTTCTCAGTAAATACTCACATTCTTTGCTGTCTTTGCTCTTCTCTTCCTCCTTACAATGCACAATAAATTCCTGTGTGTGTGATGGTCAGTTTGTGCTCCTCTTTCTGATAATATTGGGTTGTTGGAAAAGTCATAACATGTTTTTCTATGAAGAAATGTGTCATGACTTTTCTGATGATCCAACAGTAGTTAATATTTTGTTTTAGGTATTATTACATTCCCTAAAACTTTGAAAGTTATTTTAAACTATATGTATATGTAAACACACACACACACACACACACACACTCACATATATATATATACACACATGCACATATACATACACATGTATATTTAACTTTTGGCAGAGGGTATACACACTCACTAAGGAGAGGCAGAGGGAACGTGAGAAAGCACCCCACATGGTGCGTGGTCGCACTGCAATCTATTCTCCTTCATCCCTCTCTCTTTTTAAAAGAGTGGGCACACATGCAAATGCACTGACATGTGTTTCAAGCCGCTGGGTCCAGGATTCAAGCCATGCAGTTGGCCTATAATAACCAGTTCCAGAAAGCACATTTTTTACAGAGGTGGATTTTTAATTCTATCCTATTTTTCCAATGTCTTAGTGAATCTTTTGATATATTCATTATTTTAAATGTTCTATTGTCCTTACATTTCTGCTTAGTCATAGAATAATATCTTTTTAATGTTGTATTGACTTGAATTTGTGTTTTACTCAAAACTTTTGTAATTTTGCACATAAGTAAAAGAGAACTATAATACAGTTTAATTCTCTTTTCTTTCAGTTTTTTAGTTTCAATGTTAGCTTTACAAAATGAATGGAGAAATTTTTCTCTGTATAATATTCTGAAGTCGTCATTCTCGCTCTCTTCTTTCTGTCTCTCCTATACTTTGGTAAGTGCTGCCATCATCTACTCAGTTAGTCAAGCAACTTAAGAATGACTTTATTTCAGGGCCAATGAGTGGTATAGTGGTTGAGGTGCTGGATTCCCACATGGCCAGTTGCAGTTCGAGTCCTGAACCTGGCAGCTTGCTTTCTCACTTTCTCTCACTCTCACTCTCTCTCTCTCTCTGTCTCTCTCTGGTGAGCACACATGGCCAATAGCAAATTTAAAAATAGTAATAATAAATAAAATTCAAAAATTGAATAAAAAATTACTTTATTTTATTGAATCCAGGATACCATTACTCTTAAAGTTTATCATTGTTAATATACTAGTGAACAAGAAAAAAATACAACTTATTAAACTGTGACTGAAAAAAAATCGACTATTGGGAACCTTTATTAAATTTTATTAAATTTAAAAGACTTAAAGTTTGGGACTGGCAGGGGGTATTGTGGTTAAAATTGCTGGACTCCCACATGGCCAACCGAGTTTCAATTCTCAGACCTGGCAGCTTGCTTTCTCACTCCCCCCATCCCCTCACGCTGTCCCTCTCTGGTCAAATTTAAATAAGTAAATAAACAAGTTAATAAATAAAGATTAATAAAATCATTCTTAAAACAAGATTTTAAAGTTGTAAAAGCTATTATTAAAATCTTTTTAGCTGTATAATTTTCATGTATATATGTAAAAATATAAGTGAAATAAGTTTAAGGCTTCCCTAAGTTCTCTTCACACTAAGAGTTCTACTCTTCCGAATCCCTTTGTGATTCGGAATTATTTAGCTGCACACAGAGTGTCGCCATCTAGAATGCTGAGAGGGCAGATTAGTGGATGCCCTCTGCCATCCCAGGATGCTTTTCATCCTTGTCACTGAAACCAGCCTGCGAGCTGAGCTTTGGATGTGTGAGCAACACCTGGCATGTCATTGCCACCTCCCTTGAACAGGCAGGGGTTTCAGATCCCTCACAACTTCAGAGATGTCAAGGTTTAACAGTTGGTGTCTTAGTATGAGTAAAATATGGGCTCTGATTTCCCTCCACTTTCAAACTACTAGCAAGTGCTTTTAATTCCATCTCAGACAGTTTATGTTTTATTTTTATTGCATCTTCTCATCTCTATTCCTTTTGCCACACCCTCAGTCCAGGTCACCTTACTGTCACAGGGGTGATGACACAACCTCTGAGTCGTGTCCTCTCTCCATGGCCCCTAAAGTCCGTCTTTGCATGGCAGCACAAGTTCTCTTAAGCTTACCAGGTGAATCCCTCCTCCCCACACCCGTGTCTCTTCTCCCTCCCACTCTGGGAATGCTCTTCCTTTACTTTCCTGATGTCAGCAGAGCATTCTAGTCCTTAGGTGTCAGCATAAGTGTCACTTCTTGAGAGACTTCCTGATCTGTCTTTCTAATCCTGCTGTACCCCAGCTCTCACTAAGGTCTATTTCCAGGTGTAATCCAAGGATAAGTTGAGGATGTCACTTTCTCTAGTATCTTTCCTTCTTCTTGTCTGTCTTAGGAATGTCTGAAAGCCTTTGGCTGAGACTCAGAGACCAGTCTCTTAAGCTCGGTTTCTAAGGGGAATGACTCTGCGGGATGGAGCAGCATTTTATTCCATCTCTATTGCCTGTCTTAGACTGTTCCCAGCACACACTTTTCTTCAGAGGTTCTTGACCACCTTAATTTATTTTAGCAAAACTTTTCATCCCTAGCTTCTGCGAAGCTCTCTCTCTCTCTGACTTAGCCTTGAGTCCTGGCCAGGTGGTGATTTATTTGACCAGGAATAGACTCTCATCTAGGATTAGCTAATGTAGTGACTGTTCAGTGCTCAACTAAAATGCCTTTCTTTTCTTCTTCTTTTTTTTTTTTTTTCGAGAGCACTCTCTGGAGAGACAGAGAGACAGAAAGACAGAAAGTAAGAAATCGCCCTCTGGGAGGATGGCCACAACACAATCCCTTCTCCTCTATTCTCCTCTCAAGATTTTGGGCACACATATACATATGCCAGGTGTTAATTTTAAGTTGCCACATCTAGGACTTGAACCGTGGTGGACTATGTGGGAGTCCAGTGACGTAACCATTACACCATCTATGGTACCAAAATGTCTTTCCAAAAAGTTGATGTATAACATAGGGAGAAGAAAGTTACTTTTTGGTGGGAATTTGTATGTGTTTGGTATCAACCAAGAAAAAAACAAACAGGTAATAGAAGCCATAGTGGAAACCAGGCAAGGATAGGAATTTGAGACAGAGGAGCAGCTGTGTGGAGGGAATGGGAGTGGGAACACTTCCAGGTGGGCAGAAGAGGTGGAAGTGAGAGAGAGACAAGGAAGGTGTGAGTATCCTTTGACACACGTTCTGAGTTCGAGTGGGCTTCACAGGGTCAGAAAGTATTATGGCTGGATGATGGTTTGTTCTGCAGAGCTTTATGTTCTGTAATTTGAGGTTTGGAGGAGGTGGTAAGGCCAGTGGGTGGTGATTAGACCATGGAGATTTCATCATGGTCTCATGAATAGATTGATGCTATCTTGGGAGACCCATTGAGTTCTAGGTCTTCTGAGAAAGAGTTAGCTCTCATGAGAGCTAGTTGTTCTAAAAGGGAGTTGCCTGCCGTTGTTCCTCTCT